>NC_082726.1:55705125-56014187 GCF_030144855.1 Hypanus sabinus
GCACAAGATTGTGAGCTGAAGGGTCTGTAATGTGCTGTAAATTTTTATGTTCTATGCTAAAATAAGATGCTTCAGCCTCACAGGGGGTATAACAAAAGTGACTGCTTATATGGATATTTATCACAATAAGTGTACACATTAGACTTAATGCTATATATTGTATCAAACTTTTGAAAATGTTAACCAAATGGCATGTTGAACTGAATTAGGGGTGTGCTAGATTTGCGATTTAGATTTGGCCTTGATTCTATCAGCTCTTATATCTAAACAGTTGGGTATCTTTTCACATCAAAGTACAATGTCAGGCACTGTCTAGTGCCTATGTAGTGAACTTTGGCAAAGTCTCCTCATTAACCCACAAGACTGCTAGGTCAGCAGGGGAATAGGAACACCATCACCTGTAGGTTCTCCTCCAAGTGAAATCACAAACCATACTGAATTGGACGTGTACGTTTGCTCTTACATTGTCTCTGGATCTGAATCCTACCACCACATGCTTAACAATATCTTAATCATACAAAAGAATGTTTACCTAACAGTACTAAACAGTTTTAAATGATAGGTCTTGCAAGGTGATGGCTGATCCCATTTATAGTATGTGACCGGATTAACAATTTATACCGAAAATAACCTTTGGAAAATAATTCCTTACATGCAATGCAGTGAGATAGTGAAACAGTGCAGCTCGGGTATCAATGTGATAACAGGGCAACTGAGAAAGGTACTTTCATCACCCGGGGTGGGGGGGGGGTGGGGTCTAAAATTTGCTGCCTAAGAGAGTAGTGTGGGATTCAACCTTGTACCATTTATATAAAGAAAAATCAGTAAAAATTTAATGAACTATCAATGCCAAAGCTGTCGACCAAGAAGTGGTATTAGTGTCAATAAAGGTTTCTTTTGAGACAGCATTGAGACGTTGCACCAAATGGTCTCGTTTAGTGCTGTCAACTTCATAGCTATAATGACGGTAGTCAAATATTTTTACTTGTAGTTTTGGGTGATGCATTTGGAAGGAAATCCCCTTCCCTAGTTTTAACCACATTTAGATGCAATGTTCTGCCCACTATTCAATGCAAAACTTGCCCATTGAAGATCCTCGATCAAAAAGCATACTGTCAATGAGCTGAACCACAAGACACATCACAGTCTGAGCTGGTCCCATTGGTCAGTGTGGACACTGAAGCACTCCCACCCTCCCACATTCTGATTTGCGATGCTGAGTCCATTGCAGCATCTTGTTGCTGCCCAGAGTGGGTCTATAACTACTTATTATTCAGGATGGAAGTGATAGTGAAAGTTGTAAAGAGTATACAGTAATTCTCTGATGCTTTTCTGTTCCTCTTCCTTCTTCTCCCAACTTGGAGTCTCAGGGAAATGATTGTAATTCAAGAATGTTCAAATGAACTCAACAGGCACAAAAGAGGATGATACACAAATAATTTCTGAACAGATATATAGAACATTGAACATCATGGCACAGCAGGGGCCTTCGACCTTCTAGCCTTCTATAAGATCAACCTAGCCCTTTCCTCCCACATGGCCTTCCTTCTTTATCGAATATAGTGCAAAGATACAAAAATACCTGAGTATGTTTTTCATTCTGTAAGTACACAGATGCATATTCAAACAAAAAGATTCCTTAGAACCTGAGATACAAATGATCTTAAAGCATTACATAAAGGACAAGGACAATCACCTGTATATTTTACAGGAAAACAGTTACAAATTTGTATCATAAACATAACATCCATTGCAAAATCTTTATAAGATATAGCACATTGTCAGTGATATCTCCTACAATCATTTGATAATTATGAGATATTATTTACAGTATGTACAAGGTGAGAGGCAGGTCTGAAGCTAAAGTTGCACAGTGGCAAAAGAAACTAAACAAATTATTGGCATAGCAATTTTTATACTAAGTATTGACCCAGAAGTCTGACCAGAAATCTTGACAACAGAAATCAAGAGAAGATACTGGTCTAAAATAGAATGCAGGCTGTGTGCTTCTGTTATTGAAAAAAGCTGTCTGTATTAGTAGAAAATGGTTCACCTAGAGGATGTAGCAAATAATGTTGACATTTTGTTGTTGATCTGGTTGATGGAACTGATCACGTCTGCAGAGGATGCAAAGGTAAGAGGAGGAGCAGGTAGTAGGTGTTGAGGAACAGAGAGTCTGCAGAGGAACCTCAATAGATTTGGAAAATGGGCAAAGAAGTGGCAGATGGAATACAATGTAGGGAAATGAATGGTCATGAACTTTGGTGGAAGGAATGTAGACATAGACTATTTTCTAAATGATGAGCAAATTCAGAAATCAGAGAAGCAAAGGTACTCGGGAGTTGAATCAGTAGTAATGAAGGCAAATGTAAAGTTAGTATTTATTTTGAGAGGAATAGAATATAAAAGCGAGGGTGTAATTCCAAGGCTTTATGAAGCATTGGTTTGCCTGCAGTTGGAATACGGTGAGCAGTTTTGAGCTTCTTATCTAATAAAGGATGTACTGACAATGGACAGGGGCCCAGAGGATTACCCTGGGATCAAAAGGGTTAATGTATGAGGAGCACTTGATGGCTGTGGGCCTGTACTTGCTGGAGTTTAGAAGAAAGGGCGGGGGGGGGCGGATCTCACTGAAACCTGTTGAATATTGAAATGCCTAGACAGAGTGGATGTGGAGAGGATGTTTCCTATAGTGGGAAAGTGTGCGACCAGAGAGCACAGCCTCAGAATACGAGGAAGTCCCTTTAGTACAGAGATGAGGAGGAATTTCTTTAGTCAGAGAGTAGTGAACTTGTGGAATTCATTGCCACAGATGGCTGTGGAGGCCAAGTCATTAGGTGTATTTATAGCGGAGGCTGATGGGTTCTTGATTAGTAAGAATATCAAAGGTTAGGGGAGAAGGCAGGAGAATGGGGTTGAGAGGGATAATAAATCTGCTGCGATAAAGCTATGGTGGAGCAGACTTGATTGGCCAGATGAACTAATTCTGCTTCTATGTCTTAAGGTCTTATGGGTCAGTCTGCACAGTAGCTCAATGGACTGCAAGCGCTTTCCTTAGCCTTCGGCAGAACTGCGGGCAGCTGTGCGCAGTTTAATAAACACACACAGGTTTCCCTTTTTATCTGCTTTATTAAATAGGCCAGCTTGTTTTGTTTAAAGGAGTATGCTGTCACTTGAGTGCCTTGGCTACTGAGAAGCAAGAATCCACGCACAGCTTTTAAACTCAGTATCAGGTGGTCGGCAAACTGTCTTGTAAATTATCCAGGTAAACTTCATATAAATCCCTTTGCATTTACAGTGCCCTATAAAATGTTACAACGTGCCTGCACAACAAATTAAATGTGAAGTGCAGCTGCAATGGCAAATATTGAAACGGAAGTGAAATTAAAAACTCCAAAAAGGAGGAAGTAAGACATTAGCAGTCCAGTGTCGACATGGAGATTTGAAGGACCTTCTTTTGGGCTGTAACAATTCTACGTATACCTTACAAAGAAACATTCACACACAAATTTGTGAAAAAATTGCCTGTTATGTGCACAGTAAATAATCTCGTTAAAGTGGATGTATAGTGTAAGTAATTTGTAGGCAGCATGTCCCCAATACAACTCACACAAAATGGTGGAGGAACTCAGCAGACCAGGTAGCGTCAATGGAAAAAAGTACAGTCAACATTTTGGGCCGAGACCATTCAGCAGGACTCCAATACCATGTCATTAGCAAGGGATAGTAGATATGAAATCAAAACCGACCAATGCATGGATAATAGTGCAAATCATGGGGGATGATTTTAACCTATGCACTCTAATTTTCACACTTAAACATTTAAAAAGCAAATATTGGAGATGCTGAGAATTTGCAAAAGAAACAGCAGGTGGGGCAGTATCTTGAGAGAGAAAAGCAGAATCAATTTTTCTGGTCCAAAATTTCACTTGAGCTCAGGTGTTTGCTCTCTCATGTTATTTAAGACATTTTAATCAATTTGTGATAAATTAGGGAAACAAAGCTAGCAGAGAAAAAAAAATTCATGCTAGGTATTAAGATCAGGACTAAACCGTATTAAAAGGTTTCAGTCTTGGATTCTGTCAGGGCGTCTCATTGGAAATTTGAAATATAGCAGCGCTGCAGACTGTAACATCGGAACAGTGACCTGTTCCCCCCCCCCCCCACTTGCTGTGGAAGGAGTGATACCTCTCTCCCCCTCATTAGTGAGAGGGAGAGAGCCTGTGGGATGTCAAACTTTAGGGACGAGCAGTGGTTTTTGACCACAGACCAGTGGTCTGTAGCTTGTGGCCTCTGGAGGCTTGCTAATGCTCGGTGGGTGGTGGTGGGGGCTGATGCTTTCTGCTGGAATAAGTGGGAGGAGGGGAACGGGGAGGATCGATGCTTTGCTGCTGCTTGTGTGTGGGAGGGAAGGGAGCATTTGGGGTTCTAACATTTTCCTGTCATTCATTCTTTGGGGTTTTTCTTCTGTTTCATGGATGTCTGTGGAGAGTAAGAATTTCAGGTTGTGTACTGTACACATTCTCTGATATTAAATGGAACCATTGAACTATTGGTCATACGCTTGAAGGGAAATAAATAAGTTTTATGGGGGGGTTGAGGTACTGAGACGTGGATCTAAGCTGGACAATTCATCCAACAACACAAACATGAGAGATTCTGCAGATGCTAGAAATTCAGAAGAACAAACACAAATGCTGGAGGGACTTAGCAAGTCAGGTGGCATCTATGGAGAGGAATGAACAATGGGTGTTTTGGGCCAAGGCCCTTCATCAGGGCTTATTTGGTAACCATATAACCATGTAACAATTACAGCATGGAAACAGTCCTTCTAGTCCATGCTGACACTTACACTCACCTAGTCCCACTGGCCTGCACTCAGCCCATAACTCTCCATTCCTTTTCTGTCCATATACCTATCCAATTTTACTTTAGATGACAATACCGAACCTGCTTCTACCACTTCTACTGGAATCTCATTCCACACAGCTACTACTCTCTGAGCAAAGAAATTCCTCCTCGTGTTACCCTTAAACTTTTGCCCCCTAACTCTCAAATCATGAGGTAGGAATGATCAGTACTGGGTAAGGGAACTGGTGGGAGCTCTGTGGAGTTAATGCTCCCGAGAGGGGTCCTTTTCAAGGAGTTTATAAGAGGGGGTGTCTGAGAATTGCCGCCAGGCCTCAGCAAGGTAGGAGTCAGTCCCCCGGACCACAATGATATCCCACATGTCTGCGGGTTTGATAGCGAGGTTGGGATTGGTGGGGAGAGAGTGGAGGGCAGTGGGTTTCGGTCTGAAGACCCGACTGTTTATTCCTCTTCATGAGTGATGCCTAACATGCTGAGTTCCTCCAGCATTTTGTGTTTGTTCAGTTCATTCAGTAAAACCATGGACTCCTTTGTGATTCCCTAAAACCACCGATAACTATAATCAGTGGCTGTTCAGTCCTGAGATCATTTCAACCTCACTCTCTCTGCTCACCACAGGGAAAGTACATTAAATGATTCCAAGATGTCTGTTTTAAATAAAAGGACCATTCATTGTTGTGGCACCATTTAAATGTAGGCCTACACTGCAAGGAGTAGTTGAAAGAAGTCCAGTCATTCAGCAATTGCCATTTAGCCACGTAAGATGATGTTCAACCTCTGGTAATGATGCAGGGTTTTTTTTAATGGACTCTCTTAATGGAGGAAAGAGAGGAAATTCCAGAGCTCTAGGGCCTTGGCAGCTGCATTGATTTGCTACTGGAAGGAAAGTTGGCAAAAAAAATACAAGGGCAGCTTTTCTTCTTGTAGTAATGATTCATGAGCTCAGAATATCCTGAAGCTTTTTTCTCAGCCTGAGAAGCCCTTTTGGATACTTTGCCCTTGCTGCAGGAAATGTAGTGTTCAATGAGCACTCAGAGAGACACCCGTAAATAGCAGTGTGATAATGACCAGGGAATCTGTCAGCAAGGTAGAGGTATGAGCATCATGTCATGCAGCTTTTAAAAGCATGAGAGGGATCAATTATTGATGGATAATGCAATGAACAATCTGCTGGAGGACCTCAGCAGATTGAGCAGTATCTGTGGGGAGGGTGGTAGGGCAAAGAACCTGCAGGGTTTCGACCTGAAACAGTGACAATTCCTTCTCTTTCCTCTTCCCCTCCCCACAGATGCTGCCTGAACCACTGTTTTTCCAGCAGGCTGTTAGAGTTCAGCATCTGCAGTCTCTTATGCCTCTAGGGTCAGACATCTTCTCTGAATATTGCTTTAAAATGTCTGCCTGCAAATGCCTATTTGGCCTTTGCAATGAGAGCCTCCTAACACAGAGGTGAGAGCGCTACCCACTCAGCTAAGGCTGGTATCAGCCAACGATCGGGGGCAGAGAGCAGCAGGAGTCATTTCCAACCAGCTTGTGGCAAAATAAAACTTCCAAGTGCTTCATCTGAACAGGATTAGATGGATGATGTGATCAAAGGCAGAAGATGTCGAGAAGGCTTTCAGTTGGAATCAGATCCAGGCTATTGAGCGAAACGTCTGCAGAAGAGAGGGTGGAAGGGAGATAGAGCTGGTCTTGCTAAATAAGGGCAGCACAGTAGCGTAGTGGTTAGTGTGAGGTTTCACCACACCAGTGATCTGGGTTCAATACCTGCCACGGACTGTAAGGAACTTGTACATTCTCCCTTTGACCACATGGGTTTCCTCCGGGTGCTCCAATTTCCTCCCACATCCCAAAGACTTATGAGTTAGTAGGTTCAATCACAAACAAATCCTAATGAAGGGCCACCGCCCAAAACGTCAAATGTACTCTTTTCCATAGATGCTGAGTTCCTTTGACATTCTGTGTGTGTTGCCTGGGTTAGTAGGTTAATTGATCACATGGGTGTAATTGGGCAGAGTGGGCTCATTGGACCAGAAGGGGCTGTAATGATGCTGTATCCTTAAATAAAATAAAGAGGGAGAAGGTTTCTAACTATTGAGGTAAGCAACGGAGGGCAGAGTGATTACAGACAGGATCACCAGTGGGATTGAATGTGTAGCAGAAGAATTCAGCTTTCCACCTTGGAAACAAACAAACACCAGCTATATAAAATATCAATTTATATACTGTAAGTAGTTCATGGCACAATCCGTGGAGATTGATTGATCTGACCAAGTCTTATAAGAATACGAGACAAAGGCGTGTTCATTAGAGCAGGGAAGATCCAGTCACCTGTTGCTACTGGCAGACTCTGTGGAAAACATCTCCTCCTGCCCTGATCCCATGTCTTGTGCATCCAGGGGCAGAGTGTCAAGAGTGATGCCCCGTCGCTCGCCAAATACTTGTTCCTGCAGTTCGATTATATCATGTCTGATGTCAGCCATCATCAGTAGGAGGAAATCAAATGATCCAGGGGGACCCTGAAAAATAGATTTATCCAATAACATTCAATGATCAATTTTCACAGCAACACCCTGCTTTTCTGTTTACTGAAGTGAGTGGTTTATTCTTTCTATTTCAGATCTTAAAAGTGCAGGTTTATTCTTGATGTGTGGCAGAAACTTCCACGCAGGAGAAGGGATTTCTTCGTATCTGTGAGTTGAGTGAGATAAGGAACAGAGTTTGGAGCCAGCAAAGCAAATGAGGATGAGCGAGACCAAAATATCCGTCATACAGCGTGAAAGTAGGTAATTCTATTGTGCATTAAATTATAGTTGAATTCGCACTGACAATGTTTAGATCAAGTGTTCAAAGTTCAAAGTAAATTTATTATCAAAGTACATATATAACATGTCACCATATACTACCTTGAGATACATTTTACTAAAAGTCACGCCCCTGATCCTTGACTCTCCAATCTACAGAAATACTTTCCCTTCCTATCTTATCAGATTCCCTTAAAGTTGTTATTTAAATTCAAGACTGCATATTGTCATTCATCATTGGGCCCTCTGTTGGTCAGGGTTGACCATGGACGTTGTGTCCTAGTTGTCTACGTGAAACACGAGCTGTGGTAAACTATGTATACCTGTCTGGACACGCCCCTCTGCTGACTGCTCCTGTGGCTCCTCCCACAGACCCCTGTATAAAGGCGGTTGGAGGCACAGCTCCCCACCCTCCCCCCACCCCCCCCAGTCTCCGAGATGCTGTGCTCGATTTTGCTGCTAATAAAAGCCTATCGTTCACCTCCCGTCTCCGAGAGTTATTGATGGTGCATCACAAGCCTGGGCTGTAATATATGGAGAGCAAGCTGTTGCACATGCAGCAAGTTCCCTCTCTCCACACAGCTGATGAATCCAAAGGAATGGCAGGGATCAACACAATCTGGCACCAGCAGCATCGCAGGAGTTGCCATCAGTGTTGAGTTCAATGTTGGACTGCCTTAGGGACTCCAGCTCCAGATATTTCCTGGGAGATTGCAACCGAAGCCTTCCCCATGAGTGGGTATAGCTGCAAGGCAGTGGAGGTTTGAGATCAGAGTTTTCCTTCTCCTAGATGAGCTGCCAACCACTGCTGATGAGCCCCATCCGGCCGAAGTGACTGGTTTTAATGCGCCAGTAACCAGCCTTTGCCCTTTTCCTTGTCAGGCTAGGAGCTGGACTTAGTTGTCAGAGGCTATTTGAGATGCCCGACATTGGGAGCATTTAATAAGTACTGTAGTGGGATTTTATCTCCGCTACCTTCTTCCGCTATGACAACCTTAAGTACACAACCATTGCACAAAGAGAGTAAAATGATAGTTCACTCTGTATCTGATACCACATAAAAAACACAAATAGCATAAAGAACACATTAAGTATAAATACATAAGATTAGCTTATAAAAATAAACTGTTTATACATCGAATGACGCTAGGTACATAAGGTGACAGGAAATGATAAAGTGATAGTGGTGGGGTGGGTTACTGGGTGGAGATGTTGATCAGCTTGATGGCCTGGGGTACAGTAAGTAACTGTTTTTGTGTCTGGTGGTCCTGACGTGGATGCTGTGTAGCCTTTTCCCTGATGGGAGTGGGACCAACAGTCCACGTGCAGGGTGGATGGGATCCTTCATGATACTGCTGGCCTTTTCCGGCACTTTTCTGTATGTATGTCCTTGGTGAAGGGTAGGCTGGTGCCGGTGGGCTGTTTTAAATATCCATTTTAGAGCCCTACTATCTACCGCAGTACAGTTTTCAAACCACATGGTGAAGCATGTTAGGATAGTGAACATCCTAGAATGATGCTAAATCATTCTAAGTTTCCAGGAATATTTAGGTTTGTCCAAGCAATGGTGGATTGTGCTCACTTCTTTTATTTTCTAATCAGAAATGTATTTAACCACATTTGGACTCCTACTTAGCCATGCACTGTCAGTTGCAAATATTGGACAGCATTTCAGCTTACGCTCAGTGGCCACTTAATTAGGTGCACCTGTGCACCTGCTCGTGAATGCAAATCTTTAATCAGCCAATCACCTGGCAGCAACTCAGTGCATAAAAGCATGCAGACATGGTCATGAGGTTCAGTTGTTGTTCCGACCAAACATCAGGATGGGGGAAGAAATGTGGTCGAAGTGACTTTGACCGTGGAATGATGGAATGAAACAGCAATTACGTTCATTGAGCATGTGATGTCACTGCCACCAAATAATTAAGATGTCATACTTAAAGCCTCTGTCTATGTGTGGTGTATTGAGTACTTACTTTCACACATAGCTCATACTCAGAAGCCTGACCTTCCTTTGTGCTACTTGTTTCAAAATACCATTTCTGTTGTTGCTTTATCTCCATGCTTTTGTAGACTTCCTGTGTTGAAGTTAAAGGCACTTGTGCATGACAATAATCTATGATGTGTAACATCAAAGTTGCATTAAACTGGAGAGAACACAAAGTATTTCCAGGTGCAGCAGCTGTCGCCTTTGTGTCAATGTTGTTGAGACCGCAGAAAAGTCTTCTGCTTTTGGTGCAGAATCACGCAACTCTGTACACGGGTATCATTTGCCATCTCTAGGTAAAGTAAACCGTGTAAAATGCTGGAAGCTCTCAGTGGGTCTCATGACATCGATGAGGTTCTTTAAGTGTGGAATCTTCAGTAGAATGGAATTGCATGAAAGGTCTCTCTCTCACTCACACACTCACACAATACAATGCAGTAATACTCATGTGTCATATTGACAATATGCATTCGGCACTCCACACACTTAACCCACATCGTGCATGTGCATGCTCTATTAAAACTAGAATGACAGGCACAGCGCTTAAATGAACAAGAGACGACAGTTAAAAGGCAGATTCTGGACAGCTCCGGATGTAGCTCAGCTAAGTGTGGGCAGGTGAGACTGTGGTAGGCAGATGAATACAACTCTGTTCAACCCAACACTCTTCTGAGACTGTTCACCTATTACCATCTGATCTGAGCTTCATACAAAAGCTCCATGATTTGGAGTCATCCTCTGGAGCAAAAGAATAACAGCAGCAACAGGCACTCATCCTCTTTAACTTGTCTCAGCGTCTAATTAAATGACTGATTTGTATCTCTCATAACAGAATAATTTTTAAAAAACTAATGCAAGATTAAAGATTCAAGATTCAATTGTTATTATTTAAAATAAAGAATTAATTGTTCTTTGTCCTTGTGATTACTTCTACCGTGACCCTAATTTGACCTCCTTGTGAAAGTTTGCTTAATAAATAGTTTCTGAATGATGAGTCACAATTTCCATTCTAAAGTGATTATTAAGGATTTCAAAGGTTACAGGGAGAAGGCAGAAGAATGAGGGTGAGAGGATTAATAAATCAGCCATGATGGAATAGTGAGCAGACTTGATGGGCTGAATATCCTAATTCTGCTCCTATGTCCTATGGACTAATTGTCTTATGGTCAGGTAGCATCTGTGAAAAGAGAAACAGTTAACGTTTTATATCTGAGACTGTTCTTCAGATGCTGTCTGATCTGCTGAGTGTTTCCAATATTTTTGTTTGTATTTCACATTTCCCGTATCTGCTGTTTTTTTTGATTCCCATTACGCACCATCCCTGATGTAACAAAATGAATCAAACAACTTGATCGGCGTGTCATTAAAATTAAATATGATACTGAGAATTACATTGATCTGTTAGGGTTACGTCGTTTGATGTTGGCAGCTACGTCATGAGAAAAAGATGGTAGTTGATTCTTACTCAAAGTATCTGGGATGAATTTAAATACTTCACCTATTTCCTTAGTGGCTCGACAGACACTAAAGAACAGAAATAAGCATAACCAACTTTGCAATAAATATAAGAGAAGCTCAGGGAGATTCAGGTGGCCCTCGACAGGCTCCAACAAGGTCCCGTTACCGTGACCACAGCAACAGTTCACAAATCAGCAGAGTCTGCGATTTGCTCCCACCTGGCAGAAGAGGCTTAGAGCAGTCAGCAAGTGCATCCCACTGGTCTACAAATACTTGATTGTACATACAGGCTGTACATAAAATGGGTATTCACAGACTGAAGAGGGCTTACGTTAAGTTTAAGAACATAAAATGAGACAGAATTAGATCTGTCGGTCTCTAGTGCCTGCTTTACCATTCAAACACATCAAAGATGAGCCTTTACCCTTAGTGCCATTTTCATGCGCAGGTCATACATCCCTTGATTCATATTTATTGTGACATAGGAGGCCATTCAGCCCATTGAGTCTATGCAGCACACTCAGAAAAATCTGATCCATTTTCCCGTCGACTCCCTTCAGATTCTACCACAAATGCCAGGAATAATTTGAGGCTGTCAATTAACATACCAGCCTGCGTGTCTTTGGGATGTGGGAGAAAACAGGAGAAGCCCCATGCTGCTGTGGAGAGAACATGCAAAGTCCATACAGTCACGGAGGTTGGGATTGAACCCTGGTTGTTGGAGTTGTGAAGTAACTCCTCTAAAGTTTGTGCTACTGAGCTACCCATTCATTCATATCTAAAACTCTGATACCCAAAAGCTTGGTCACAGAGGTGGATTCAAACAAATCTCCTAAAGGAGGAATACAAGATGGAGAGGTTTATTTAGAGAAGAATTAGGCCCATTGAAACTGCTTCACTACCCCATCATGACTGATTTAGTATCCATCGCAATCCCATTCTCCTGCTGTCTCCCTGTAATCTCCGCTTCCATTACTAATCAAGAACCTGGCAACCTCTGCTTTAAATATACCCACTGGCTTGGCCTCCAAGGCCCTCTGTGGCAATGAATTCCACAGATTCACCACCCTCTGGCTAAAGAAATTCTTCTTCATCTCTGTCCTAAAGGGAGGCTGTGCCCTCTGGTTCTAGACACCCCCACCATAGGAAACATTCTCTCCACAATTACGCTGTCTTGGCCTTTCAATATTCGCTAAGTTCCAATGAGATTCCCCCATTATTCTTCTAAACTCCAGCAAGTACAGGCCCGGAGCCATCAAACACCCCTCATACATTAACCCGTTCATTCACAGAATTATTTTTGTGAACCTCCTCAGGATGCTTTCCTATACTGAAACATCTTTTCTTAGATAAGGAGCCCAGATCTGCTCACAATACTCCACGTGCAGGCTCACCAATGCCTTGTAAAACCCAGCATTACATTTTTACTTTTACATTCTTGTCCACTTGAAGTGAACGCTAACATTGCATTTGCCTTCCTTACCACCAACTCACCCTTCAAGTTAACCTTCAGGGAATCCTGCACAAGGACTCCCAAGACCCTTTGCATCTCTGATTTCTGAATTTTCTCCCCATTTAGAAAATAGTCCATGCCTTTATTCCTTCTACCAATGTTTATGGAATACGGTAGAAGCAAGGTCAACTGTGTGTGTTAGAGCAAATAAACTTGGGGATGAGTAGATAGCTGAAGTGAGAGGTGCACAGAGATATCAAAGATAACAAGTGACAAGATCATACAGGGATCAGTCAGAAGGGTAAAGTTTTTAAATTCAGGGCACTAGTTCAGCAGAAGACAACAGTGGTCGTTTAGCAGGTGTAGCGGGAGGTGATGTGTTAGTGCTTAGGCAACAGAGTTTTGGATGAGCTGCAGTTTGCAGATAGTAAAGAGAGTTGCAGAAAAAAAAACCTTGGAATGACATCCAGGAATGGATGTTTCTAGAGGTTGTTAAGGCTTGGGCGAGGGTTTCAGCAGCTGGCAAGCTGAGACAGAGATGGGACAGAGTCGAATGCTGCAGAGGTCAGAACAGAAGGGCTTAGAGATGGTGTGAATATGTTCCCTGAAGCCAGTCTGAAGATGAAATATGACATCAAGATTGCAAAGAGTTTAGTTTTATTTCCGAGCTTTGCCAGGGTGAGCATTGCTGGAGGTGTAGAAGAACTTTCTTGTACTGGATTAAACCAGTAAAGGTTATTGTTCGTACTGATATTGATAGCTTTTATGTTTTTACTGATGACGATGGTTATACTTATTTATGCTTTTTAGGGTATGTTAAGCCTCTTTAGAAATACACGGAGCATTTACATTCATCCCAGATATTATGAAACACACTCCATCTGTTTCTCATAGAATAGCTCCTGGAATATTCCAATTTCAGTTTATTTCACTCGATGTTCCTTTCCTCGCTTATTCCCAGACTGACACTCAAAAGTTCCCCTGAAATCCGCTCCAAACTTAGGAAACACATTTTCGCACTTAGAGGGCAGAGGAGATGTCAGCTTAAAAGGCCATAACTGAGATTATTAGGCAAGAGTCGAGACAGTTATGTAAACATGAGGTGGAGTTAGAGAAATTAGGCACAATCCAGCTGGATAGCAGAATGGATCTTTCTATTCATCCATTTAGAGTCATAAAAGAAGACAGCACAGAAACAGGCCCTTCAGCCCATCTAGTCCATGCCAAATCCATTTAAACTGCCTACTCCCATCAAAATGCACCAGGATAGCCCTCCATAACCCTACCATCTATGTACCAATCCAAATTTCGCTTAAATGTTGAAATCGAGCTCGAATGCAGCACTTCTGCTGGCAGCTCATTCCACACTCTCACGACCTTCTGAGTGAAGAAGTTTCCCCTCCTGGTAAACTTGTCACCTTTCGCCCTTAACCCATGAACTCTGGTTGTAGCCATAGCACATTCATCAGAATGCGTTGCCATGGGAACTGCCAACATTTATTGCCCATCTCAATCTGCCACTGAGAAGATAATGGCGAGCTAGCTTCTTCAACCAAGGCAGTAATAGAAAAGTTATGAAACAATGAAAAGGTCCACTAGGTCATTATAGTTACAAGCCACCCATACCGCAGCAGATGTGGAGTGCTATGGACAATGGACTTACTTCCCTGAAGGCCATTAGTGAGCAAGGTCGGTTTTACAACAGTCCTTAACATTAGTCACCATCAAGACAATATTTTCTTTAATTATTTTTTTCTATATTATTTTTAACTGAAATTAAATTCCATCTCTCCCACAATGGGATTTGAACTTGTTTCTGAAAATTGAAAAAAACTGTAGACGCTGGAAATCTTAAATAGAAACATGAAGTGCTGGAAATACTCAGCAAATGAAGGTTCTTCAGCCTGAAACCTTGATATTATTTCTCTTCCCACCAATGATATAGCCCGACCTGCCGTCTGTTTCAATGGTTCTATTTAATATCAGAGAATGTATACAGTATACAACCTGAAATTCTAACTCTTCCAGCATTTTCTGTTTTTTTTTATATTTCTCCAGATTGTTAGTTC
Organism: Hypanus sabinus; assembly: GCF_030144855.1. Lineage (NCBI taxonomy): Eukaryota > Metazoa > Chordata > Chondrichthyes > Myliobatiformes > Dasyatidae > Hypanus > Hypanus sabinus. The sequence continues at coordinate 55,719,766 of NC_082726.1, forward strand.
AAGCCTCTGGTTTGCTTGTTCATTAGCTTAACCATTGCACAGGGACTATACTATGCCCAACTGTTTTTATATGCTGCAGAGCTAATTCAACTCTCAAAGTCCACAACCCAAGAATGGTAATTCAAAATCTAAATATGATCTAAGCCATTCTGGCTAGTGCACCCTAGTCTGGACGCTGAAACAGGGAGGTGTGATAGTTATTTTTCCACTGAGGGCATCACTGTTCATGTCTGTCGTGAGCGTATCCAAAATTAAAGCTTGGGACTTATACAATTCATTTTACAAATGAATTCCATAAATTCTTCAAAAGGTTTTCGTCAAATCAAGGATATACTGCTGAGGTTTATAAGTCATTGTTCAGACCGCATATGGAATATTGCAAGCAATTTTGGGCTCTGAATCTAAAGAAAGATGCACTGGCCCTGATGAGTATCCAGAGGTTCACAAGCACGATCCCAAGAATGAAAAGCTTAATGTATGAGGAGTGTTTGGTGTTTCCGGTCCCGTACTCAATGGAGTTCAGGAGGATAAGAGGGGTCTCATTGAAACCTATTGGATACTTCAAGGCTTGGATACAGTGGACTTGGAGAGGATGATTCCATAAGGAGGAGAGTTTATGATCCAAAGACTCAACCATAAGATAAAGAGATGTCCCTTTAAAACTGAGATGAGGAGGAATATCTTTAGCTAGTGTGTGGCTACTGTCTAGAATTTGTTGCTACAGAGGGCTATGGAGGCAAAGTCACTGGGCATATTTAAGGCAAGGTGTGACAGGTTCTTGATTGTTAAGGGGTTTAGGATTACAGGGAGAAGGCAGCAGAATGGGTTTGGAAAAAAGCAGCCATATTTGAATGGCAGAGCAGTTCTCAATGGGCCGAATAGGCTAATTCTGCCTCTTTATCTTATGGTCTTAAATTGTGGAGCTGATTGTGTACTTCAGGAAGAGTAAGACGAAGAGATACATACCAATCCTCAAAGAGGGATCAGAAGTGGAGAGAGTGAGCAGCTTCAAGTTTCTGGATGTCAAGATCTCTGAGGATCTAACCTGGTCCCAACATATTGATGGAGTTATAAAGAAGGCAAGACAACAGCTATACTTTATTAGGAGTTTGAAGAGAATTGGCATGTCAACAAATATACTCAAAAACTTTTAAAGTTGTACCGTGGAGAACATTCTGACAGGCTGCATCACTGTCTGGTATGGAGGGGCTACTGCACAGAACCTAAAGAAGCTGCAGAGGGCTGTAAATCTAGTCAGCTCCATCTTGGACACTAGCCTACAAAGTACCCAGGACATCTTTAGGGAGCGGTGTCTCAGAAAGGCAGTGTATATTATTAAGGACCTCCAGCACCAAGGGCACTCTTCTCATTGCTACCATAAGGTAGGAGATACAGAAGCCTGAAGGCACACACTCAGCAATTCAAGAACAGTTTCTTCCCCTCTGTCATCCAGTTCCTAAATCAACTTTGAAGCTTTGCACACTATCTCACATTTTTTGTAATATACCATATTTCTGTTTTTGCACGTTTTTCTTTAATCTATTCAATATACATAATTGATTTACTTAATTATTATTATGTTTTATTTTATCCTTTATTATTTTTTTTTCTTCTGCTAGAATATGTTGAACTGCTGCTTCTAAGTTAACAAATTTCACATGCTGGTGATAATAAACCTGATTCTGATTATTTTAAGGTAAACTAGGTTCTCTTACCGGTAGGCCTCGTGGTCCAGGAAGTCCCCGCTCACCCTGGGGAAAAAAAACGGTAAAGTTTATCAATCAAATGCTGACTCTCAAGCCATCCATAAACAGTTTCATCCTGCTCATGTTTGTCTCATGATTACTGAGAACAGAGATATATATTCCGTGCAGTTCAGATTGTCCTGTTACAGGAAGGATGTGGAGTCCTTGTGAAAGGCACAGAAATGTTTTACCAGGATGCTGCCGAGATTAGAGGGGAGGAAGTACAAGAAGAGGTTGGACAAACTTGAGATGTTTTCTCTGAAGTGTCGGAGGCTGAGAGGGTGCCTGATAGAAGTTCATAAAAATGCGAGTGAGACAGGGTGGAAATGTCAAATGTGAGAGGGGGAAAGTTCTTTTAGACAGAGTGGTAGGTGTCTGGAACAGGCTGCTTGTGGTGGAAGCAGATATGAGAGTAGCATTTAAGAGGCTTTTAGATAGGCCATAAGTCATAGGAGCAGAATTTTAGGCCTTTCAGCCCATCGAGTATTCTCCACCATTCCATCATAGCTGATTTATTAACCTTCTGAACCCCATTCTTCTCCATTTTCCCCATAACCTTTGACACCCTTATTAATCAAGAACCTATCAACCTCTACTTTAAGTATACCAATGACTTGGTTTCCACAGACAGGCAATTGAGTATGCAGGGAATGGAGGGATATGGATCATGTGTAGGGAGAAGAGATTGATCTTCCTTTGGTACCACATTCAGCACAGACATAATGGGCCGAAGGGCCTGTCCTATTATTGTACTGTTTTACATTCTGTCTAGCTGTGCAATATCACCAAGGGCACATGCTGAATTGAAGATAATCCTTCAATGATAGCATTTACATGTTTAAAAGGAAACATTTTTGTAGAAAAGACAACAAATTGACCCTAAAAGGGGTTTGTGACTGGAGTCAGCAATTTCATCTCCACTAAGGAACTCAAATTCTTCCATAGTGGATTAACTCCAAATAAAAATATCAACAAATACTGGTTGTAAAGGAGCAATAAACTGTAACAAGCATCTCATATATTGAAAATCAGTAAAGCTAAAAATAAGTTGGATATTTAGCATTCATGTGGTAAGCAAAGATATATTCAACACTTTGCATGAATGAATAATGACCTCCATAGCCTCCAGTCTGTTTAAATTCTTTATTGTTTGTTAAAGATAATTTAAGTTACTTTTTGAAGTACTTGGTATCAAGCATCTAGTTTTCATCTTGTTGGTTATCCAATGCCCGGATTAAGCAAAGTTGTGAAGATAGGCTACTAACCTTTGAGACAAGAATGGTCAGAAGAAGTGGATGCTAAGATATGTGCTGGACGTGCTCAGGTGTAAGCTCTGGGAATGTAGTAAGGTGATTGAATTACTGGACAAGTAATTGAGAGTTCCACACTAAAGGAATATGTTCAATTTCTCCACTTTAAAGTTAGTTATTTTAAGCTATCTTATTAATCATAAAATGGGAATGGTCCAATAGTTACCTTTAGGAAGAAAATATATTGTCCTTGCTTGGCCTACGTAACCCCCAGGTCCCCAGTGACCACTCAAGGAGCTCTACAGCAACCAGAACATAGCAGCCTGCTTGATTTTCCTCTCAAGTATTATCTTGAACATTAATTCATTCCACCATAGGCACACTGTGCCTGCAATGTGCATCAAAGAATCAGCGTACGTCAGCACAGAAACAGGCCCTTTTGCCCATATAGGCCTTGTTAGTCCAGTTGTCTGCCTCCATCTACTAGCTCCTGGACTATAGCCATCCATACCCTTCTCATCCATGTACCTATCCAAACTTCTCTTAAATGTTACAGTTGAAGCAGCATCCAATACTTTCACTGGCAGCTCATCCCACATTTTCTGAGTGAAGAAGCTCTCCCTCAGACTCACCAGAAATTTTACAAGGGTGTTGCCAGGACATGAGGACCAGAGTTATAGGGTAACATTGAATAAGATAGGGGAATCAAGGACTACATAGATGGCACAGATTTAAAGTAAGAGGAAGGAACCCGAGGGGCATATTTTTCACCCAGAGAGTGGACCATATGTTGAATGAGCTGCCAGAGGAAGTGGTTGAGACAGGTACATTAACAACTTTTAAAAGACACTTGGAACAGTAGATGGATAGGAGAAGTTCAGAAGATATGGGTCAAATGTGGGAAAGTCTAGCTTAGATGGGCATCTTGGTCAGCATGGGCTAGTTGGGCTCATCAGGATGGTAGACAAAAATGCTGGTTTGGGCTCCATGCCGAAAAGAATAAATGAATAAAAGCGATGATTAACTCAAATGCTCTCTGAAACAGCCTAGCAAGGTATTCCAACTAACAAACCACGTTAACAGCTTAAGAGATTACTTTACTTACTCCCTTTAGGAATAGACAATGAATGCTGATCTTCCCTGTAATACCTACCTCCCATGAGTAGATAAAATATAACCCATCCTCTGCGTCAGCAGGTCCTGGGTGCAATCTCATATTTAGACTGCACAAGTATTGCTATTTTCCCAATAGTAAGCAGACACGATGCCTAATGAAACCTGAGACAACTTTAAAGAACAACATATTGAAACCAACACACCCAGAACAGGAAAGGCATTGAAACAGATGGAGATGAAGGTAAATCACATCAGCATGGCCAAAACTAATAACAAAGCCAATACAATACAGAGTTGCTGAACCAACCCAGTGCAATATAATACCCATAACTACACATTGCTCAAATGCCAGTCTTAAGTCCGCACTGTTCTTGTGTAGATGGCTGGGATTTAAATTTGTGGTTGGAGCTGGGGCACTTAATCTAGGCTGCCAACGTGGCACTGATAATGATTTTTTGCCCTATAACTTAAGGTTCTTGGATGAGTCATAGAGGCCTGCTTCCCAGTTTCTGGGCCAGCACTTCTACCTTAACCAGCTTTGGTCCCATGAGTCTTGATAAAGGGTCTCAGCCCAAAATGTCGACTGTTTATTTTCTTGCATAAATGTCGCCTGACTTGCTGAGTTTCTCCAGCGTTTTGTTTGTATTGCTCTGGATTTCTAGCACCTGTGGAATCTCTTGCATCTTGGTCCTATTGAGCTTTTTTTTATGTAGGATCTTGCAATATTTCATCAGCTTTTACTGAATTGTCTATACCCAAACACATCACTGCATCCTTGTTTAGGAGCTGATTATTAACCCCCATCTTTTAGTTAGGATCCAATTCAATGAACATGGCTTATCTATCTTATTTAGACAGAAGCCAAGAGAGGAACTTGGAGAGGGTGGGGGTGAAGAAAAACTGAACCATCTTGAAACACGTCTTCAGAAGCCACCCGACTGTCTGTGTAACCTGCTAGAACATTTGATTTCTAAGCACTTGCAATAATGCTTCAAATTTACTCTTGATTCGGTAGAATCATCAACCAAATCTTAAATGCTTTCTCCAAAGAACAACAGTGTACCACATGGGGTTCTAATCCAGTAGTTCCGTAGCTACCGTTAATGAGTCTAGCTTTTCAATTCCAGATTTATTTTTATTCATTGAATTTAAATTCTACAGTTCTTATAATGGGCTTTGATCTTGGTCCCAGACCATTTAGAACATAGAACACGACAGCACAGTGCAGGCCCTTTGGCCCACCATGTTGTGTCAACCTTTTAACCTACTCTAAGGCCAATCTAACCCTTCCCTCCTATGTAGTTCTCCATTTTTCTATCATCCACTTGTCTAGTGAAGAGTTTCTTAAATGCCTCTGCCACAACTCCTGGCACCCACTACTCTGTGTGGAAAAACGTACTCTGACATCCCCCCCCTCAATACTTGCTTCCAATCAGGTTGAAATTATGCCACCTCATATTAGCCATTTCTGCCTTGTGAGAAAGTCTTTGGGGAATGTCCACTCAATCTAAGCCTCTTATTTCTACAGAGTTCTGGATTACTAGTAACTGGCCTTTTCTGAATGGTGCTTCACTGAGGTATGCTTAAGTATAATTTGGATTGTTAATTAATCTGCAATATTCAACTCAGAAGCAAAGAATGTATACCCTGAAACAAGTCACAAAGCGGATTCTTCACAAAAAGGTGTTGCTCAAGAGAAAGAACTGAACAATACTGTACCTTTATTCCATTCTTTCCTGGTGTGCCAGGTGCACCCTGGAAAAGAAACAGATATATTTAAAGTGCATAATATTTATAATTGAGAGCATATATTGTAGGGGCAGGTTGCTACATTAATTGGTAAGGAGGACTGAGTAAAATGCCCCTGCGATTAGAGCTGCTGCAATACTGCAACAACCTGGTGAGCAACAAAATTTGAAAACGCAAACACGAGGAAATCTGCAGATTCTGGAAATTCAAGCAACACACACAAAATGCTGGTGGAACACAGCAGGCCAGGCAGCATCTATAGGGAGAAGCACTGTCGATGTTTTGGGCTGAGACCCTTCAACAGTACAAAGTTGACAGTGCTTCTTCCTATAGATGCTGCCTGGCCTGCTGCGTTCCACCAGCATTTTGTGTGTGTTGAAGCGACAAAATTTGGCAAGTGCCCAGCGGCTCAAGGGAAGGCAATGTGGGCAAAGTTGACATAGGTGAATGCTCAAATTCAGCTATAGTTCCAACTCACTCAGCAGGTTCTCAGTTTCAAAAAAACTCAATATTGGGAGGACGTGTGACAGAATTGTGTGCAGTATGAAGAAGGGGAGTCATGGGATGAAACAGCATGGAAACTGGCCCTTCAACCCAAATGGCCCATGCCAACCAAAAAGCCATGCCCCTCCAACCTATTTGCATATAATCTTCTAAAGCTTTCCAATCCATGTACCCATCCAACTGGCTGTCGAACGTCATTATTGTACCTGCCTTCACCACTGCCTCTGGCAGTTCATTCCATCTACACACCACTATCTGCCCCTCAGATGCCTTTTCCTTCTCATCATAAAATTATGCCCTCTAGTTACCTGGGTTTCAGCAATTAAGTTACAGAGAAAGGTTGAACAAGTTAGGTCTCTATTCATTGGAGCGTAGAAGGTTGAGGGGGGATTTGATCGAGGTATTTAAAATTTTGAGAGGGATAGATAGAGTTGACGTGAACAGGCTGTTTCCATTGAGAGTAGGGGAGATTCAAACTAGAGGACATGATTTGAGAGTTAGGGGGCAGAAGTTTAAGGGAAACACGAGGAGGTATTTCTTTACTCAAAGAGTGATAGCTGTGTGGAATGAGCTTCCTGTAGAAGTAGTAGAGGCCAGTTCAGTTGTGTCATTTAAGGTAAAATTGGATAGGTATATGGACAGGAAAGGAGTGGAGGGTTATGGGCCGAGTGCGGGTAGGTGGGACTAAGTGAGATTAAGGGTTCGGCACGGACTAGGAGGGCCAAGATGGCCTGTTTCTGTGCTGTGATTGTTATATGGTTATATGGTTATAGTTCTTGATTACCCAATGCTGGGGGGAGAAAATAAGACAGGGTGAATGTACTCTTGCTATACTCTCATGATTTTATACACCATCTATAAAATCATTTCTCAGTATCCTATTCTCCAAGAAATAAAGTCCTAGCCTGCCCAACCTCTTTGTAACTCAGACGTTAATGTCCTGGCAACACCTTTGTAATTATTTTGAGCACTCTTTCCAGTTTAATAATATATTTTAGTATAAGTTAGTTTTCAAAAATGATATATTTTTAGTAAAACTCCAATAAGCTGCTGTTGCACTGTTCAGAGTTCCCAATGGTTCTGGATCTGGCTCTATAGCTGAGTGTAATTTTCCAGCTCACCAGGGCCCTGGTTCCCAGGCCGTCTTCCCCCTCATTGAGAACGCACTTCCTAAGCTCCCTATCCACGCAGCAGGGTCCCAGCTCCTGCACTTTCTTCCCCCTCATCATGACCCTCGATCCTGTGCCCACTAGAAAATTAAAGGTAATGTTTAAAAAAAGGTGAACTATGATCATGTTTGGAAGTGGCACTAATATCTGGAAAATATGACTGTCCACCACTGCCAAAGACTGAAGTAGGCTGCATTATTAGAGTTTACTATACTCTTAAATATTTAAACAATACATTAATAAAAATCAGGAAAAGTAAATGACTCATTTTCACTCATGTTTAATCAAGCTCTATGACACTATTCAAACCAGTCTTGGTTTTGAAGTGTCTTCCAAGATCAGTATCTTTGTCACGCAGCCCAGTGATACTCAGAATCCACCTACCACTGGACCTCGTCTTCCTCTCCTGATGGAGGACAGATCAGGAGTTGGACCCATGGGGCCCATGAAGCCTCTGGGCCCACGTGGTCCAGGAGCTCCTGGAGCTCCCTCTGGTCCCATCATGCCTTTAGCTCCTGGACGTCCCGGAGAACCTAAAAACAGAGAAATTGAGAAATGGCAAGAAATAATTATTGAGCCCAATTCATTATCGTGTTTTGACCAAGATGCTTTTGTATAAGAACAGAAGGAAACAAGACTAGAAATTGGCTACCAGGCATCGCAAGCTTTCCCTGCCATTTAAAATGATCATGGCTGATCTACACTTGCCTTACCTCCTCTTCTGTGCTGGTTTACCATTGCCCTCAATTCCCAAATCTTCCATTAATGTACATACCTTAATCTTAAACCCTTCTAGTGATCAAAACTTCTAGAACCATCTGGCATAGAGAATTTGAAGTTCACCACCCTCTTTGAAAAGAACCCTTGATGCACCCCTGTGTTAAATGAACAGCTCCTTATCTTATCATTCAGTTTGCAAGATTATTACATCTCTTTTTATATTAACAATGACAAAAATCAAAGTATTATTTTCAGTTAATTTTTTTTAATGTGGAAAACTTTATAGAATAGTTTGCAATTTTTCTGACCGCTATTATAATTAAAGCTGTTTTAAAACAAGCCACACTCACATATTAACATACACCCAGTGTCCACTTTATTAGGTACACCTTTACACCTGCTCAGAAATGCAAATATCTAACCAGCCAATCATGTGGCAGCAACTCAAGGGATAAAAGCATGCAGACAAGGCCAAGAGGTTCAGTTGTTCAGACCAAACATTAGAATGGGGAGGAAAAGTGATCTAAGTGACTTTGACCAATCGATGATTGTTGGTGCCAGATGGGGTGGTCTGAGTATCTCAGAAGCTGCTGATCTCCTGGGATTTTCATGCATAATAGTCTCTAGAGTTTACAGAGAATGCTGCAGAAAACAAAAAAAAATCTAATGAGTGGTGGTTCTGTGAGTGAAAATGTCTTGTTAATGAGAGAGATCGGAGGAAAATGGACTGACAGATTCAAGCTGACAAGAAGGTGCCAGTAACTCAAATAACCATGCATTTCAACAGTGGTTTGCAGAAGAGCATCTCTGAACACACAACATGTTGAACCTAGAAATGGATGTGGCTCTACTTCTGTACCTAATAAAATGGCCACTGATTGTACATTAAAGCTCACATTATTTCAACGTAACGCAATGCTGTGTATCCAGAGTTGCACAGAACTGAGAGGCCAATCAATCCGATGTTTCTAAACCGGTTTTTATATTGCACCCTACTCGTTCCAGTACTCTGACATTCTTTCCTTTGGCAACACTGAACCTCGAAGTAATCCACGCCCACCCTGAGATTTTATTGAGCTGTAGTATTCACTGTTACTGAAGCAATAAACTGCAGATCCTGGAATTCCAAAACAGAATGCAGGGAGCATGAAGCAGGTCAGGCATCACTCTCCAATGAGACTGTCTGACATGCAGCGCTTTCAAAGTGTTTACAGTTAAATGATTTGGTTAACTTCTCAGAAACAGTGATGCTTTGGAATTATCTTTATAATATCTGGAGGAAACATCGACCTGAATGTAGCACTACTGTGTTGTATGGTGCAGTCTGAGATCTTGCAAGGTCACATTTCACAAATTCAGTTCTTAACATGTTTCATTCCACATCTTTATTTCCTGTCATGAGATGCAACATACTGTTATATAACACTTTACGTGCTCAGAGCCCCTCGTGTTATGACATACCCTTTAGTCCTCTTACAAATCAATCAACAGCTTGATTCTGTGTTCTATTCAAACTCTGCATCGAACGAAAAAAATGTTGATGACTAAAACATGATCTGGGAAGTCATTCGATCAAAAGGAATTCTATTTCTCCTGGAACGCAGCAGGCCAGGCAGCATCTATAGGAAAAAACACAGTCAACGTTTCAGGCCGAGACCCTTCGTCAGGACTAACTGAAAGAAAAGATAGTAAGAGATTTGAAAGTAGGTGTTCAGCGAAACGGTCTCTCAGTCTGCGTTGGGTCTCACCAATATATAAAAGGCCACACCGGGAGCACCGTATGCAGTATGCCACACCGGCCGACTCACACCCCTCCCCCTACCCCACCCTTACACTTCCTCCCTTACCACCATTCAGGGCCCCAGACAGTCCTTCCAGGTGAGGCGACACTTCACCTATGAGTTGGCAGACTGGGAGACCATTTCGCTGAACACCTACACTCTGTCTGCCAGAGAAAGCAGGATCTCCCAGTGGCCACACATTTTAATTCCACGTCCCATTCCCATTCTGATATGTCTATCCATAGCCTCCTCTACTGTCAAGGTGAAGCCACTCTCAGGTTGGAGGAACAACACCTTATATTCCGTCTGGGTAGCCTCCAACCTGATGGCATGAACATTGATTTCTCTAACTTCCGTTAATGCCCCTCCTCCCCTTCTTACCCCATCCCTGATTTATTTATTTATTCCCCCCTCCCTTTTTCTCCCTCTGCCCATCACTCTTTGCCTGTTCTCCATCTCCCTCTGGTGCTCCCCTTCCCCTTTTTTCCTCCCTGGGCCTCCTGTCCCATGATCCTTTCCCTTCTCCAGCTCTGTATCACTTTTGCCAATCACCTTTCCAGCCCTTAGCTTCACCCCACCCCCTCCAGTCTTCTCCTATCATTCGGATTTCCCCCTCCCCCTCCTACTTTCAAATCTCTTACTATCTTTTCTTTCAGTTAGTCCTGACGAAGGGTCTTGGCCCAGAACGTCGGCAGTGCTTCTTCCTATAGATACTGCCTGGCCTGTTGAATTCCACCAGCATTTTTTGTGTGCGTTGCTTGAATTTCCAGCATCTGCAGATTTCCTCGTGTTTGCATTCTATTTCTCCTCTTCACATAGTTTCATCGAGCCTTAGAGCGAGAGAGCACGGGAACAGGCCCTTCGGCCCACCAACTCTGTACTGACAATTAGATGCCCATTTGCACCAATCCTACAGGAAATTCACTTCTTATTCTCTCACTTTCCCATAAATTCCCCACTGATCCTTCCCCTGCCTTCACACTCGGGTAACTTACAGTAGCCAGTTGATCCACAAGATGGCATGACATTGAGATGTGAGATGAAACCAGAGTTCTCAGTGTAAGCAGGGGAGAAGGGCTGAGATGGGGGACTCAGATGGTCACCAGGAGAACATGCAAATTCCACACAGACAACACCAGAGGTCAGGATTGAAATGAGTTTCTGATGCTGTGATGCAGCAGTTCTTCGGCTGACTTGTTGCTTGTCTTCCCTATTATTTCTTGATCCTCTCTGTCAACTTGTAGTGACTTCTGTTTGAGGACTCTTAGGTTGCTCTGAACACCAACCGTTTTTTTTTTCTAATTTAAAACAATACTCCACCTTATTATTTTCTCTGCCAAACTGGATGACTTCACATTTTTGCACCTTATATTCCACCTGCCATGTCCTTTCCAAATCATATAGTCTGTTTGTACGGTTCTCAAGCCTCTCTGCATCCTCCTCATTCTCCATTCAACATCAAGATTAGAACATACTTCAGTTTCTATGCATGTATCTACCATAACTGTGAATCTGTGGAATTCATTGCCACAGGCAGCTGTGGAGGACAAGGCATTGGGTATATGTGAAATGGAGGTTGGTTGATTCCTCTTGAAGATGGGCTTGATGGTGGGGAGTTGTTCCTGTGATGGAGTAGGCTGAAACTACAACCCTCTGCAACCTCTTGTGATCCTGCTGTGCATTGGTGCTATAACTGTCCTATGGACATGAAGGGAAATAAAGCAATAGTAAACAGTAAAGTTCATATTGCTGTGGTATTTTTAATGAGATTGCAACTGCTCTAATCTGGACCAATAAACAAATTGCTGGAGGAGCTCAGTGGGTGGTTTAGCACCTGAGAGAAAGGAATTGTTAACATTTTGCGTGGGATCTCTGCATCAAGGCTCTTTCTATTTTTGACATCTGATTTCGTAAGAGAGTGTATTAATTTTGCCTCTGAAATAAGAGCCTAGGAATTAACGTGGAACAAATTACTCTTGACCTTCTTCTCATTTCTCTGTTTGAACCAGAAATATTGGCAATCACATTGCCTTCTTAAAGGTACAAATTCCTTCCACCAACAAAGGTGTTTTTTTCTCTTTGGGAGATGGCGTTTTCCTGATTCCATTACTTGCAAAACAGAAGATAGATAACAGCAAGTTGACAACAAATCTCCTGATTGTTTAAGTTTGCATTGGATTTCAGCCACAAAAAAATCAGTAAGATTTACGTTAGTCACGGAAGCATTCTTCAAAGACAAGTTGAAGGCACATTTTTGAAGAAAATGCTTTGACGGTGTATCATGTGAAGTGTAACTATTCAATAGTGTTTCCAAGTTTCCACGTTAATGTGATAAACACATTCTCACTTACTGTGGAGTGATTCTTGCAAAATACTCTTTCAAACTCTCGACCCAAAGACACTGTGAAGAAGGTGTATACAAAATACAGTGTCAAATATAAATGGTGCCAGAAGGCAGCCAGAAATATCATGAATCCCACCCACTCTGTTCATGGACCGTTTGTCCCACTCATATCAGAAAGAGTTTCAATATTCAAGGACATCCCTTTAGAAGAGAGATGAGAGAAGAGGGATTGGTGAATCTGTGGAATTCATTACCACAGAGAGCTGTGGAGGTCAAGTCATTGGGTATATTTAAAGCAGAGGTTCAAAGTTCAAAGTAAATTTATTATCAACATATGTATATGTCACCAGATACAACCCTGAGATTCATTTTCTTGTGGGCGTACTCAACAAATTCAATAGCCATAATAAAATCAATGAAAGACCACACCAACAGGGCGGTTGTTTGAAAAGTCATTGAAATTGAGTCCACAGATTGTGGGAACATTTCAATGACAGGACAAATGAAGTTATCCCCTTTGGTTCAAGAGCCTGATGGTTGAGGAGTAATAACTGTTCCTGAACCAGGTGGTATGGATCCTACACCTCCTGCACTTATTTCCCTATGACAGCAGTGAGAAGAGAGCATGTCCTAGCCGGTGGGGGTCCCAGATAGAGGATGCTGCTTTCCTGTGACAACACTCTGTGTGGATATGCTCAGTGGTGGGGAGGGCTTTACCCATGATGGACCTGGCCATATCCACTAATTCTTGAAGGATTTTCTATTCAAGGGCATAGGTGTTTCCACACCAGGCTGTGATGCAGCCAGTAAATACACTCATCAGAGTAAAGCGAGTAAAGTGGAGGGCTAAGCACACAGCCTTGTGGTGCACCTGTGTTGATGGAGATTACAGAGGAGATGACTTTGCCAATCTGAACTGAGCAGGCCAGGCAGAATCTATGGAAAAGAGTACAGTCAATGTTTCAGGCTGACACCCTTCAGTTGGACTTAGAGAAACTGATATTCCATTTGGCTCCTGCTAGTAATCTTCAAGTACCAACTTGACATCTTTGACCCAAATCAACAGAAATAGCTGAAAAGCCTCCTGCCATAACTTCTGGTTCTAGGAAATGGGACTTTACTTTTTTGTTGTTGGAGCATGTTCCTAAATTCTCCCTCGGGCAGTATTTCAAAGTATCGTGTGAAACATGCATCACTTAAAAATAATACCGATAGAAGTTCAAAAAATGAATGAAGCATTTTTCTCCCTACCTGCCTGTACTTGACTTGTATTCCCAATCCCTGACTTGTAAATCTTAATAATGTATCTAATTATCTTGCTTTTCACACTGCAACTTGATTATTCAGAAACAATTCTTTCATCTGCTTGTCAAAAAGTATTAATTAAGATTGGTGAAATTGGAAATAAATATGTTTATTTGGCAAAGAAAGGGAATCACATTTATATAGCTCCTTTCTTGGCCTCAACGTGTTTTAAAAACCATTGACCATAAGACATAGGAGCAGAATTAGGCCATTCAGCCCATCGCTTTTTCTCTGCCATTACTTTATGGCTGATTTATTATCCCTCTTAACCCCGTTCTCCTGTCTTCAACTCACAACCTTTGATGCCCTGACTAATCAATAATTTATCAACCACCACTTAAATATATCCAATGACTTGGCTTCCAGAGCCATCGGTAGCAATGAATTCCACAAATTCACCACCCTCTGGCTAAAGAAATTCCTCCTCATCTCTGCTCTAAAGGGCCGTCCTTGTATTCTGAGGCTGTGTCTCTGGTCCTAGACTCTCCCACTGTAAGAAATGTTCTCTCCACACCCACTCTATTTAGGTCTTAAAGTATTTGATACATTTCAATGGCATCCCCACTGACTCTTCTAAACTCAGGTGACAACAGCCCCATAACCATCAAATACTCCTAAAATACTTTATAGACAATGTGGCCATTTGGTCGCTGGTACTGGTAGAGGAAGCACAGTAGTCAGTTTACAAATAACAGGCTCCTACAAACACAATTCTGATCTGGGTGTTGGTTGAAGAGTAAGAAGACTGCCCTGCTCTTCTCTATGAAACAAAATGCAAACTCTTGGGGCCACCTAAGAAGTTTAATTTCTCATCGAAGTATATTCATGCTGCCAGCACCACACTGGCCAATCTAGTAATGTGCTTGGCACTCTGTAGTGTGGCTTCAATCCACAACTTTCTCTTTCAGAGGTGAGTGTTCCTGCCATTGAGCTGATACTTGAGGGGAGGTTTTCAAATGGACGGAGAAGAAACAGCACTGAGATGGATGTAGCGGAAAAGAAATTATATTCATCACACGAACAGTTCACAAGTTGGAAATGCAGCTGTGAACCAAGTTTCCACATGGCAGAAGACACCTACATCCCCACAGCAACTGGCAAATCCATCCCGCTAGTCTCCCAAATGCTCATTCATCTGCCGTTCTTATGTTAGGGAGGAACTTTACTGTTTTGTTGTCCTTTGGGCTTTTGGTTGTACTCTTGTTTTTCCCAGGATATTACACAGCAAGTCTTGAAGCCTTGAGGACAGTGGTCCAGGCTTGATGGCAGACTAAAGAGCATGCTGTATTTTACCCCATCAATTTACCTTGGAGAACACATTACTGTGAAGCTCTGGAGTGATTGCATTGCACAATATTTTTTATTATCTAACTATCTTTCACTCTCTGTACCTAGTAGTAATCCTGATCCTGTCTGCTGTAGTTTCTATTATGAAAATCATAATCATGTTTATTATTGTTAGGGCATATTCTGGAGTTAGGGTGTATAGCAAATATTAACATCAGCAACAATCTTTGGATCTGAATGTGGATTGTAGATTAAATTTAAAATGCAGCTCTGGACAATAGTTTACTGGAGCCATTGACAACAATGGATTGAAAGCCAGACAAGGTTGATTAACTCATTTTGGGTGTCTGGAGTATGGGAGCAAACAAGGAGGTGTGAAAATTGTTGCAATTCAAAGGAAGCACTGTAGATATATTGTCACTATACAACTGTCCTGCCGTTACCGTTGATCTTCAGCATATAAAATGTTATGTAACATTGGGATGATCACACCTCTTCCTCTGAGAGTGTCTCATTTTATTGATTAAAATGCTTGTGTATCCACCTGCTTCAGTGTCTCTCCTGTGACTATTCATGTTACAATATTATCACTGTCTTATTTGTCGCTTACTGGCA
This sequence comes from Hypanus sabinus, assembly GCF_030144855.1. Lineage (NCBI taxonomy): Eukaryota > Metazoa > Chordata > Chondrichthyes > Myliobatiformes > Dasyatidae > Hypanus > Hypanus sabinus. The sequence goes on from NC_082726.1 coordinate 55,735,351, forward strand.
GCAGTAAAGAGTAAAGGCATAAAATTACTATAAATTACAAAATTAACAGCTATTTATTTTAAGGGTATATTTATTTAATTTAATTAATAGGTATTTTATTTATCATAAATAGTATATATTTATTATAAGTTCTAATCTTGTGAGCATGCTATGCTGGCACTGGAATCAATGGCGACACTTGCGGGCTGCCCCAGCACACCCTCGGATTGTGTTAGTTGTTAATGCAAATGGTGCATTTCATCATATGTTTTGATGTTTCAATATACATGTGACAAACAAAGCTAATCTTTAATTTTATTTTATGTTAATTTATTTACAAATATCCAGACACCCAGGCCTGGATTTTCCACTTCAGATTCAGTCAGTAAATTGCAGGAAAAACCTACATTCACTTTGCAAGCAATTTATTTTGCTCATGGCTGTGCCCAAAGTAACACATATATTTCCAAATTGCATTTAGCAGTACATGAGACATCTCAGAATCCTCTGAAATTGAATGCATATGTCTAAAAGCACAGAATTTAATTTTTAAAGTCTCCTTTAAGCCAGATGCATTTGGCAGGAACCAATCATGATTGATCAGAGGCAAGGACAATTTAGTAAAAAGTACCAGCTTTGTTTTAAACCAGGCCAAAGGATTGTGGGAACCTACTTTGCACTGGACATTACTGCCCTTGAAACTGATTTCTAGTGAATTTTGAATAGAACGTAACAGTTTAACTGAAGAGAAACCCAACACCTAGATTTTCATTTGTTCATGTGAATGATTTCTTGCTGCATACATTGTGGAACCTATCTAACTCTTAGCCAGGCTACTTTACAGAATATTTGTCCATTGTGGCTGTACTCTCCTCTTCAAAAGATTTATGGAATTAATTCCATTTCTTGTTATATCAAAATTCAAAGTAAATTTGTTATCAAATTATACATACCCATATACTACCCTGAGATTAACTTTCTTGTTGGCATTCATAGTAGATACAAAGAAACATAATAGAATCAATGAAAAAAAACTACACAGAAATACAGATAGACTGACAACAAATTGTGCAAATACAAAAAGAACAAATAAAAAAATAGACAGATAGATAGATAGGTAAGCAAACAAGTAATTAATTAATATTGACAACATGAGTCTCCCTGTCCCAATTCTCTTTCTGAACACTCTGCTGAGTCTATTTCCATCATCCTTTCGGGCAGTACATCCCAGACTGGTACAACTTGTATGGATACAAGAATCAGGAAAGCTTTCAAAAAGACTGAAATTTACAAGGATGCTGCCGGGCCTTGATGACTTGAGTTATAGGGAAAAGTTAAGTAGGCTAGGAATTTTTATTTCCAAGAATGGGGGGGGGGGGGAAGATTTGATAGAGGTATACAAAATTATGAGGGTTATAGATAGAGTAAATTCGAGCAGGCTTTTTCCACTGAGGTGACGGGTTAAGGGTGAAAGGTGAAATGTTTAACGTGAACTTCAGGTTACTGCTTCACTGAGATGATGATGTAAGTGGGGAACGAGTTGCTATTGGAAGCTGTGTAGGTGGGCTTGTGTCAACACTTAAGAGGTGTTTGGATAAATACATGGATTGGAAGGGTATGTAGGGCTATTGTCCAGTGTGGGGTGGGGGGGTGGTCAATGAGACTAGGTAGAATAACAGTTCAGTATGGACTAGAAGGGCTGAAGGACCTGTTTCTGACTTTATACCTGTGACTCTTAGAGCATAAGAAATAGGATCAAAGTCACTTAGTCCACAGAATTTGCTCCATTTTTTAATGTAACAATCTATCTTCTACTTCAAGGAGGCTTTAGTACCCAATGTTCGATCCAGGAATGTTCTAAGTATCTTAGATGGCACTCACAGATCAGAGGTAGAGTATTTCAAAGACACTTAGCACCAAGTGGCTTAAAAAGGAAAAAGGCAGAAGAAAGGCTTTGGGGGGGAGAAAAACAGTTGTACCATTTGAGGTCTTTCCGGGTCCTCTGGTTTCCTCCTACACTCCAAAGATGTACAGGTTAGTAGGTTAATTGGTCATTGTAAGTTGCGCTGTGATTAGGCTAGGGTTAAATCGATTGATTGCTGGTGGCACAGTTCAAAGGGCATGAAGGGCCTATTTGGTGCTGTAACTCTAAATATAAATCCTGCCATGCATTGTAAGGAGTTTGTACATTCTCCCTGTGACCGCATGGGTTTTCTTCAGATGCTCCGGTTTCCTCCCATTTTCCAAAGATGCACGGTTAGGGTTAGTGAGTTGTGAGCGTGCTATGTTGGTGCTGGAAGCGTGGCAACACTTGCCCAGCGCAATCACCGCTGATTTGATTTGATGTAAACAATGCATTTCACTGTACATTGATAAATAAAGCTAATGTTAATCTTATCTGAATGTTAAAAGAACGGTATGTAAACCATCTTCATGAACCACTGCAGAAAGTACAGCTGTTCGGTAAGGAGTTCCAAGATTTGGAGCAGCAGTGATGATTGAAAAGCAATATGTTTCCAAGTCTAGATGGTGAGAGAGACATGAAGGGGAACTTGCAAGTAGTGCTGTTTCCACGCACCTGCTGCCTTAGTCCTTTGCGGTAGGGGAAGTGCAGATGGATCAACCTATTCAAGGACCTGCAGTATATTTTGCAGGTGGTGCACACTGCAGCCATGATTTTTAGGGTCGTGGAGGGAGACACTGTTAAAGGTAGTGAATAAGATGCTAATGATTCAGTCTGTTTTGTTCTGGATGAAAGTGAACTAGCTGAGAGTTGTTGGAGCGTGCTCATCAAGGCAAGTGGAGTGTATTCCATCACTTTTCTGGCTGATGCCTTGTAGATTGCGGAAAGCCTATGTGGTGTTGGAAGGCAAGAAATTTGCTGTAGAATCCAGCATTAAAGCTATAATCTCCTATCCTGTATGGCCAATTGTCAGTTTGTTCTTCCAAGTTTGGAGCTGAAATCTTTCTTGGTCTCAGCTGAGGTTTCCAGTGTTGGGGTGCCCGAAAGATGTTGGTTATCTGTTAAAATGAGCTGAAGGATCATAAGGCATTTTCAAATGCTACAGTGGTAGCCATTGGGATGCAGGAGCAACTCTTTGTTAATGGGAAGAGATTACAAGATGGGACAGTAGAAAGGTTTAAGGATGTGCTCAAAGCCTCTTTGGAAAAAGTACCGTATTTCCTCTGATTCTTGGGAAACTCTGGCCTGTGGGTGCCCAAAGTGGAGAAGGAACATTCAAGATGGTATTGGGAACTTCCAATCCATTTATCAGCAGTCCAGTGGGAAGGGTGCACCACCTCACAAAACACCTACCCATCCATCTCCCCTCCATCCTGCCTCATCTGTGGACATTTCTTCACTCTCACATTGATCTTTCAGCCACCTCCGCCCCCCAGAACCTCACAAAACAGGAGTGGAAGTGAGTCTGTCTCAGAAGATAGTTGATTACACAATGCATCATATAGTCAGCATGAGCAATCATTAAACACATTGTCAAGTCTTGCAAAGAATACACATGCAATAAAAAATAATAATTAGTGGTTCGTAAACTGTCATGTGGTTCAGGGGACTCTTGCAAAAATCATTTTAATATTATGCTTGTGGTTCATGATAATAGTTTGAAATGAGACTGTATTACACCACAATGACACAGTCTTAAATAATGTTACCTGGAATAGTCCATCAATTTAAAAACAGCTATGTGTCAGCACAAAAATTGTAACCACTTTACTGAAAGGACTTCCGTTTGCAAAATTGTATTAATGATGAAATCTTCCTTAAATTGTGTTGTAAAATATTTAAAGTGTACTTGTTCAAGGGACGTGGATAATGCTGACATTTTGTCTGCTCCAGTTGTCTCCAGACTGATGAGAATGGAGTCGTAAATAAAGCAGACTGAATAAGGCAGCAATTTCTTTCCTTGAAGGACATCAGTGATTTAATGGCAATGGTTATAAAACACAGAACACTACAGCGCAGTACAGGCCCTTCAGCCGAGGTTATTATGCTGAGCTTATAACTTTCTTTAAGATCAAACTAACCCTTCTCTCCAACATAACCTTCTGTTTTCCTGTTGTTCATCCACCTATTTAAGAGTTTCTAAAATTCCTCTTCCACCACCCCAGGCAGGGCATTCCATGGGCTCACCACTTTCTGTGTAAAAAAGCACCTCCCTCTGATACACTCCCCTTTATATTTTCTTCCAGTCACCTTAAAATTATGCCCCTTTGTATTAAACATTTCTGCCGTAGGAAAAAGTCACTGGGTATCCACTCAGTTTATGCCTCTTACCATTCTGTTCACATCTATCAAGTCACCTCTTGCCCTTCTTCATTCCAATTAGAAAAGTCCTAACTTGCTCAACCTCTCATAAGACATGTTCTCTAATCTAGGTAGCATCCTGGTAAATCTCCTCTGCTCTCTCTCTAAAGCTCTAAATCCTTCTTATAATGAAGCAACCAGAACTGAACACATCTTCCAAGAGTGGTCTAACCCGGATTTTACCGGAGGTATCAAATAAAGTGGCCACTGAGTGTATGCTTGTGGTCTTCTGCAGCTTTAGTCCATCCACTTCAAGGTTTGACATGTGGTACATTTAGAGATGCTTTTCTATACACCACTGCTATTATGTGTGGTTATTTGAGTTACAGGTGCCTTTCAGTCAGCTTGAACCAGTCTGGCCAGTGACCTCTCTCATCAACAGGGTGTGTGCATCCACAGAGCCATTGCTCACTGGATGCTTCAATTTGTTTTTCACACCATTCCCTTAACACTAGAGACCATTGCGCATGAAAATCTCAGAGATCAGTTTTTTTCTGAGATACTCAAACCACCCTGTCTGGCACCAACAATCATTCCACAGTCAAAATTACTTAAATCACATTCCTTCCCCATTCTGACATTTAGTCTGAACAATATCTGTACCTCGTGATCATGGCTAGATGTTTTTATGCATTGAGTTGCTGCCACATGATTGGCTGATTAGATATTTACATTAATGAGCAGGTGTACAGGTGTATTAATAAATCAGCCATTGGATGTAGAGCTGCAACTGGCCTCACAGTTGTTGAATTCAACCTTCCAACCAATGAAGGCCAATACATGATACACCTTCTTAACCACCCTGTCAACTTGTGTGGTTTTCTTTAAAGAAAGTCATTTTTTCTTCATTTTTACCCTCAATGCTGATAAGTGTGACTTGATGCATTTTGGAAAGTCAAACCAGTGTAAGAGTCATCACACATTCGCTCTCTCCACCATTATCACACTATGGCTGCATTGTGCACCAGTTACAAAATTTATTACAGTTCCTTGAATAGATTAGTTTAACTACACTGTCCAATCCCTGACCTCCACTACCAACTGGATGGTAGGACACTAGGAAACGTAATGGAACAGAGGGACCCAGAAGAACAAGTGCATAGTTCATTGAAAACAGCAGCACAATTAGATCGAGTAGTGAAAATGGCGTTTTGCACTCTGGCTTTCATTCTCAGGGCCATTAGTCACTGTTGAGCCCCCTCACCCCCTTGAAGTACAGTGTAAAGTTCTGTCCATCCTGTTATGGGAAAGGTGTGGTTAAACAGGAAAGAATGCAGAAACAATTTATGAAGACGTTTCTAAGAGTGGGGGGTGGTGCTGAGTTACAGGGTGGAGTTGGCCAGGCTAAGTCTTTACTCCTTGGTATGTCAGAGAACGAAGGGAGACCTTATAGAAACATTTAAAAATATGAGAGGCTAGATAACAGTCTTTACCCCAGGGTAGGTGAGTTCTAAATCTAGGGTCATAGATTTAGGGTGGGAGGCGAGAGATTTAAAAGGGACTCGAGAGTCAACTTCTTTCTTGCAGAGGGTGGTGATTGGATGGAATGGAAATTGTTGAGGCAAATACAAAATGATCACCTAAGAAGCACATGGATAGGTACATGGAGAGGAGGGATATGGGCCAAACACAGGAAATTGGAAGTAGCTAGCAGGACAACATGGTTGGCATGGACTTGTTTGGCTGAAAGGGTGTGCTGTATTGCTCTATGACTCTACGAATTCCTCAGGTGCCATGCTGGGTTTTGAACGTGTCTCTCCCTATTCTCTGATTTTATTCCAGTTATATGACGTATGTTTTATTATACAGATGAACTCAAATGACCTGTTGGCTCCCATTCTCTTGGTTCCTATGTTAACAATGCATTACTCACTGGGTCTTCCACCAGTGCATTGTATGTCTCCTCTGGCTGAAGTGGTGTGGTTTACAGTTGGGCCTACTTATACTGTAAGATGTTAATATGATCACTAGTTGTAAGGAAACTCAAACCTGCACCAGAGGACTGTAAGATCATGACAGATCTTTCAACTTAACTCCTTCTACACAGACAGGTGGGAGAAGGTGACTGATAGGTTGATATTTGGGGAGCTTGGGAGGTGGTATGCTCCTCCCACTGTTTATGCTAGGCCTCTGTGTGTTCCTGACAAATGGCGTCAAAGCCCAGTGCCGTCTTGAATGCTCACGGGCCAGCGATTCCCAAGGTATTGAGCTATAGAGTCATACAGCACAAAAACAGGTTTCTTGGGCTCACCAAGTTCACACTGAGCATCAAGAAGCCACTTCCACTTAACGCATTTTATCCACCTCCCATCAACTCCCTCCAGGTTCAACCACCCATGCGCAAACTAAGAGCAATTTACAGCCGGTAATTACCTGAGCAATCTTTATGTCTTTGAGGTGTGGGAAGAAACCAGAGCAACATGAGGAAGCCCACACAGTGACAGAGAGGACATGCAATCTCCAAATAAACAAGGCAAGATATTGGGATTGAAGCCAGGTCACTAGAACTGTGAAGCAGTAGCTGTACCCACTGAGCCACTGTGTCCCTGTTATTTAAAATATTACACTCTATAAAGGAAGCTTTACAAACTCTGGAATTGTTTCCATTGTTTTTCCATTTACCCCATGGCGAAGCTGTTTTGGGATACTGGCGTTGGGCATCCAACTTAATTAACCCCTGGCTGCTGGGGATCTTGGCCTGAGAGAGGATAGTGATCTTCTCCGGCCAGGGACTTTGGAGGATTTTACAAATAAAACACTCCTTTGCTGCACCATTGGTTCCATCATTTAGGAGTATCTGCTGCACAGACTGAGCTTTGTGCTGGGCCTGAGGTCTTGATTTTCAAACCCTCTCTACCACAGGTTGCCAAAATGATGATGGTGCATTGAAATATGGCCATCTTCATCATTCACGTCTGCCTTCGTTCATAGTGAGGGTTTTAGTCACTTTTAGGGCAATAGAGTCTTAGAGCACTGCAGCACAGAAGCAGGCCGATCAATCCATCTATTCAGTGCCAAACAAGATGGGCCCGAAGACCTGTTGGACTTTGGACCTTTAGTGTCAGAGGACAGTGTTGTACACTGGGGATAAATGGAGGACCTTTGTTTTCTGAAATATAGGTGTACAGCCGATCATCAGTGGATGAACTGATGACACTTTGCTGTCAGGCTTCCAAATGTGTGCATATGCATACGTCATTTGTACATTGGAGCTCAGTGATTGAGGTTGGAGTGACCTTGGTTCTGGAGTGCAAGCAATAGTTTCATCTTTGTCCAGATGGTTAGCCCCATACTAAGAAGAACCATAAAGGAGAACCGTATCTCCTTCATTAGCAAAAAGACTCAACAGTGGATGCACTTCTTGCGGCTCTTGGTAAAACGCCATCTTCCCCAGAACACACTGGTGGAGTTCTCCACTGGCATCATAGACAGCATCCTCACATCTGCCATTATTGTCTGGTTTGATGTTGCATCTTCTCATAATATACAAAAACTACAATGGACTGTCAGGTCTGCAGAACAAGTTATTGTCTGTAGTCTACTTGATGCACCATCAATAACTCTGTCTGAGATGTAAAGGCGAGATATCGGCTTTTATTGACTGGAAGAAGGAACAAGCAGTGGTTGACCACCATACTACATCCCGGATACAGAGAGGCCGGGCTCAGACCTCAATCGCCTTTATACAGGGGTCTGTGCGAGGAGCCACAGGAGCAGTCAGCAGGGGTGTGTCCAGACAGGTATATAGTTCACCACACTACTATCACTGCAGGACTTGTTTGTATCCAGGTCAAAGAATCAAGCAGGAAAAATCACTTAAAAAGCTACCAACTTTACAAATTGCCTTTCCCAAAAGCTCCCTTCTGGAAAGCACCATAGAGATATTAAAATAAAAACTTCACATCACCTTAAATGTTTCTTGTCACAGGCAGTTAATCTGATCAACCATTAGCACCTCCCCCACCACCCTCTATTAACCCCGTCACTGCACCGCACTGTAGACACTTTAAACCACTTTTTGTAATGGTATTTACATCATATATACATGCTGATATTTAATAGTTATTTAGTATTTATGCAAATATTATTTCATATCTGTACTTTATATTTTATGTAATTCTTTATTTGATATAATTGATGAATATTGTTGTTTTCTGTGGCATGTCACACCCTGACCCACACACCACAGCAATTTCCCAATACATGTAAATGTATATGGAAAATAAAATTGATTCTTGATCCTTGATCTTAGAGGGCAAAACGTTCAGAGGCTGGTGTGGTGAAGGACATTGGAATGATGACGCAATCTTGCTTGACATCAATTTGCACTGAGATTGGGTCCATTATGGAACACTACTTAAAATCAGAGCTGGGATTCAATTATATAGGATGAAGACAGATTCCTTGAAGGCAACTAGATTTGAGAAGGAAGCTCCACAGTTCCTCTCGATTGCTCGTCAAAGACTTTTGTAGAAAATCAAAAGAGACCATATACAATATTGTTGTTGATTATACTCTCCACATCCACTTTGTATTGTGAAGAAAGAATCCACACTAGGTTTAGGAAGCAACTCTTCAACCTCTGAAAGGGGGCAGTTAAGAAAGAACCTTGCCAGGACCTTCTCGCACAATCCCTGAATTCCGCGATTCCTGTGGTGCACAGTAATCTCTTTGCCTTGAGTACACTCAGGGTAATTTGTTAGGTACACCTGGATACCTGCTCATTAATGCAAATATCTAATCAGCCCATCATGTGACAGCAACTCAATGCATAAAAGCATGCAGACATGGTTAAGAGTTGTTCAGACCAAACATCAGAATCAGAAAGAAATGTGGTCTAAGTGACTTTTACCTTAAGATGGGGTGGTCTGAGTATCTGCTGATCTCCTGGGATTTTCGCACACAACAGTTTCTAGTGTTTATAGAAAATGTTGTGAAAAACAAAAAAAGACAAACAGTGAGCAGCAATTCTGTGGGTGAAAACGCCTTTTTAATGAGAAAGGTCAGAGGAGAATGGCCAGACTGACTGGAAGGTGCCAGTAGCTCATATAACCACACATTACAACTGTGGTACACAGAAGAGCAACTCTGAAGATACAACGTCAAACATTGAAGTAGATGGGCTACAGCAGCAGCAGACCATGAATGTGCATTCAGTGGCCACTTTATTAGGTACAGAAGGTACCTAATAACTGAGAATCCACAGGATTTTGGGTTAGGGACTTCATGGTGGCCATAAACTGCCTTCAACTTATCCTAAGCTTCTACCCCACAGCTGGAGACAGCTTTCCAAAATCTACTCTGTTACGACAAGAATTTTTCATGAGATCATATTCATTATCCAAAACTCCAGAACACAAAGGTTCGTCCTACTCAATCTCTCCCTATAAGTCAGCTTTCTCATCCCACGAATCCTTCCACTGAATTCAAAGTTCAGAATGCGCTTTCTCAGGTAAGGAGATCAAAACTGTTCGCAGTATGGCAAAGATGGTCTGATAGATGTCTGTCATTTGGTCCATTCTATTAAAGTTGACAACACCACACCACTCTGAAAACAGGAAAGGGGCTAGCCTCAGTAGTTGATGGATCTGGATTGTCCCATACTAAACTTGCTTAGGAATCTCATTGGAAGCCTTACCAGGAGGTCCAGGAGCACCCGGACGGCCTACAATGTGTGGAGGGCACTGCAGTCTTTCTGTACACTTCCTCAACGGTTGTAACTTTTCACTGGAGTTGTCCAGGCTTGATAGCAGCAGCTGGGAGAAAGAAGGATTTGGCCATTAGGTCACATGACAATAAACATTCTGCTATTACAGAAACAGATATCCTTAATTCCAATCACAGAAATTGATTCTCCAAGATAGTCAGGTAAAGTCTTGGTTAGATTGAATGTCTGAAACTATTATGGAGTTTTCAAAGTTATACTACATGGAAATAGCCCATTCAGCCCACCATGTCTATGCTGATCAGAGGGACCCCTTCCATATAAGGCCCTAAGATCTTAAGACATCTTAGGCAGATTAGGGGAATTTTTGATGAAGAAGTTGGGAGGTGATAGGTGGAAGAAGTAAAGGGCTGAAGAAGAAGGAATGTGATAGGAGAGGACTGGGGACCATGGGAGAAAGGGAAGGAGGAGGAGAACCAGAGAGAGGTGATGAGAAGAGAAGGGGTAAGAGGGGAGCCAGAATGGGGAATGGGGAAGAAATTTCCAGAAGTTAGAAAGTTCAATGTTCATACCATCAGGTTGGAGGCTGCCCAGATGGAATATGAAGTGTTGCTCCTCCAACCTGAGAGTGGCATCATTGTGACCATTGAGGAGGCCATGAACAGACTTGTCAGACTTGAGAAAAAGTGGTTAAGGTTGGAAGAATTTCTCCTCTTGGAAAGCTGTGTATCTTAACAATTTTCTACCCTCAAATATTTTGGAGCCCGAATTGTTGAATATATTCAATGACAGAATACACAGATTTTTGTTTTCTGGGGTTGAGAAGGTAAAACAGCTTCAAGTTCCTCAGCATCTACATCACTGAGGGCCTCACATGGTCTATACACACCAGCTGTGTGGTGAAAAAGGCACAACAGCGCCTCTTTCACCTCAGACGGTTGAGGATGTTTGTTATGGGCCACCAAATCCTAAGAGCTTTCTACAGGGGCACAATTGAGAGCATCCTGACTGGCTGCATCACTGCCTGGTTTGGGAACTGTACCTTCCTTAATCGCAGGATTCTGCAGAGAGTGGTGCAGACAGTCCAGTGCATCTGTAGTTGTGAACTTCCCATGATTCAGGACACTTACAAAGACAGGTGTGAGAAAAGGGCCCGTAGAATCATTGGGGACCCAAGTCATCCCAACCACAATCTATTCCAGCTGCTACCATCCAGGAAGCGGTACCGCAGCATAAAAGCCAGGACCAACAGGCTCTGGGACAGCTTCTTCCACCAGGCCATCAGACTGATGAACTCACTCTGATTTGAGTGTACTCTACATTATATTGCCTGTTCTATTTATTATAAATTATTATAAATTACTATGATTGGACATGGTACATTTAGTTGGAGGTGTAGCATAAAGATTTTTACTCTTCATGGATGTGAAGGATGTAAGAAATAAAGTCAATTCAATTCAAGTCAATAGTTATTGCAACAGGGAGGGGAGTGGAGTTGAGGTCAAAATCAAATCAGCTGTGGTTCTACTGAATGACAGAGCAGATATGAAGAATTGTATGCTTTACTCCTGCTTTTCACATGTTCCAGTAGGTCTTAAATGCAATCAGTCCCTTTAGAACATAAGAACACTTCAGATAATCTCAAGTTTAGAGACAATGCAACATGGGAAACCGGCCAGGGCAGAATCAGAACTGTTGAGTCAAGCAGGTAAGGCAAATTTTGGAACATCACTAGGAAATGTTAATAACATAATAAAGGTGTGGTACAATTACGTAAATATTTCCGTATAACTATTTTCATCTTTGTATTGGAAATAAAGAGCTGTTTAGTGCATTGTTTGGTAACAATTTACGTTTGCAGAAGACCTTCAACCTTCAACAGAATAACTTCAGAAATAAAAAGAAAATCTTGAAGACATCCAACTATAAATAACTTTAATTTGATGCAGCTTCAATGATAAATCCTAAAATACACAGTCCTAATTCACAGTATACCCTCCGGTGTTGTCGGAAGAACACCTGCACAATATCAACTCATGTTCTCAATAATTAATAGGACTTTTTTGAAGTGTTTAAACTTGTTTTAAAAGTTGGAGGCTCCAAAATGTTTTAATTTTATGTTTTGAAGTTCTCCATTTTGCACAATCTCACATACTTTTATGCTACAAGATAATAAATAGCAAAGTTAAATCTTATCAAGAACCCATTGATATTCAAAGAGAGAGCTTTTGGTATTAATATCCTTGAAGCTGATTTAGATCTAATATTAGGTTGCAGACTAATTAAAAAATAAAAATATCTTTATGTAGCATAACAAAAACCACTTTGAGCTATTTTTATGAGCTAACTGCAAGGCAGTTTCTGATTCTGTGGTCTAGTCAGTTCCAAAATCTTGACCAGATCTTTGGAAAAACTTAAAAGGACCAATCCTCCTTTCTTCAGAAGAGTGTTTCAATTTTTGCTTCAGAATTCCATGCTGCATGTTTTCCTTCAGTTGACCAAATTTTTTTTAGGGATTTAGCATGGTAACAGGACCTTCTGGGCCAACATGCCCATGCCGACCTATTACACCCATGTGACCAATTAATCAACTAACCTGTACGTCTTTTGAATGTGGGAGGAAACCAGAGCACTGGAGCGAACACATGCAGACATGGCGAGAACATACAAACTCCTTACAGACAGCTGGAGGAATTGAAGTCAGGTCACTGATGCTGCAATAGCACTATGCTAACCACTGCACTACTGTGCTACGCTGATGTTCTCTGGTTTGCTGCAATATGGTTCTGTAATCCTTCCTAAACAGGGTTAGACGCCACACAGTTGACCTCAGTGTCTTGCAATCCATCAGGCAGAATTGCATCTGTACTAAACCTGATGTAGCACAGGTCAAGCTCAGATTATGACTCTCCGATTCTCAGCAGACCAATGACTCTCACTGTGATGCAAAGTTGCCACACGGACAAGATATCAAAGTGGATCCAACAGAGGGTTCAAAACTGCAATCCTTGGCTGTGGGTCTAGCCTAAATTCAGTTTGGCATAAAAGGTTACATGTTGAAGTACCACTCCAGGGTTTTAAGCATTGATTTGGGCCTTGCTCCAGGACAACACTGAGGATGTGCTATACTTTCAGGGTTGTAATCTCTCAGATGAGTTACTACCCTCAAGTTCCAAATGCTCAGAAGTATGGAGCCAGAAATTTCTTTGGGATTAAAAAAAAAGCAAATGAACTATTCCAGCACCCAGGCCAATATTTACTCCTCAGCTGATGAAGCACGTAGAGTCATAGAAAAAGAAAGAAGCCTTTTTGGCCCATTTAAGACCTTGTTAAGTGCCTTGCCAAGGTCCATGTAGACAACATCCACTGCTTTGCCTTTATCAACTTTCCTGATAACTTCCTCAAAAAACTCTAAGATTGGTTAGTTATAACCTACCGCACACAAAGCCATGCTGATTATCCCTAAGCAGTCCCCTGCCTCTAAGGATGACTTAAATATCTCTGCTAGGACCCCTGCAATTTCTGCACTTGCTTCCCACAGAGTGCAGGGAAACACCTCGTCAGGCCCTGGGGATTTATCCACCCTAATTTGCCACAAGACAGCAAACTCCTTCTCCTCTGTAATCCGTATCGAGTCCGTGAGGTCAATACTGTTTTGCCTCACCTCTATAGAATCTGTGTCAACTTCCAGAGGAAATAAAGATGCAAAAAATCCATTTAGGATCTACTCCATCTCTTTGGCCACCACACATAGATTAGTGTTCTGAACTTCCAGAGGACCAATTTTGTTCCTTGCCATTTTGTTCCTGTTCCTTGCAATTCCCCTTCACCTTAACTGCTGGGGCAACCTCATGCCTTCTCTTAGCCCTCCTGATTTCTTTCTCAAGTGTTTTCTTGCATTTCTTACTCCATAGGAACCTCAGTTGTTACTATACCTGCCTATACCTGCTATGCACCTCCGTTTTATTTTCTTAACCAGGGCCTCAATATCTCTTGAAAACATTTCTGATCTGCAACTACTGTTTTGTAAGAATTGTGGTACGGCCAATAAGAAGTGATCATTATCAAGGATCAAAGGTCACCCTCATTTATCATATACATTTGCATGTGTTGGGAATTTGCTGTTGTGTGTTGGCGCAACATTCAACAATTATAAAGGATAAAGGATTATATAAAAAATAAAGTTTGAGGTCAATGTACCTCTTAATGGAATAAATGCATAAATCCCCGCATGCATTTACAATGTAAACGACATTATAAAAAGTGGTTTAAAGTTTTTTTTTACAGTGCAGTGATGGGTTAGTAGAGGAGAGTCGGGTGGGGGGGCTAACAAGAATGGTTGATCAGATTAACTGCCTGGACGAAGAAACATTTGGCGTGAGGTTTTTGTTTTAGTAACCCTATGGTGCTTTTCAGATGGGAGCTTTGCAGGGTGGGGAGTGTCCTTGCTGATGTTTCCTGCCTGCTTGCTTGTTCTGCAATGCAGCCGATGACCTTTTCTGCTGACCTGACAGGTCACTGTAGTTTTCTTATGTTGTGAGAAGATGCTGCACCAAACCAGACAGGAATGGCTGATGTCAGGAGGGCGGTGTAGAATTGTATTTCTTCCTTAAAGCCTAACGGTTAAGTATTGGCAGCACCATTAAAGTTAGTACATGAGCAACAGTGAGTAGGACAGGGTTTGCTGGTGTGAATGGCAGGGTTATAAGGATGGTGCAGTGAAAGACAACACTTATTACCTTCTGTTTGAGTTGCACCAAAGTCTGCTTCATCTGTAGAAATTCCTCGCATGTGACCGAACAAGTGCCTGCACTCATCAGGTGCTCAGACTTCACTGCTCTGCTATCTGAAAGACGGAGGAGCACTCTTCAGTTAACCAGTCATGATTCCAGTATTGAAACTCCGGTGACTTTACAGCAGGAGGAGTCCACTCAGCCCATCAACCCCTTGAGTCTGTTCCGTGACACATTAACAACATGGCTGCTCTGATTATAACCTCAACTCTACATCCCCACCTAACCTCAATAACCTTTCAATCCCCTTAATTCATCAAGAATCTATTAACCCTGCCATAAGAAATATTCAAGCACACTACCTCCACTATCCTTTCCCGAAGAGACCTTGAATGACCTACCACCCTCTCAGAGAAAGAAATTTGCTTTATCTCTTAAACTGGCAACCTTTTTTTTTAAAACAGGGTGGCAGGACAGTGTAGTGGCTAGCGTAACACTTTACAGCACCAGCGATCGGAGTTCAATTATCACTGCTGCTGTCTGTAAGGAGTTTATACATTCTCCCTGTGACCATGTGGGTTTCCTCCAGGTGCTCCGGTTTCCTCCCACATTCCAAAGACATAGAGTTAGTGAGTTGTAGGTATGCCAGGTTAGTGCCAGAAGCATTGTGTCATATCTCGGACTGTGTTAGTTGTTGACACATTTCATTGCGGTTTGCAATGTACATGTGACAAATGAAGCCGATCCTTAATCTTTTTCCAAGTTCTACCTTTTGCTGCAAGAGGAAATGTCACCTCCTTATTCACCTTGTCAAGTTGCTTCAGGTTCTTTTGTTTGCCCTCCAAGCCTCTCAAACTTCTCAATTTTAGTGGATACAAGCCTGACCTGTCTAACTAAGAAAACACATATTCCAAGTATCAGTCATGTAAGATTTCTCTGAACTGCTTCCAACACAATAATATCCTTCCTTGCATCCGGCTGCCAGTACTCTGCACAATACTTCAGGTATGATCTCACAATATGTAACTGAAGCACAACATTCATATTTTTGGTTCATTTCCCCTCACACAACTGCTAACTCTTTGTACTTTTTCTAACAAACTGCATCCACATACAAACTCACCTACTAACCAATTATCATGTGACTAATTAACCTGTACATTTTTGGAATGCGGGAGCACCCAGAGGAAGCCCACACAGCCACGGGAGAAAGTACAAACCACTTAAAGGCAGCGGTGGGTATTGAACTGGGGTCGCCAGTGCTGTAATAGTGTTATGCTAACCTCTACGTGACCATTTGTCAGATCTTCACCCACTCACTGAATTGCAAGGTAGGCTCCATACGTCCTTTTCACAACTTCACTACCTGTCTTCACGTCATCAGGAAATTTAGCAACCACTTCTTTGGTGCATTCATTCAAGTCATGACTATAAATTGAAAGAATTTGAGACCCCATCACCATTGCCTCTGGCACACTACTCATTACATCCTGCCAAGCAAACCCATTTATGCCTACTCACTGCTTGTTGTCAACCAGCCAATTTTTGCTCCTTGCCAAATGTTACCTTTGACGTCATGAGCTTTCATTTTCTGCAATTTATTTATCAAATGCCTTCTGGAAATCTAAAACAGTATATTGACCAGTTCCCCTTTATCCTTGGGACATGCTCTTCCAAGAACTCAAGTAAACTGGTCAAACATGATTTCCCTTTCACACTTTCCTTTGACTGTTACTAAATGATACTCTGTCATTAATGATAGCTTCTCTACTCAGCCTGCATACTGATTAAGCAGTGAGCAGCATATAGTCCCAGCGGCTTGAAGCAGTTTGGGAGAAAGACACTGACTCACTATATTTTTCCAGTTCTCAGAATGCATGCCTCCCCTTGCCCTCCATCACTGTTAGCTGTATGGAAACATACTGCCAACATGGAGGCCACTTAGATCTACACACCAATCCTGTCCCTCGTGATCAATGGGGAACGACCCCCTCGGACACAGCTCAGGACTCTAAAATCTGACTGTCCCTTCTCTCACTCCCCAGGGTCATCTATGGCTCAGTAGGTATTGCTTTTATCCCTGATTCAAGCCCCAAAAGCATAGAGGTTAGCTTCATGGAAATCCAAAGAACTGGACCTGGACCCAGAGATGTGTTCAAATCTCAACAAGGAAGCAGTGGTATATAAATAATCTGGAATAAAACAATAGAACTCAAAACTTTAAAAATACTGAATGTCATAAAACTACGTTTGGTTAATTAATGCACTTTAAGAAAGGTAATCCTATTACACACATGACTGTGTAAGTCAATGGTGACCACACTTGAATTATTTGTGTGCAGTTCTGGTCACCCAGCTGTGGAAGAATGGCATTAAGATAGATTAGTGCAGAAGAGATTAATAAAATTGATACTGGGACTGGAGGGCTTGAGCTATACAAAGAGGGTGGATAAGCTTGGACTTTTTCCTTGAAGGATAAAGGGTTTAGATGTGACCTTAAAGTGGTAAAAAAAAAATCAAGAGAGGCATAGGTGAGGTGGATGGTCACAGCCTTTTTTTGCCAGGATTGTGGAGTTCAAATCTAGAGGGTATAAATTTACAGTTACTTTAATCAATTACATTTAGTTAAATATTCTTAATTGTTTAAAATGTTCTCTTAAGTCTTTTGAAATTATTTTAAGTGTTTGCTTTTTTAATAGTTTGTGGTTTTCCTTTACATTTCTTAATTTCATTAACATGTGGAAATACTTAATTGTTGCTGTTTTGACAGTTAGTTAAGCTTGGGTGGCAGGTGATGTTAATAGTTGGCTTTGTTGTTTCATAGGTGGTTTTTGATCTGCCCCCCTCCACAACGCACGAGGTTTTATATTGCTATACTTCTTCACAATTCTTGGTTGGTGCGGCTGTAACAAAACCCAATTTCCCTCAGGATCAATAAAGTATGTCTGTCTGTCTGTCCTGACACAATGCAAGACCTCAGCACTGATGATCAGGCCCTGCTGGGAACACTGGTTGACAATAATGATCTGCAAATGTTTTGCACTAACTCTTTTGAGTAGGTGTGATGATTCACTGCGGGTAGGCAATTCAGAAACACCAAAGACAAAGTGTAAAAGTTAAGCCAGGCCTTCAAAGATTAGAGGTTAGATCTGAAATAGAGTCTTGCATTTAATTCTGGTAGCCACTCTTTTAAGAAAGATGTTTTGGAGAAAGGTGCAAAAGAGAGGTGGGGTGGGAGAGGGAGAAAGAAAGACAGGACGAGAGAAAAACAGATTTATTAAAATGACACTAAAGATTTGGGATTTTAATTTTGCTGAGAGATTAGGAAAATATGTAGTACCCTCCTTAGGACAGAAAAAGTGAAGGGATAATTTATTGAAAGTATGCAACATCATGAAAGGTTTTGAAAACACTAACATAAGGAGCTGGTTGATTGACTACCATATGTTCTAGCTACCTGGGAAATGAACCAGAAGGAGAAGCATGATTAATTTTTCTGGACAGTGCTGGTGTCAACTGGAATGCACTTACAGAAACTAATTGCATCATGAAGCAGATGTCATCTCCTACACTGGAGCATTCCATGATTTTTACAGGTTTACTCAATCCTATCAGTTGCCTCACTAACCAGATGATTAACGTACATGGCAGTCAGATACAGTGTATTCAGAAGTTTATTACAGCAGAGAAAGTTGGCAAAACTGACCATCATGATAGAGCCCTTGAAGTGGTTTGCATAATGCTTTACAGTGCCAGCTGTAAGATTGGGATTCAATTCTCACCACTGTCTGTAAGGTTTTTGTATGTTCTCTCTGTGACCTTATGGGTTTCTTCCAGGTGGTCTGGTTTACTTCCACGTTCCAAAGATGTTCAAGTTGGTGTTAGTAATTTGTGGGCGTGCTATGTTGGCAATGGAAACACTATGATGCTTGCAAGCTGGTCCTTAGCACATCTGGGGCTGAGCTGGTCATTGGTGCAAACATGCACTTCCTTGTATGTTTTGATGTACTTGTGACAAATAAAGCTAATTTCCTTTCTTTCTTTGTTAATACTAAACTCAAAAGCTTTCCTGAAAACTGGAAACTGAGGTGAAACCTTTCAAAGGTCTGTTTTGTAGAATTCATCAGGTCAAACAAAAGCTTACCATTAAAATCTCTGAGACAGGACTTGCCATCGATGTGCAAATAAAATCCTTCTTGACACTCACAGCTGTAGCTTCCATGTGTATTAATGCACTTGTGATCACAAAGTGTGCCATTATGCACTGAGCACTCATCTATATCTGTGGAGGGCAGGGAGAGATATATTATGCATCTCAAAGAAGCACAAACTCATTGTTCCTGAGTCCTCGTGAAAGGTCTTAGCTTTAAAGGTCAACTGTTTATTCCCCTTCATAGATCCTGCCTATGTTCTTCTAGTACTGCTCTGGACTTCCAGCATCTGCAGAACTCTTGTGCTTATCGACCCTAAGGTTATTATTTTCAGTGTAAAAATGGAAAACGTGCTTTTCCAAACAGAGGAAAGGGTAAGTTATATCCAATGTCTTAACTTAGCTTGTCTGTGCTCGAATGATATAGGTATCACTTCACCATTACTACACAGCCATGATATGGCCAATTTTGAATGTCATGGTTTTATTGATCCACTTTGTTAGTTAAGACCATAAAACTTTATGACACAGGAGCACATTTAGGCCATTCAGTCAATCGAGTCTGCTCCACCATTCAATGATAGCTGATTTATTATCCCTCTCAACCCCATTCTTTTGCCTTCTCTTTGTAACCTATGACACCTTTATTAATCAAGAACCTATCAAACTCTACTTAAATATATCCAATTATTTGGCCTTCACAGCTGTCTGTGGCAGTGATTTCCACAAATTCACCACCCTCTGACAAAAGGAATTCTTCCTCATCTCAGTTCTAAGAGATGTCTTTCTATTTTGAGCACTCTGGTCCTAGACTTACCCACTATAAGAAACATCTTCTCCGTGTCCACTATATCTAGGCTTTTCAATATTCACTATTCACTATCTCCCCCCACCCCCATTCTTTTAAACAAGCATTTCCCATAAGCAGCTTTCAGAAGATTTATTCTTCGTATGTCTCCTGAGGTGTTTTTGAGAACTCTGTTCTAAGTCCGAACTGCTCCAGCTGTTCTGTACTGACATTTTCTCTTTGACATTGTTGGAATTTGAGGTCTCTGTTGATGCACACAATTCCATTCGAAGCTGCCCATGCTTTTATGCAGCTAAACCTAGGCATTCATTCAGGCATATGGTAAGAGAAAAATTGCATTTACCCCACAAAGGACCAGGCAATGATAATTTCCATTATCAAACAATCCAACCCTCTACTCTTGAGATTCGATTGCAATACCATCACTGAAATGGCTAACTTGCAGTTCACCAATGTTTTATGTTGGTGTTGTGAGTGTTGTGTATCTGATGCTACGTGCCTGCGATGCTGCTGCAAGTGAGTTTTACGCTGCACCTATGCAGGCACATACTCCTGCAGATTACAGTAAACTTGGCTTTGACTTTGAGCCTCTACAGTGATAAACGGAATTCAGTACTGCAGCACCAGTATCATCTTAACAAAATTGAAGATCTCTCACCAAGGCAGTAGGGTGTCTGACGATTTCTGTGGCGCTCTCGGTCAAAACGAAATCCAGGATAGCAGGTACAGACAACACGTCCAAAGCTGTCAGTGCATTGCTGTTCACAGGGTGAGCCAGCACAGACATCAGTATCTGGAGACAAAGAAGGCACCAAGTTAGTAATGGGAGCTACCCATGAAAGTTCTTCCTATTAGGTTTTAATAGATCCCATCGCCATAGCGTTGAGACGTCCCATTGCATAGCAATGTAGATTCAAGCAATCAGGTGATACCGTTGTTACTTTACAGAAAGAGCAAGACAGAGCCCAAGAATGTTCTAAAGGCAATAGTTCAAATTCACCTTGACAGCTGGGGCGTTTAAATTCAGTGAACTGAGTATTTAGAAAGCTGGTATTGAGGATCTGAGTTATAGGGGCAGTTAGGACTTTATTCTGCAGAGTGTAGGAGAATGAGGGGAGATTTGATAGAGGTATACAAAATTATGAGGGGTATAGTTAGGCTTATCCCCCTGAGTCTGTGTGAGATTAAAACTAGAGGTCATAGGTTAAAGGAGCAGGGTGAAATATTTAAGAGGAAACTTTTTCACTCGGGATGTTGTGAATGTGGAACAAGCTGCCAAAGGAAGTAATGGATGCAGGTTCAATTTCTACATTTAAGAGAAGTTTTGATAATGGATGGGAAGGGTACAGAGGGAATGGGTCAGCTGCCGATCTCTAGGACCATGCAGAATAACAGTTCGGCAGAAACGAAATGGGGTGAAGGGCCTGTGTCTGTACTAGAGTGCTCTGTGACTCTATGGTGTCACTGGTGACAAAACTACTTAAACACCTAGAACAACAATCAGATGGAGGAACTCAGCGGGTCGAGCAGCATCCCAAGGAAATCGCAATGTCTCGGGCTTAAACCCCGTTGGGTTTCCTTATGCAGGATTTCGATCCAAAATGTTGACAATACCTTTCCTCCCAGAGGCGCTGCTAGATCCACAGAATTCCTCCAACAGCTTGTGTCTTGCTTCAAATTCCAGTGTCTGCAGTCTCTTCTGTCTCATAAACCCCTATCTGGTGCGATCACGTCCCTCAGGGAAGGAAATACTTTACCCGGTCTGGTCCATTTGTGAGTTCAGAGGCATTACCCATGAATCATTTCAAGAACAATTAAAAATTAGCCACAAATGCTACCTCACCCACAACACCCACACCCTGTGGATGTTAGAAAACAGAGGTTGTCTAAAGGTTATTTATGTCTTGTGATGGGGAAATGTGAAGTTTGAGGTTTTCAATCTTCGGAAACTAAAATGAAGTGTTGGGGGGGGGGGGTGGTGAATGGAGGTCCTGTGAATAGAGCCAAGCTACAGACTGGACTCATCTATTTGTGCAGCTCCGGTTGGGTCAGTCTGTTCCACATTGCCCGGCTCAGCACTTTACAAGTCACTATTTTCGTTCTAATGTTACTACATCCATCCTCTATTCTTGATCAACATTTGGTGTTCCACCCTCAAATAGATCAACAGCACATTTGAGTTGACTGTGATTGCACTGTTGTAATGAAATGCAAAAGATAACATGCAAAAAAACTTCATTGTATCTCAGTACATGTGAAAATAATAAACTAACTAACCAATTTACTAGTTAGGCTGTTGGGGTGGAGATAGGCCTCAACCAAAGGAGGTATAAGGTACCCCTTCCCTCAACTAACCTGCAGGTCACCCTTGGGCAAGGTGTAGCACGTATTTAGCAACCCCCACCCCCCCACACCAAGAAGGGCCAAGTTGAAGCCATGGGAGCAGGTGGTGTACAGTCGTATGAGCAGCTGGTGCTTCACGGATCCTGGTCATGTGACCACTGACACCAGGCAGACAATCTCTGAAGAGTATTAATAATGGCTGGGGTGATCCATCTTATAAAGACACTGCTCAGAAGAAGGCAAGGGCAAGCCACTTCTGTAGAAAACTTTGCCAAGAACAATCACGGTCAAGACCACGATCGCCCACATCGTTTGGCTTGGCACTTGATGAATGAACAACCAATTTATAATGACAGCCAGATATGAAAAAAATTACAAATTCTCAGGCCTTGTTGGGCTTGGGTTGACTATAGTTGCACAGGACTTTAATTCTATACCTGAACAAATCTCTGTTTGTGAATTAATGGGCTACAGTAGGATGAAATGTGTAGTGTATTCATTTTTCGCAGGATTATTTTACTTTCTTTCTTTTTACAATATTTTTATTCAGAAGAAAAAAAACAAAATCTACAGAGTGCAACACATAGATACGTCTCAACATAACTTGTGTACATTCATATATTGTAATAAAATTGATCAAAATGTTATAGCATAACAGATAAAGGTATACCACTCTGTAATCAAAAATTTAAAGAAAGGTCATACATCATAAAAGAAATTTTTTATATAAAAAAAAAAGTCAACCCCCTACCAACTACCAAAGAAAAAAGCTGATGGATGATAATGGATAATTAGGAAAAAAAAACATATTCGCTTAAGAAGAAAAGATAAAAATATACCTAATGCATATAAAAAGCATTAAAAAACCAATAAAAAATATATACCTAAAAGTCTGTGCGCTGTTAAACTTTATAAATTGGAAAAGTAATTTAGGAAAGGTCCCCAGATATCATAAAAAGATTGTTTTGAATTTAAGACTGAGCAGCGGATCTTTCTAAATTTAAGTAAGACATGATATCACGTAGCCATTGAAGATGTGTAGGAGGGGTAGACTCCTTCTATTTAAGCAAGATTGCTCTTCTTGCTAAAAGAGAGGTAAAAACTAAAACCTGTAGGTTAGGAGTATTTAAAGTTATATCTTCATTTGCAATAATACCAAACAAGGCAGTAAGGGAATTTGGGTCAAATTGGACCCTAAAAAGTTGTGAGAAGATATGGAATACTTCCCGCCAAAACTTTTCAATTTTAGGGCAAAACCAAAACATATGAATTAAAGAGGCATCAGCAGAGTTGCGTTTATTACAAAGTGGAGAAACATTTGGATAAAAACTGGAGAGTTCTGTTTAGAAATGTAAGCTCTATGAACCACTTTAAATTGTAGAAGAGAATGACAAGCACAGAAAGATGACTTACTAACCCGTTTAAGAATTTTATTCCACCTATCATCAGAAATCTGACAATTTAGGTCATCCTCCCAAGCTTTTTTTATTTTATCTAAAAAGTCTTGCCTAGAATCAATCAACAAGTTATAGACACCAGTAATAGAACCATTAACAAAAGGTTTTAAATTTAAAAGATCATCCAGTATATTTTTATCAGGACCTATAGGAAAAGTAGTTAATTGGAAATGTAAGAAATCTCTAATTTGAGGGTATCTGTAAAAATGAGTTTTTGGGAGTGCAAATTTAGTTGACAATTGGTCAAATGAAGCAAGAGATCCTGAGATAAATAGGTCCCAAAAACGCTTAATACCTAGTTCATCCCAATCCTTAAAGACTTTGTCAGTTATGGAAGGGATAAAAAAATAATTAAGGCGAATGGGAGATGATAATGAAAAATTCGCTAAACCAAAAAATTTCCTAAATTGAGACCAAATCCTTAAAGTTTGCTTAACAGTTATGTTATCTGTTACTTTATTTGCTGAAAAAGAAGAGTATGATCCAAGAAGAGAGACAATAGAGGAATTTTTTTACAGAATTAACTTCTAAGGAGACCCATGATGGGCAATCTTTACAGTAAATATAATAGGACCAGAAAGTAATAGTCCTTATATTGGCAGCCCAATAGTAAAACCTAAAATTGGGTAGGGCTAATCCACCCATCTCTTTATTTCTTTGTAGGCAAACTTTACTTAACCGAGCTTGTTTATTATTCCAAATATAAGATGTTAAAATTGAATCTAAAGAATCAAAGTACGTCTTAGGAATAAAAATAGGTAAGGCCTGGAAAAGATATAAAAATTTAGGAAGAATCTTCATTTTAAACGAATTAATTCGGCCAATTAGAGATAAAGAAAGAGGAGACCATTTAGAAAGCGTCTTTTTCACATAATTCAATAAGGGGTTTAAGTTTTCTTTAAATAAAACTTCAAGAATTATTTTACTGATGGAATATACACATACTACATACCACAAAAGCCTGAAATCACATAACACGAGGCTCAAGGGCCACTCTATCCTGCTGTTACAAGACAATTGAATGGTCTCCTAGTATGATAAAATGGACTTTTGACCTCATAGTCTACCCCATTTTGACCTAATGCTACGATTAGGTAGAAAGTATAGGAAGCTGAAGACACACATTCAAAGTTTTAGGAACAGCTTCTTCTTCTCCACCACCAGGTTTCTAAATGGGCAATTTACCCATGAACACGACCTCACTAAGTTTTCTCTCTTAATTTAAGATTTTTATATATATTTCTCATTGTAATTTACAGTTGTTTTTATATATTGCAGTGTACTGCTGCCACAAGACAACAAATTTCACAACATACTGTATGTCAATGATAATAAACCTGATTCTGATTCAATTTCATTTGCATTCAGATAAGATTTGCTTCATTTGAACACAAACATCACAACATACAGTGAAATGCGCTCTTTACATCTGATCAAATCAACGAGGATTGTTCTCAGCAGCCCACAAGTGTTACCACACTTCCGGCATCAACATAGCATGCCCACAACTCAGTAACACTAGCTGTACATCTTTGGAATGTGGAGGGACACTGGAGCACTCATGCAGTCACAGGGAGAACATACAAACTCCTTACAAACAGGGGCAGAAATCGAATTGAATTGACTTTATTTCTTACATCCTTCACATCCACGAGGAGTAAAAATCTTTACGTTACATCTCGGTCTAAATGTGCAATGTGCAATCATAGTAATTTAAAATAATTTATAAGGAATACAACGGTCAATCTAGCATAGGACTCTGATCTCAAACCTCTCTTGCCTTGTAGCTATACCCACTCATGGGGAAGGCTTCTGGAATAAACCCCAAGGGCAAAAACTGGAGCTGCTGCCCCTCAGGCAGTCCCACATTGAGTTCAACGCTGACTGGCAACTCCTGCAACATTGCTGTTACTAAACTATCAGTTCTCTGCCATTCCTTTGGGTTCATTAGATGTGTGGAGAGGGGGAGCTTGCTACATGGGCAACAGCTTGCTCTCCATATCGTCCTGCCCAGGCTTGTGCACCTAGATGGCTAGGATGCAATAACCATGGTCAATCCAACCGAGGCCTCAGCCCTCAATGTAATGAATTAATCTGTATGAAAGCTATGCACAATGAGTTTTTGATTGTACCTCAGTACATATGACAATCATAAATCAGTTTAGTAATTTACAATAGAGGGGGCTGGCCCAGATAGACTAGAAAGTCAAGGTGTCGAGAGCTGTGAGAGATTGGATCGCTTTAACTGCCGAGCCCATTTGGAGAGGTTGAGAACAGTTTCTTCAGCAGCAAAACCTAGGCCTGAAGTGAATAACTGGACAGCACATTCTAGGCCAGGAGCAATTTGCCACGACAGAGCCCAGGTATGATCAGCTAAACAGACAATTTAAGCACTGGCCCAGAAAGACCAGAAAAGCAGGGTGTCAAGAGTCAGGCCAATTTCACTCACTCTCCTGCGATGTTCACTCCCCTCTCAATGACACCAAGGCTATGAGACTGCCCCGTCTGCTGTGCTTCATGTCTGCAGTCTTAATATGAGGAACTAAGACTGAGGCTTTGGGCCTACTCCAGGCTGCTCTGGGAATTTGAATCTAAGGACTCAATTAGGTTCAGAATACTGTTGTTGTTGCTCGCTGCTATTATTTGCATGAGTTGTGTTTTTTTTTCTCTTTGTCTATACACATTGGAGTTTGGCCTTTATCTTTTTTAAATTGGGTTCTTTTGGAATCGTGCTTTGTGGCTGCCTGTAAGCAGTCAAATCTCAAGGTTGTGTAATTTATACATTCTTTGATAATAAATATACTTTGAATTTGACCTTGAATTGAATAAGTGATGACTGGATCTCCAGGGAAACAGGAGCCACGAGTAGGAGCCATTGAGCCTGTTCTTCTGTTCTCTAAAATGATCGACCCTTTACCTCACATAATCACTCCCTTGACCTTGATGTACCCATGAAGATTGTGAACTATTGGAAACAAGAAAATTATACAAAAGAATTCTATCAGAAAATAGATTAACATAGGAATGAGAAAGGTTTAAAAAAAGATATGCCTGGCACTTATATGCAGCATCACTGTTCAAATCTTTAGGATGTCCTAGTGCACTTTACAGAGTATGAAATATGGATTAAAAAAAAGCTTCGAAGGATACAGGCAAGTTTGGGCAAATCGGACTAGTTGAGATGGGCGCCTTGGTCTGTATGGATAAGTCAGGCTGAAAGGCTTTTATACGTATTATGTTTCTCTATGACTCTTAAGCACTTTTGATGTGTAGCCATTATTATATGATTGGCTCAAAGAAGCGTGCAAGGAAATGAGTTGTAGCACAAGCATAGATCCTTTGGGCTGAATGGCCTGTTTGTGTGTTGTAACAGCCACAGAAGAAAATGAAGGCTGTGGAAGTTGTAATAACTTAAGTCACAAAAAAGAACTATGATTGGAATTCATTGGAATCTAGCATCCAGCTATGATTGATGAATGTGGCCAGGCTGATTATTGATCATTTGTGTGGAAATTACTTGGATGTATGTTTCTACCACAGAAGAATCTTGGAAACCTATGAGCAGATAACCACAGGCATCCTACATTCAAGTCATTACAAGCAGAAATGTATCTGATTGTATCTGGCAATTATACAACTATTCAGTGGAAATGCAATAATAGTAAATAAGTTTGGAACCACCAATTGAATATTTTACAAGTTAGTCACTGAGCAGTTCATGCATTTGACATAATTTATGTTGGATATGCTCTTGCTCCAATCTCAAGGTGTTGCTTCATAAAGACCTTCCATAAGGAGCCACTACATGCAGAGAATTCCCATGTTTCATCCTTCTGCTCCCATTACATTCACATGAACATTATTCATCCAGGGAATTTCCAGTCAGTGGCCAATTGGCTTGGAGATCTAATTGTACTTGGCCAAAGAACTTCTCTGCAACCACTTCTTCAGCCAAAGTCCTACACAAAGAAAAGCTGCAATTGAAAGTGATATTTTTCAGTCAACAAAATGCCTTGTGATTGTGAAATAGACACTGTTTTACTATAAAATGTATGGCAGTCAATTTATACAGAGCAAAAGCTTACAAGCACCTCTCTATTGGATATCCCACTATATTGAATTTCCATTGTATGGGATGTCCCACTGTATTGGATGTCCCACTGTACTGGATGTCTGATTGTACTGGATGTCCCACTGTACTGGATGTCTCATTGTACTGGAGGTCCCACTGTATTGGATGTTTCAGTATTGTTGCTAGCCGGGTAAGTCTTGGTCAGAAGTAGTCTGAACTAATGAAATCTAATGTAAACTACCTCACGAGAAGGAAGATTTTAATTTAACTTCTCACTTAAGAGTCAACGCCAGTGGTAGACCTATTGCCTAACTGGGCCATCTATTGGATATGGATTGATGTACCTGGAGCTGAATTAGAACTCATGACCTTGTAACCTGGAAGTGAGAGTGCTTGCATTGAAGCTGTCACTCAACACAGTCAGGTCCAATTATTCTGAGACCAGAAGTACCGATTGAGGATTAGTTTTCAAATCCTGTCATAGTCATAGAGCAATACTGCACAGATCCAGGTCCACTGACCTAACAAGTCCTGCCAACCACAGAGCCTACCTAGCCATTACTTCTTTCCTCTGTTTAGACCATATATCTCTCTAAGCCTTGTCCTTCCGTGTACCTATTCAAGTGCTTCTTAAATAATGCCATTGTACCTGTCTCACAACCTTGTTCCATATATTCACTACATTCTGCATGAACAAATTGCTTCTCAGGTTCCTTTAAATCTTTCCCCTCCTACACTCAATCTAAGCTCTTTAGTTTTGGTGTACCTTACACTGGGGAAAAGACTGATGAAGAGTCCCATCGAGTCATTAACGATCCATTTCCTTCCATAGATGCTGCCTGACCTGCTGAGATCCCTCAGCGTTTTGTGTGCGTTGTTTACGTTTTACAGCACCTGCAGATCTCTTGTGTGGAGCCCCCAATTGTTACCCCCTCACCACCCGAAAACATTCATTGCCTTCACCATTTGGTGCAGGGTGGCTGTAGTGTGTATTATCTACAGAAATGCACTGCAGGTAGTTGAACACGTTTCTCTGACAGCAGCTCCCCAAAGCTAGATCCCTCCCAGCAACAAGTGCAAAGGCACCAGCTGCATTGAAACACTGCCTCCTGCAGTTCCCTCTATGACACCCAAAATCCTAATGTGAAAATACCTCGACACACACAAAATGTTGGAGGAACTCAATACATCAGGTAACATCTATGGAGAGAAATAAATGGTTGACATTGTGGGCCAAGACCCTTCGTCAACCTAATGGCACAAACATCGATTTTTCTAACTTTTAGTGAGTTCTCCCCCCTGCCCCTTCACTCTTTTTCCATTCCCCATTCTGGCTCCCCTCTCCCCCCTTCCTTTCTTCTCAACTGCTCACTATCTGCCTCTGGTGTCCCTCCTCCTGCCCTTTCTCCCATGTTCTGCTGTGCTCTCTTATCAAATTCCTTCTTCTTTGGCCTTTTACCTCTTCCATCTTTCACCTCCCAGCTTCTCACTTCACCGCTCACCCACCTACCCACTTTCCCCTCACCTGGTTTCACCTGTCACCAGCCAGCTTGTCCTCCATCTTTCTTTCTCTGGCTTCTTCCTTTCCAGTCCTGATGAAGAATCTTGGCCCAAAACATCGACTGTTTATTCCTCTCCATGGATGCTACCTGACCTGCTGAGCTCCTATGGCATTTTATGTGTGTTGCTCTGGATTTCCAGCATCTGCAGATTCTCTTGCATTGACAATACCAACACCAGTTTTTCATCATTGGTAGATATGTATAAATCCTGGGATTCTCTAACCCAGAGCTCCATAAGGGTACATTCACCAAAAAGCCTACAGCAGTTCAAGAATGTGACTTACCAAGGCCAATTCAAAGTTCAAAGTAAATTTATTATCAAAGCAGGTATATGTCACCGTGAGATTCATTTTCTTCTAGGCATTCACAGTAGAACAGATAAATATATTAGAATCAATGAAAACTAAACACACAGTCTGACAAACAACCAATGTGCAAAAGATGACAAACTGTGCAATTAATGCTGAGAACCTGAGTTACAGATTTCTTGAAAGTGAGTCGATAGGTTATAGATTCAGTTCAGAGTTAAGGTGAGTGAAGTTATTCATGTTGGTTCAGAAGCCTGATGGATGAAGGGTAATAACTGTTCCTGAACCTGGTGGTTTGGGACCTAAGGCTGCTGTACCTCCTTCCTGATAGGCATGAACAGTGAATTGGCATTGTTGCCCAGATCTTGAATGAATAGAAAGGAAGTCCATCAGGCTTGCCAATGTTCTTCAGAGAAGTAAATCTACTAACTGGGTCTAAGCATCGTTCCAGACCCATTGATGTGGTTGGGTCTAAAACTGAAATGGCTACAGTGCAAAGCTCAGAGCACTGGCAACGTCCGATTCCCAAGGGCAAGTAAATAGAAGGAAACAAATTGGGCGGCACACTGAAGACCATATGATAGTAAGAAATAGGAGCAGAATTAGGCCAATCGGCCCATCAAGTCAGCTCTACATTTTTATCATGCCTGATTTATTATCTCTCTCTACTGCATTCTCCCCGTGATCTTTGACACATTGCTAACTATGAACCTCTCAACCTCTGCTTTAAATATACTGTATCCAATGACTTGGACTCCGCATTTGTCTTTGGCAATGAATTCCACAAGTCCACGCACTCTCTGGCTAAAGAAATTCCTCCTCATCTCTGTTCTAAAGGGAGGTTCTTCTATTCTTGCCTGTGCCCTCTGCTCCTAGACTTCCCCACTATAAGAAACATTCTCTTCATGTCCATTCTATCTAAGCCTTTCAATATTCAATAGGTTACACAAGGAGGGGCCGCAATTTCAGATGTTACCTAAGAATTGTGATTTGCATTGCAAACTCCTTTTTGAAGTATTGTAGCCTTGTGGAAATGAGACATTCCACCCTGCCCCTCCCTCCCTCTCTACATCCTCCTTTCTGCCATAGGTAAAATTACTGGTCTTTGCCCTGCTATGTGATTCCATTGATGCTTAATGTTAG
Source organism: Hypanus sabinus (assembly GCF_030144855.1). Classification (NCBI taxonomy): domain Eukaryota; kingdom Metazoa; phylum Chordata; class Chondrichthyes; order Myliobatiformes; family Dasyatidae; genus Hypanus; species Hypanus sabinus. The sequence continues at coordinate 55,765,895 of NC_082726.1, forward strand.
CTCAAGGTGCAGCCTCTCACCTCATCTGCCAACGTTCAGGGTTTGCCTCTGAAGTCATTCAGATATCTATTATTAGATAATCAACCATTCCAGTTTGCACCCCACATTATTTTTTCTCTTTCTTTTTATAGTAATGTGGATTTCATTCATCATCTCTGCAGGCACTCCAGTCTCAGCTTTACCACGTGTCAGCCAGAATCAGTGCAATTTGTATCTGTCAGTTTCTCTTCACCTCCACCTAATAATAATCCCTTCTCTCTTTCTCGCTGTCTCTCCCCGTACTTTTCAATTTAACCTTTTTAAAGATGAAGATTTCCAACCTTAACTTTTCTAACTTTTGTCAATTCTGACCTAAGGCCAACAGGCCGAAACATTACTTTGTAGTACACACGGCAGGCAGACACTCAGCAATTCAGGAACAGCTTCTTCCTCTCTGCCATCCAATTCCTAAATAGATATTGAACCTGTGAACACTACCTCACTTTTTAATATATATTATTTCTGTTTTTTGCACAATTTTGAGTCTATTCAATATACGTATACTGTAATTGATTAATTAATTTATTTATTATTATTTCTTTTTTTTTCTTCTTCTATATTGTGTATTGTATTGAACTGCTGCTGCTAAGTTAACAAATTTCACGTCACATGCCGGTGATAATGAACCTGATTCTGATTCTGACAGTAATTCCTTGCTACTGCATTTTGCATTCTGCAGTATCTTGCTTCTCTCTCCCCAGACACTGCCTGACCTGCTGAGAATTTCCAGCATTATTTGAATTTATTTCAAAACTTCCAGCATGTGCAGTATTTTATTAGATTATTTTAATTCCTCCCGTCATTCTTCTTAGTCGTTCTTCCCATAATGCAGTAGCGTCCTAATTATGGAGCTTTAGTGGATTAGTAGGCAGGTTTAGGATTGGTAGATGCAAATTGCATTGTGTTAGAGATGATAAGTCAATCAACCATTGTATTCCAGTGGCACTGAGCTACAGCAGCTCAGTCAAGAATAGATGGAATTTATCGTGTACTAGCGGGTAGCAGTTTCAACCACTCCCATGGCTTAAATATGCAACCATCAAGGTGCCATGGGAGTCCGCACGCAAAGCAAGCTGCCAAGATGTTTAGATTTGCTAAGATAAAGTTTATAGCTGGCAATGAAACAACTGAGTGGAATTATAGTTCATGCAGCTGAGACAAAAATCCAGGAAGGAGGGGATTAATGAGATCAATAGGTGAAATAGAGTCCCTAACATGATAAATACTTGCCTTTACCTTTGAAAAACATAACCTCATGTTATGCAATAAGGTAATTGCATGACAGAACTAGGAAGATAATGATATTTCAGATATGAAAGAGCCTTCTGGCACAGCATAGATCAATGGAATATTTCCAACATTCTGCCTTAAAAGAGGGCAACCAGTTTCCCAATCATCGGTCTTTCATCCAGCCTCTGTCACAGCTGGGTGCACAGTTGCACGGTTCCCACTCCTGATCAGGCTCTTTTCCTCAACTTGTCCTTTCTTTTGACACAGTCCATTATGTCCTGTGATCTTCTATCCCCCATCAAACCCTTTCTTTGTCGCATGACCCTCCGTGAAGGGAGGGGTGAGCCCAAGACTGAGGCTTGGCTGGTGTTGCGGAAGCTGGAGGAATGCAGAGTTCTTTTTTCAGGTAAAGCTGATTAAGATCAGAATGAAGATAAATGTAGTTTTTTTCTCCCTTTTTAATATATCAATAATAAGAAGAAAAAATAGTGTTAAGAATATTTTTTTAAAGGAAAATAAGGGAAAAAAAGAACCCCTACTAACTGAAAAAAAGACAAAAAAACCCATTGGGAGCACAACCCTGGAGCTATACATCATACAAGCTTCCATTAAAAAAAATTAATCCGTCAACTCAAAACATTTAAAGAAAAATCGGAAGGAAACCATAATTAATTAAGTCAAATCAAATGATTGCTGTGGGCGAATGAACCCCACCTTTTCTCAAAATCAAATCGAGGATCAAAAGTTCGACCTGATTTTCTCCAGACTAAGACATTATTTACGCATTCACTGGTGGCAAGTTATTGTCCTTCCTGAGCTACCCCTGATTTGAAGAGAGGGTCAAGAGCTGACCAAACTGGAGTTCATCAAGGATGCCAGATTGCTTCCCGAAGAAAATTAAGTAATTGCTGATAGATACTCCAGTTGCTTTATGATCAGCACATCTGATAGCATCTTTTTAATACCAGATCTACTTGAGTTTCAGTTCTCCAGTTGCTGTAGTGGGGATTGAAGTCAAGTTCTAGGTCAGAGTTCCAGACCACATCGATATTGGTTCAGTACCTCGACCACCATGCTGCCTGACCCTTTGCATTTATGGCTGCCTTCCTAGTGCCTTTGCATGGTTCCAAAGTGAGGGTATGTGCAACATGTCAGGGTATGGGTTGTCAAGGTTATGGCTGCTTCATCTAAGGCACCAAGAATATGAACGCGTGTATATGCATACAGAATGTGTCTGTCTCAAGTGGCCCAGAGAGACTAACATGAAACTTCTGAGCACAATTTCTGCTCCAAGCACTTTACTGCCAGTGAAGTGATGTGATGTGGGAAAAGTGACAACAATTTGCAGATCACTCACTCCCATAAAGGTGACCTGACTCAGTTGTGTTGATTGAGGGGTGTACATTGGGTGGAATAACAGAGTTAATTTCTTGCCCTTCTCTGGAAAAGTGCCTTGAGACCTTTCAGGTGATACTTGGCATTTAAAAATGCAGTCCTCCCTCAGCATCTCACTGGGATGTCTGTCTGCCCTCAGATTACTGGAAAGGGCCTTGCTCATAATGCAAAAGGAATCAAGCTGCCAGGGGGTCAGTAGGCCAAGCTGCATCTGTGGAGGCAAAGGGACAGTTTGCTCTGAGACTGCATCGGAATTGGGAACACAGAGGGGAGAGGGTGACAGATGGAACGAGATGAGGTGGCGTAAAATGGAATTGGTTTATTATTGTCACATGTACTGAGGTAAAATGAAAAGCTTGTCTTGAAATTCATATTATTACACAATCCATTGAGGTAGTACAAAATACAGAATAAAGTGGAGCAGCCACAGAGAAGGTGCAGTGCAGGTAGACAATAAGTTGCAAAATCACATCAAGGAAGATTGTGAAGTCAAAGGTCCTTCTTATTATACTAGGGAGCCATTCAATAATTTTGTTACCTCAGGATGGAAACTATCCTTGAGCCTGGCAGTATGAGTTTTGGGGCTTTTTTAACTTCTGCCTGGTAGGAGAGGAGAGAAGGGAGAAGGTCCAGGGTATTTGGAGTCATTGATTCTGCTGGGCAGAATTAGGAGACAGGCTGGTAGGTAAGTAGAGGAAATGGATCTCTCTGTTGTATACCGGCCGTCTTCCCTTGCTGGCCAGTTCCTTTCCCCGCCACAGATGCTGCTCAACCTACTGAGTTCCTCCAGTGGACTGATGCTCCAGATTCCAGCAACTGTTGCTGTCGCCCACCCAATTCAAGGTTCGACATGTTCACTTAGAGATGCTCTGCTGCACGCCACTGTCGTAACACATGGTTATTTGAGTTACCATTGCCTTCCTGTCAGCTTGAACCTGTCTGGCCATTCTCTTCTGACCTCTCTAATTAACAAGGAATTTTCACCTGCTGCTCACTAGATGTTTGTTTTTGTTCTGGCACTCTGTAAACTCTAAAACAGTGTTTCCCAACTTTTTTTTAGCCCAAAGTCCCCCGAAAGCATTTTCATACTTGCCAACGCACCCCAGACCACCTTCCTGTTTGCTAGCGCCCTTCTTACGTACAATATATTTTCCAGCACCCCCAGAACGTAACAACATGTCTACCATATGCTAATATGAGAAAAATGATTTTGCTTAAAATTTTTATTTTTCTTCAAACCTAGTTTATACAATACCTGTGCGCTGTACAGCAGCTTTGACGTCAATGTGACCCCTGAGCTTGATGGTTTTTAGCAAGAGTTAAAATATTTGGTTCAAGTTGTGACCGCAAAAGCCTCAGGTTCCCAAGCGGTTTATGTTTTTCGTGAGTCTGAAGTTCACTGCACTGAAGCCTTTTTCAATGAAGTGAGAGGAAGGAAATGCAATGAAGAGCAGTTTGGCTCTTCTCCAACAACCAGGAAACTTCGTATGACAGTGCAGCCACGTACCACAAAAGCTGACATTTTTAAAAAGTATTTTTACTTCTTCTTCATTCTGAATTTCAATAATTTCTTCTTGCAAGCTCTCTTCCCATTCAAAGAAATGGGTTAATTACCCAGTCTGGAATTTCCAGATTGTTCAGTTCCTTGAATCAATTCTGAAAATCCTTCTTCATTGACTGCAGCTGTAAGCAGTACTCTTAAAAATCAGCATCTGTGAAAGACAGAGCCATACTTTCTATGCAGGGAAACTGTGAGAACATTCTTCTCCCAATGTTTTGCGTATATATTTCCAATTTTCTGATAAAAGTGGACATTGCACTTTTTGCCTGGACAAAATTGTAATTCTCACCCTGCAGTTTCATATCTCAAATGTTTATTTTGTCATACAGATTAGCTAGATATGCCACATCTCTACATAGAAGTTTGATCTTGTTCCCAAGCTCTTGTCAACTTTGAGCAAAAATTCAACCACAGTGTCAAAAGGATCAAAGAAACATTTTAAGCAGCAGCCTTTTGTCAGCCAACACTCTTCAATATGAAGAAGCAATCATTCAAACTCTTCATTGTTATCTTAGCATCACTGGCAAAATATTCTGCTATTTCATGGACTAGCTTAAGTTTTGTTGATAGCAGATATTACAAGAGTCATGCTTGAAAAAAGTTGCTGGCTGAGGTTTTCGGCTGTGAGATTGCAAACAATAAATGCCACTAAATCTGCATGGTGGCCTGTCGTATATATGGCGCTCCATCTTGCACAAGAAATCACATTCCTAATTTGAAAACCTTTATCCTCAATATACATTTTGAGCTCACCGTAGATTGATTCTCCGCTGATATTTGTTTTTAACTCTAAACAAAAGAGAATCACTTTGAACTCCTCAAGAGGGATCCTTGGGGTTGACAGATTCACTGATTGGCTCAATTTCACCATTTGGTTCTGGCCAGCAGTGTATCATTGCACGACCTGTTTTCCATAGATCTGTAGAGAAAGTTGAGAGGGTGTACTTAACTTACCAACTGTTAAATTGCATGAACTGGTTGTGAAAAACAAAGGGAACAGTTGAGAACCATGGTTGCTAATTTATGCATCCCCAATAACGTCTGTTTGGTTGGTAAGTTTGGAAGAGATGCCAAGTTTCAGACACGTTGTGACGACGAGTGCTCACCACCTGCAGAGCTAAGGTTCTTCCTGTATTCCAGTGCCTCATCCTTTTTATTGGAAGTGCCTGCTCCACTAATGGTCAGTCAGGTCTCGTGCCTCATGTTAGGGTGCACTTACCACACAACCCCAAGAATCTTGAATGCCCCCTTAGGACACATGACCACCCCGTAGTGTGCCACTGCTTTAGAGATTGTTGTGCATGAAAATCCCAGGAGATCAGCAGCTTCTGAGATACCCAAACCACCCCATCTGGCACCAACTATCATTTCACAATCAAAGTCACTTAGATCGCATTGCATGCCCATTCTGATGTTTGGTCTGAACAACAACTGAACCTCTTGCCATGTCGGCATGCTTTTATGCATCGAGTTGCTGCCACAATGGCTAAATATATATTTGCATTAACAAGTTGATGTAATGAGGTGGCTACTGAGTGTAACTGCAGTTGTGCAGAACATGGTCCTCAAATTCCAGTCTGAATGTTGAATTATAAGCCTAAATCAGAGCAAGAGGGGAGAGAAAAAAAATTTAGAGGGTCCTCGGAGGCAAGTTCTTCATGTAGAATGTGTGGTATATACAGAATGAGCTGCCAGAGAAGTTACATACTGTGTGAGAAGTCTTAGACACATACAGCTAAGGTGTCTGAGACTTTTGCACAGCACTGTAGTAATTTTATGTATTCACTTTACTGCTGCCACAAATAAAAACAAATTTCATGATGTGTGAGTAATGATAAACCTGATTCTGATGTAGGTTTCTATTGTGGACTGAGAGTGGGAAGGGGGCAGGGAAAGGAGAATTGGCAAAAAGGGAAGGGAGAGGGGAGGGAGTGGGAAGCACCAGAGAGCCATTCTGTAATGATCAATAAACCAGTTGTTTGGAATCAAAATACCTTGCCTGGTATGTCAGGGCTGGGTGTATCCACATCCGTATCACACCCTGCTCCCGGCACTCCTTTTCTTCCACCTATCCCACACCCCTCCCACTCTCCACCCTCACTAATCCCGACATTCTTTCCTCCCGTCAGATTTATTAACTCGCTCTCTGCTCCATGTTGACAAATACAGTTCTGTGCAATCATAAAATACATTTGGAGGGTTCATAGTGAGGGTCTGTGCTTATATCGTGGAGCCTAGCAAGGGACATTTTTTAATTTGCTAATTAAGCTGTCAGTGAGTACAGCAATTTTATCACTGTAGAACATTAACTCGGTAGGAGTACAAGGGTGGCAGCCACAGAGTCTCAGTGTTGTACAACACAGATACAAGCACGCCCAATCCAGCTGTCAAGTGCTCACGTATACTAAAGGACAAAGGATTAGGGTCAGAGAGAAGAGATTTAACAGGAACATGAAAGACAATCTTTTGCATACAGACTGAGGCCAGTCTATGGAATGAGTTTCTCGAGGAAGTGGTTGAGATGGGTACATTACCAACATTTAAAAGATTCTTGGACAGGTAGGAGCAGTTTAGAGGGATATGGGCCAAACTTAGGCAATTGGGACTGGCTTTGATGGCCATCCAAGCAAGCCCCATTTGAACACCATTGAGTCATTGAATCATAGAGTAATACAACCTGACTGGAATGGACATAATAATTCAGTGTAGGATTGTACAAGAAGTAACATTGACTCCAGAAATTTGGATTACTGTGTGACATAGCTAAAGATTAATAGACTTGGCGAGAAATAAGAAAGATTTATTTAAGGCACTAATTCTTCATACACCAGTAAAGTACTGCATTAATTTTATTTCTAATTCTAAAGCAGGATTATTCATTGAGCAATCATCAAAATTCCAGATTCTATTACCTGCTATTCAGCTTATTTTGTGTCTGTGGTTCTATGAATTAATTTTATAACACAAGCTATGTCACAAAAGAAAGTGATGCTGTATAAGAGGATAAAAGGCTCACTGGCTCCACCCACCCTTCTCACATTTGCATATATGCAGTGTAATTAGGTATTGGCTCAGTTAATAGCACACTTGCCTCTGAGTCACTGTTGTGGTTTCATGACCCGTGCCAGATATCCAAACACAGATCTGAGGTAAACTGCAGTACTGAAGGAGTGCAAACTGCCATAACTATAAGGGGCACTGCCTCAAGAAGGCAACGTCCATCATGGAAGATCACCCGCTATCTGGGCTATGCCATCTTGCAGCTACCTACCATCAGCTAGGAAGTACAGAAGCCTGAAGTCCCACTCCACTAGTTTCAAGAACACCAAATTCCCTACAACCATTCAGTTCCATTCAAGTCAAAACCTTCCCTGTACATGGACGACATCACCGTCTTCTGCTCTGATCTGAGGTCAGTTTGCAGGCTAATCAGCTTCTGCCAACAGTTCGAGCAGGCGTCGGGGGCCAGGGTCAACCGCACAAAGAGCGAAGCCATGCTCTTGGGCAACTGGCTCGACAGATCCAGCATCCCCTTCACCATCAGGGCTGATCACATGAAGGTGTTGGGGATCTGGTTTGGAGGGGCTGAGGCGTGCAACAAGAACTGGCAGGAGCTGACTGCTAAGGTGAAACAGAAACTGGGACTGTGGGGAGGGCACTCCCTATCGATAGCGGGCAAGATTACCTGGTTATCAGGTGTGAGGTGCTCTCAGGGCTGCTGTACTTGGCGCAGGTGTGGCCAGTCGCCCGCTCCTTCAGCTCGGAAATCACCCGAGCCGTCTTTAGATTCGTCTGGGGATCCAAGATGAAGCAGGTCAGACGGACCACCTTGCACAAGTCCCTGGACAATGGGGGCAAAAACGTCCCCAATGTCACCCTCACCCTGATGGCCAGCTTCGTGTGTGGCTGCATCAAGTTGTGTGTGGATCCCAGGTACGTGGGCACCAAGTACCACTATGTGCCCAGGTTCTACCTGTCACCCTGGCTAGGAAGGATGGGTCTGGCCCCTTTCCCGCGCAACACCCCTGTCAGCTGGTCATTGCCGCCATAACTCTCCTTCGTAGAGAAGTTCTTTCAGGTCAACACCTTTGACCACAGGGCCATCAGGCAGTGGTCAGCACGCAAGGTCCTGCAGGCGCTGCAGGAGAAGGACGTGATGGACTCAGTGGGGTGGTTCCCTGAGCAGACCGTCCAGTTCATCTGGCAGAATGCCTCATCGCCAGACCTCACCAACAGGCACCAAGACCTCGCCTGGCTGGCGGTGAGAGGGGCCCTCCCAGTCTGATCCCTCCTGTACGCCCGGAACGACGTCTCCACAGCCCTCTGCCCACGGGAGGACTGCAGAGAGGAGGAGTCGGTGACCCACTTCTTTGCACACTGTGAGTTCGTGGAGAAGGTGTGGAGGAGGATGGAAGGGGCTGTGTCAAGATTCATCCCCAGCAGCTGCATAACAGAGGGCTCTCTGATCTACGGGCTGTTCCCGGGGACGCACACCGAGACCAACATCCGGTGCCGCTGGCAGATCATCAACTCGGTCAAAGATGCTCTTTGGTCGGCCCAAAACTTGATGGTCTACCAGCACACGGAGATGTCTGTGGGGGAATGCTGCAGACTGGCACATTCTCGGCTGCAGGAGTACGTGCTGAGGGACGCACTCAAACTCAGTGCAGCCACCGCAAGGGCCTGGTGGGGAAGGACCACAGGCTAGAGTTCTTCTCCCACGGGAGCTGAGGGGTAGGGGGGTTGGGGTGTATACCCCCTGAATGTAAATATGAAAGAACAAAGTGCCACGTGTGTGGCAAAACGTTTGAACTTTGAAACTGTAAAGACAGTAACAGTACCAACTGTAAAGAATTGAAAGCCTTTGAATGGTTATTGTATATAATTTTATTTTTGAATAAAGTATATTTTGTTTAATAAAAAAAACCATTCAGTTCCTGAACCAACCTGCATAATCCTAATCACTGGTTTAGCAGCAGCATAACCACTTTGATTACTTTTCACCTTGTTTTTCTTCCCTAATTGTGCTCCTTCTTGTAAAATTCCTGTAAGTAGGTGGCACACTCAGACATAGCAGCTTCTATGGGGCCAACCAAAGGTGATACTTCCTACTTAAAATGTATTTTTTACCATTGCAAACCACTGCTGGATATTAAGTTCTGCAGGTCTACCCCATCAGAGAGTTGCTGGTCGGCAGAGAAACTGAAGGAGTTGGACTTGGCATGTATCGTGCTGCAGCCTGTGACAAAGAGGAGTCTCTGGGTGAAAGTGGTGTGCAGTATAATAGCGAGTCTTTAGTCACTTTTCTTGTGATCACAAAACCCAGCTGGACATTAGTAATGTGGAATGCTTCAATTCCAATTCACTGTTTCATTGGCAAACAGTGGGTGCAGATGGTGGAAGAGCTGTATGACCTCAGTCATAGCAAGGACTAGGCCTCAAGCTGTGGTGTCACCTGTTTGCAGACGCCCAGGAGAGAGGTTTCGGAGTCAGTGTACTCCACCAGAGTGCTGAAGACAGCATGGCATGGTGTCCATGCTGGAGTCAGTGATGATCTCCACTGTTCGCTCAGCAGAAGGCAAGATGTATTATGTTTGCTGCAGACTGCTGCAACATTCATGGACTCAGGAACTTAAACTATGTTTTTTTTGTGTGACTGTATTTTACTGCTGTTCTGTATGTACTATGTGTGTCTTGTGTTGTGTACGACTATTGTTGCAGTGTTTTGTACCTTGGCCCCAGAGTAATGCTGTTTCATTTGACAGTATTCATGAGCATTCATATATGCTTGAATAACAATTAAACTTGAACTTGAACAATTTGTGTTTAATTTATGTTTTTTCTTATCTGATCTTATATGCCTGTGATGCTGCTGCAAGCTTTTAATTGCATCTGTGCATGTGCGTATGCAGAAGTGTGTATATGCTGTGTATACCAATGGTGGTGTGCACTTGACAATAAACTTGACTTTGACTTTGACCACATCTCAAAATTATTACTTTGGAACATGGTATATGATCATCCATAAATGCAAGCCTGCTTTTCTTTTTATCATGTTGTAGACAGATAGGGTCTCTAAATGTAGAGTAGGGTGTCGTGATAGTGTAGCAATTAATACAACGCTATTACAGTTTGGACCATCAGAGCTCAATCTCGGCGTCCTTTGTAAGGAATTTGTATGTCCTCTCCGTGAGAGGCTTGGGTTTTCTCTGGGTGCTCCACTTTCCTCCCACAGTTCAAAGACATACAGGTTAGTAGGTTAATTGGACATTGTAAATTGTCCTGTGATTAGGCTAGGGTTCATTCCGGGGTTGCTGGGCGACATAGCTTGAAGGGCCTGTTCTGCACTATATAAATAAATAAACCTCCTAGGCAGCGATGAGTTGAACTTGCTGTTTTTACAAGTAGGTCATGATGTTCTGCACTTCAGTGAAAAGTTTGGAAAAATATAACTTTGACCCAATGACAATGTTCCATGGACTCAGCAAGGTTCCATGGACTAAACAAGGTTGTTTGGACTTAGGATCATCATTCTCAAATGTTGTACTTGAGGAAGTCGCTACAAGAAACTCTGAATGGTATTAAATTTGAACTTTTCTGTACCTCAAAATGATCCAGGGACTAACACATATAAAATGCTGGAGGAACTCAGCAGGTCAGGAAGCATTTATAGAAGGGAATAAACAGTTGACATTTCATGATGAGACCCTTCATCAGCTTATCCTGTACAGAGTTATAACCAATTATAGAAACTGGAAGTTGATATATTTATCCAATTTTTTTAACCAGCTAGTAAAACTAGTAAATGTTAAAAGTACCAAATCTTACCACGCTTGTAACAAAACAACACCACACTAAGACATCATCTAAAACATAAATTGAAAAACTGAAGACATTTTTCTTTTACCAATCCTCACTCATGGTTATTGTTAGCTGAATGTGGCTGCTAGCCCATATAATTCTTTGACTTTGTTGCAATAACTCCAGGAATTAAATCAAAATCTCTTGGATCGATGTGCTAGTAATTCTCTTGAGAAGTCAACGGTTGGATTTTAAAAAATAATTGTGTGCTTAATTTTTGTGTCATGGGTATTAGTTTGGTGGAAAAGGCTGTTTGACTGGTTGGAGGTATGTCATATAATGAAACCTCTGGGATTATACTTAAGTGGAGTTGGCAACACCAGCCCATTCTTGGAGTGCCATAGCTCTAACATCACTTTCCTTGCACGAAATATGAGTTTGGAGCAAATGAACTTAATCCAGAATCAGAATCAGGTTTAATATCACCGGCGTGTGTCATGAAATTTGTTAACTTAGCAGCAGCAGTTCAATGCATTACATGATAATGCAGGGGAAAAATAACTAAATCATTTACAGTAAATATATATATACTGTACATGTATATTAAATAGTTAAGTTAAAAATAAAGGTGAGGTAGTGTTCATGGGTTCAATGTCTATTTAGGAATCGGATGTCAGAGGGGAAGGAACTGGTCTTGAATTGCTGAGAGACTGCCTTCAGGCTTCTGTGCCTCTTTCCTGATGGTAACAATGAGAAGAGAGCATGTCCTGGGTGTTGGGGGTCCTTAATGATGGACGCTGCCTTTCTGAGACAGCGCTCCTTGAAGATGTCTTGGATACTACAGAGGCTGGTACCCATGATTGAGCTGACTAAAGGGTGATGAGAAAACTCAATGGCCCAACATTGTGTGTTAATACTAAAAGACTGTACAGGGGTCATCAACACGGCAGATTATTCCTGGTGTAAATAATGTTTCATAAATATGCATTTCTCATTACAGCCTCTGTTTAATAATGGTCCAGATGAAGGGTCTCAGCCTAGAATGCAACTGGTTATTCCTCTCCATAGATGCTGCCTGACCTGCTGAGTTCCTCCAGCACTTTAAGACCATAGACTACAAGACATAGGAGCGGAATTGAATCATGGCTGATCTATTATCCCTCTCAGCCTCACTGTCCTGCCTTCTGTATGTGTTACTCCATTTATAATAGTTGCCTATACATCCATTTATTGCATACTGCTGCACAGGATGTTATGCCAAACTAATTAAGCTAATGATACCTCACTCCTGCTGCCTGGACATGGTCCATATCCCCCATTCTCTCTTATAATTCGTAATTCACAATTTCTCCATTTGTAAACTCCTCTATGGAATTTTCCTCCACTGCCACTGCATTCAGGTAAGCACCACTCTCTGTGTAAAAGTCCTGCTGTGCACATCTCCATTGAATATTTCCCCTCTCACCTCCTAGTATTTGGCATTTCTTCCTCGGGAAAAAGAGTTTGCCTCTGAATTGAACACACCATTGCCACTCCTTGGTGACGTAACTACGCAGTGCAACCTTGCTTTCAATCTGAGGCCTGGATAACCTACACAACAAACTCAGGGCATGGGAAAAATACTACCTATTCTGTCACTGCAAAAATCCTCCAAAGTTACCGAAAGGATTAATGCACCACTGTCAATCTCCCGTTTGTGTTGTGAGTGTGCTGCAAACCACTGTCATGCATAAAATGCTGGAGGAATTCAGCAAGTCAGGCAGCATCTATTGAGAGGCATAAGCAGTCCATGTTTCGGGCTGAGACCCTTCATCTGGACTGGAAAGGAAGGAGTCATTATTCGGAATAAGAAGGTTGAGGCATGGGGAAGGATTACAAGCTGGCAGGGGATAGGTAAGACCAGATAAGGGAAAAGGTGGGTGAGGAGCGGGGAGGGATGAAGTGAAAAGTTGGGAGGTGATAGGTGGAAGAGGAGAAATCCAATAGGAGGAGAGAGTGACCACTGGAGAAAGGAAAGGAGGAGATGAAAGGCAGGTGAGGAGAAGAGAAGGGATAAGAGGGGAGCCAGAATGGGGAATTGAAAAAGAGAGAAGGGAAAGAAAGGAGAAATTACTGGAAGGTAGAAAAACTGATATTCATGCCATCATGTTGGAAGCTATCCAGATAGAATATGAGGTGTTGCTCCTCCAACCTGAGAGTGGCCTCGTTGTGGGAGTAGAGGAGGCCATGGAACAATATGTCAGAATGGGAATGGGGAGTTGAATTAAAATGATTGGCCACAGGGAAATCCTGCCTGTTGTGGACAGGGCGAAGGGGCCTAGATAGGTGGGGATATGATGGAGAACTTCCCACTGCAGCTGAAATCATAATGTTGCCAATGGTATTTTTCACTTTAAGGCCAAAGAGGCCCATATCAAGTCACACCTGCCAGGGAGATGCCCCTCTAGACCTACAACACAACTTTTGCCAACTCCCGTCCACGCAATGCCATGAAATACTGATCTGAAACAGTATTTGAAGGGTTCAGATCAGTTTTGTGTCTTGGCTGAATGGAACGCTACAGTCCATGGGGAAGAGCTTTGTAACTAACCCTCCACTATAGTAATGCTGACTTTGTCCATTATGACAACTAAGACCCCACGTATCCTCAAAGGAAGCTTTACAGGATCCCTAGGCTCTGTTCAATGGAATTCACCATGGTGTCCTAATTAACATTTCCCTAACCAACTTCACAAAACTGATTGTCTGGTCCTTACTTTATGATGTTCACAAATTAGCTGCCGTGTGTACTATTTTACAACAGTAACAGCATTGCAAAATTTCTGAAGGATCATAGTATCATAGGGTAATGCAGCACGGAAACTGGTCCTTCAGCCCATCTCATCCGTGCTGAACACAGTGGCCACCTAAGCTAATCCCGTTTGCCCACATTTGGCACATATATCTCTGCACCCATCTTATCCACATACTTATCCAAATGCCTTTTAAAGATGATCTTTGTGCCTGCCACCACCACTTCCTCTGACAACTTATTCAACAAATACACCACCCTCTGCATTAAGAAGTTGCCTCTCTGGTCCTTTTTAAATCATTCACCTCTCACCTTAAGCCTGGGCCTTCTAGTCCCCTCCTCTCCCCCAAGACTGGGAAATCAAGAACCAGAGGACATAGATTTAAGATGAGGCGGAGAGATTTAATAGGAACATAAGGGGGCAACAATTTCACCCCGAGGGCTGTCAGTTTATGCTGGAGGATGTAGTTGAGCCAGGCACATTAACAACACTTGGACAGGTAGGTGGATAGGAAATGTTTAGATGGATATAGGCCAAGTGAAGGGATTTCAGATTAGATGGTAATCTTGGGTGGCATAGACCCATTGGGCTGAAGGGTCTGTTTTTATGCTGTATGACTCTATGGCTCCAAATACCTGCTTAGCTTACTTCAACTTGCTGGTGGGATGTCACAGACTGACTTAGACCATAAGACTATAAGAAACAGGGGCAGAATTAGGCCATTTGTCCCAACACATCTGCTCTGCCATTTCATCATGGATGATCCAATTTTCCTCTCAGCCCCAATCTCCTGTTCTTCCCCCACCCCATGTTCCTTCATGCCCTGACCAAGAATCTATCAACCTCTGCCTTAAACATACATAAAGTCTTGGCCTCCACAGCTGCCTGTGGCAATGAATTCCACAGATTCACCACTCTCTAGCTGAAGAAATTCCTCCTCATCTCCATTCTATTCTGAGACTGTGTCCTCTGGTTTTAGATACTCCCACCATACAAAACATCTTCTCCACTTCTACTATATCAAGGCCTTTCACCATTCAAAAGGTTTCATTTAGGACACCTCTCATTCTTCTAAATTCCAGTGAATGCAGGCCCAGAGCCATCAAATGCTCTTCAGACGACAAGCTGTTTAATCCTGGAAGAAAGGGATTTACCCATTATTGCATGGGAGAGAGGGGCCAGGTGCACGAGTAGTCAAGGCTGTCAGGGGAAGGGGCTGCTCCCCAAACAGAGGAGGCGTATGGTCATTCCAGCATGGACCCCATTGAAGTACCTCTTATAGCTGCATTAGGTTTTATCTTCGGTTGCTGTGGGAGTTACCTGGATCACCAACTGCATGATATGTGCTCACAGGATTAGCTTTATTTGCCACGTGTATGTCAAAACATGGAAGCATACAGTGAAATGCCTAGCTTGTGTCGAGGTTGTGCTGGGGGCAGCCTGCCAGTGTCGCCATGCTTCTGGCATGTCCAGAACTCACTAAACGTAACCCATACACCTTCGGAAAGTCAGAGGAAACTGGAGCACCCTGAGGAAACCCACGTGGTCAATGGGAGAAGGTACAAAAAGCATACAGATAGTGGCGGGAATTGAATCCCGATCTTTTAGCTGGTGCTGTAGGGTTACACTACGCTGCCATGCTGCAACCCCTAAAGCTTGCAAGACAGCGAATCCCACACTCACCTCTTCTGCTCTAAGAATCCCAAGAGCAAATATAGGATTCTAGCCTTGCCTGAATACTTGTGTTAACAAGTTGTAATTTTTTAATTTGCTGCATCAGTTTTATGAAAAATGCCCTAACATCTCATTTGTCTATTATGTTTCCCTTGAGAGGCAGAAAGGAATTTTGGGAGAGCTATTTTTATGAAAGGTTGTAGGTATTAAATCTCAACTCAAATGGTTTTGTCTCGTGTCCAGCACAAAAATCCGACATTTCCACTGAAAGATGACCGTGAGCTTTCTTTGGCAGCAAAGATGTTCTGCATTCAAATCTCCTAAAGACCATCCAAAGTTCAAGAAATATGACTTAATGCTTCAAATCCTGAACCTAAAATATTAACCCTGCATATTTTTCCAGAGACTGACCAGCTGACCACTAAGCAGAGTTCCAGGTGTATCACCACTCTCTTAAAAGATAATTTCCCTCACATTCTATTTGCATTCTTGTGTCCATCAGAGTAAGCCCGAGTCCAGTTGTCCTTAAACTTTCAGTGAACGCAACATGTCTCCTTTTACCCTATTTAACCCCGTCACAACTGCACGACTCTGCTGCGCCTTGCTGACGTGCTGAACATTCCCAGCCTGTTCTGATTTATTTCAGCTTCCCATCATCTGCGATAAACGACAATCGAAGACCTACTGAGTTCTAACCAAGGATCCCAGACTTGATGTGGCAACAATTCTTCTCTCTCTACTGATTCTCCCTGACCTTCTGAATATTTCCAGCATTTTAGATTTTTATTTTAGAACTTCCAGCATCTGTAGTTTTTGACATTTAACTCTGTGCTTAGCTACTCAACACAGTAGCTCTTGCCACAGTGAGACAAGAACAGTGAGCAGCCCCACCTAGTGGCATATAAGCAGATGGCAATATAAGTATGAACTTAGATCTTTTTATTAACTTGAGGAGGTCACTCACCCCCTTAGGCCTCAGCCACCATTTACATTAACCTTCCCTGATTAGTATCTCAGCTCTTATGAACACATCATGGCTCTAACAACCTAAGTACACTTATCTAAATAAAATTCATCAGTGTTGACTTTGAGTTTGAAAAATCAGCCCACACTTTTTATAGGAGCAAGGTCTCCATCTTCTGTAAGTGGCAATGGCTCTTGAGTATACGTTTGAACAGTCTAATCTGAAAATTGCGGCTTTGTTGTGATCTTGACCTTCATTTACTCTTAGAGACGCAAGATACTACAGATCCTGGAAGCTGAAGCAAAACAAAAGCGAAGTGCTGGAGGATCTCTGTTGGTCAGGCAGCATCTGTGGAGGGAAGTGGGCAGCTGACTGAATGAAAGGTCTGTATCCTCCATTCCCTGCATTTGCCTCTCAAATGTTATGATCATATTTTTTCAAACATGGTAGCATAGTGGTTAGCACAACGCTTTCCAGTACAGATGACCTGGCTTCAATTTCCACCGCCGGCTGTAAGGAGTTTGTACGTTCTTACGTGACGACTTGAGTTTCCTTCTGGTGTGCCGGTTTCCTCCCAAAGTCCAAAGATGTACCGGTTGGTAGGTCAATTGGTCATTGTAAATTGTCCCATGATTAGACTAGGATTAAATCGGGGATCGCTGGGCAGGTTGGCTCGAAGTACTGGGGGGCTTATTCCGTGCTGTATCTCAATCAATAAATAAGCAAACAAACACTACCCCTGGCAGCCCATTCCAAACACCTTGTATCAAAAAACACCCAGCAAGTCTCCTTTAAATTGTTCCCTCTCACCTTAAGTGCATGTCCTCTAGTATTTGACATTTCTACTTTGGGAAGAAAGGACAATTCTGACTCTCTACCCTACCTATACCTTTTGTAATTGTATAAACTTTTGTCACCCCTCAGAGGTCTGAGGTCACCCCTCAGCCTCTGATTTTCCAGAGAAAACCAAAGTTTGTCTAATCTCTCTTAAAAACTCATGCCCTCTAATCCAGGTAGCATCTTGGGGAACCACATTAACACCCATTGCAAAGCCTTCACATCCTCCCTGCAATGAGCTGTGCAGAAATGCAGACATGATGGCTTTGCCAGCGATATCCAGATCGAGAAAAGATGAATAAAATGTTAAAAAATGTTGGCTGATGGGTAAAGGCAAAAGATTCTATTACCTGCCAGCTTGTTCTCCTCTGCCTCCCTGCCACTTCCTTATTCTAGTTTGTTCCCCTTTCTTTCCATTCCTGATAAGAAACATCGACTGTTTATTCCTCTCCATAGACGTTGCCTGACCTGCTGAGTTCCTCCAGCAGTTTGTGTTGGATGACTAGTGTCTTCATATGGAATGTATTTCAGAACGTTATTTACTTTGGTTGCCAATATGATATTGTTGGACAATGGTCTGGCTGCAGCACAAAGGACGAGATCAAATGCAGCAAAACACATGAGCTAGACTGAAAGCATAAGCTGTTTAGTTGAACAGGATGACCAGATCCTTTGGTTTGTTCCAGCAGTGTCACATTATCACTGCTCTGTACTGCAACTCAATTCACATTTAGCCTCCCCACCCTGTCTTCCCAAAGTTTAGTGGGTTGCAGCCACAGCATCTCTGGGAGAGAGGATGAACTTCAATCTCGCCAACCCTTGGGTGGCAGACTGTCCCCTGGTGCTGGCCTAAAGCGATCTCTTTTTCTCAACAGGAAAACGGCCCATAATTTATGGGCTGGGCTGAAAAGTGGCGGAAGGAGTTCAAAGTGGAATTTGTAAAGTGATTCACTTTAGAAAGTCAAATCTGAAAACAATACATGGTTAATGGCAGGATTCTTAGCAGCGTGGAGCAACAGAGGGATCTTGAGGTGCACATCCACAGATCTTTCCAAGTTGCCTTACAAGTTGATAGGGTTGTTAAGAAGGCATATGATGTGTTGGGCTTCATTAGTCAGGGGACTGAGTTCAAGTGCCATGAATGTAACTCCGTGAAATCCTGGTTAGACCATATTGGGAATATTGTGTTCAGTTCCGGTTGTCTCATTATGGGAAGGATGTGGAAACTTCAGTGAGGGCCCAGAGGAGATTTGCCAGGATGCTGGATGGTTTAGAAAGCACACCTTATGAGAAAGCAAGTTAGGGCTTTTCTCTTTGGAGTGAAGGAAGATGAGAGGTGACTTGATAGAACCATGTCAGATGATTAGAGGTTTAGATTGCATGGATAGTCAGAGACTTGGATAGGTACATGGAGGGCAGGCTTGGGGAGATATGGGCCAGATGCAGGGAATCAAGTTCAAGTTCATTGTTATTCAGCCGTATATATGTACACTGCCATATGAAACAACCTTTGCCCTCTGCCATCCGATTCCTAAATGGACATTGAAGCCTTGGACACTACCTCACTTTTTTTTTAATATACAGTATTTCAGTTGTAGCACATTAAAAAAAATCTATTCAATATGTGTAATTGATTTACTTGTTTATTTATTGTTATGTTTTTATTTTATTTATTATTATTTTTTTTCTCTCTCTGCTAGGTTATGTATTGCATTGAACTGCTGCTGCTAAGTTGACAAATTTCACATCTCATGCCGGTGATAATAAACCTGATTCTGAATTCTCTCTCCGGATCAAGGTGCACAACACAGTGCATATACATAACTCACACACAGCGCACAAGGCAATATTACTGCAAATAACTTAACAAGTAATAAAATGCATTTACAATACAAACTAAAATGTAAACAATACACTCTACTGGCGATTCATATGTGCTAAGACCTGGGTGGTGGCAGTGCATTCATTAGTCTCACACCCTGGGGAAGAAGCTGTTTCCCATTCTAACAGTCCTTGTCCTAATGGTCCAAGAACAATGGTTAGCATAGACTGGTTGGGCTGAAGGGTCTGTGTCCATGCTTTATTGTTCTATGACTCTATGATAGAAGAACAGGCCCTTCAGCCCATGATGTCTGCACTGAAAGTGACACCAAATTAAATAAATCTCTTCTGTCTGCACGTGATCCGGTAAGGCAGCATGGCAGTAAGCACAAACACTTTACAGAGCAAGCTATATGATCAGGGTTCGATTCCTATCACTGCCTCTCAGGAGTCTGTACATTCTTCCTGTGACTTTGGTTTCCTCTGCTTTCTTCCCATGTTCCAAAGAAGTACCATTAGGCTTCATGAGTTGTAGGTATGCTATGATGGCACCAGAAGTGTGACAACTCTTGCAGGTTGCCCTGTACGATCCTCGCTGACTTACACTTCACTGTATGCACATATGTACATGTGACAAATACAAGCTTATCTTTAACTTTAACCTTTTACCATTCCCAGCATATTCATGTACCTATCTAAAAGTCTCTTGAACCCCACTACCCAGTCTCCGTCCACTGCCAACCCTGCAGAAAATGCCTGGGTGGAAAGTAGTCGTTTTGTTCGAGGCTCCAAAGCAACTTGACAAAATCTTACTCAAACTACTGTGAGACCTAACAAAGCCAGAACAAACCAACCAATGTTTAGGATCATACACTACCAGATGTTTCTCTTCCATCTTCAGCCTGATTTATAATTGAAGATGGATGAACGGGGCAATTTTCTTGTAAAGGATGTGTTATTAATTATGAGTAAAACTTGTAAAAAAAAATGATTTTTGTGAAGTGTTTCATTGAACTGGCAATCCTCCACAAGGATTGCAATTGATAAAGGGCAGCCAGGAATTTCAAAATTCCGGTCACAACCCAGAAAACTAAATTTGGATCCCAATTACTGCTGACAACTTCAAGCTGGCTTCTTAATGGGGCTGATCATTGGGTCATTAATCCCCTGATTCCAAGCAATGCCAAGCCTGCTGACAGTAAGTAGATTCAGCTTGGTATAACAGAATCACTGGGGTTGGGAGGTACTTTTTTCAGAGATTGATGAGAATCAGAGAAAGAGGCCAGTCGGCCTATCATGTCTTTGTAGGGCAAATCTCAGGAGGTTAATTCTGCTTCTGAGCTCTCAGTTCACAGCCCTGCAGATCATGATTCTTCTTGTTATACTTCCTGCGGAAGGGGATTGTGCCTCCCTTCCCCTCCCAGACAGTGAGTTCACCAACTAAGTGCACTGAAGCAGACCTGAATTGATAGTAAAGTGATTTTGGGTCTATACTGGAGCCTTGCTTTCACTTGACACCATATCCACGCACCACGTAACACATCAAGGGGTGGAGCTGCCAGCACAGTGTCAGGAAGGTGCTGGTTACCACCAGTCATTTTGACTGAGGTCACTATTGCGTTGTGGCCTGTTTTCAAAGGCAATGAAACTTGTCCTTCTGAGGAGATGTGGTAACATCTCTGCTTCTATAAGCTCTCTAAGGAAGCGGAGAACACAGGAAGTGCAGAAGCGATATTAATGCAATTCAAAGGTAAAATGGATGTTTAAGATCAGTAGATATTTTCTATAGAGATTTTACTCAATATTATTGGATTGCTGGAGTAACTCTTAGAATGGATAGATGCATGGTGATTGAATCCAAGATTCCCAGCAAGTAATCCAAGTGGGAATTTTCAAGGGTCTGTCAGGGTAATCGACTGTATACCTGCAAGTCTATCAGCTCATCTACTGTATTTTGTGCTCCAGGTGTGGCCTCCTCTACATCAGAAAGATCCAATGTAGGTTGGAAGACCACTTTGTCAAGCATCTTCATTTTATCTGTCACAAAAGGTGAGGTTTCCCAGTAACGACCCATTTAAATTTGACTTTCCATTCTGAAGTGTGGGTCCATGGCCTCCTCTACTGCCCTGATGAGGCCCCACTCAGGTTGGAGAAGCATAATCTTGTATTGTATCTGGGTAACCTCTGCCCGAGTGAATGAACATCAATTTCTCTAACCTGCTAATTTCTCCCTCCTCCTTTTTTCTCTTTTCCCATTCCTCATTCTTCTTCTCCTCTCACTCCTTCTCGTCATCCACCCATCACCTCCTTCTGGTGCCCTTCCTCTTTCCCTTTCTTCCTTGGTCAAATGTCCGTTCCTATCAGATTCCTTCTTCAGCCCTTTACAGTACCTCTTCCTCCTATCACCTCCCAGTTTCTCACTTCATCACCCCTCCTCAACTTCCCCCCCACCTGCTGGCTTGTACCCCTTCCCCTCCTGCTTCCTTAGTCTGGCTTCTTTCCCCTTCCTTTCCAGCCCTGATGAAAGGTCTCCACCCAAAATATCAATTGTTTATTCCCCTCCATAGTTGCTGGCTGACTTGCTGAGTTCCTCCAGCATTTTATGTGTGGTGCTCAAATTTTCCAGCATCTGCAGAATCTCTTGGGTTTATGATTTTGAAGAAGCATCTGTTGTGCAGTAAGAATGTGTAACTTGGTATCACATGGACGAGAGACCTGCTATTGGTGCTCCTGAGGGAAAGGTAAATGTGTACATGTGGGAGAGAGGAAAGGAATGTTGATGGAGTTATATAATTGGGTGGAAGGAACTTATGGGAGCAGAAGCACTGCCATTGGCCAGAGGGACTGAACGGCCTGTCCCTGTGGTGCCACACCAAACATAAGCTTTTGAAAGTGCTGTCATATGAAGCTCAGACCTGAACCTTGCCAGAAAAGGGTGGTGGTTCTTTGGAATTCATTGCCACAGATGGCTGTGGGTGTTGCTAGGATCTTGATTAGAAAGGACATCAAAGGTTACGGGGTGGAAGCAGGAGAATGGGGTTGAGAGGGATAATATATCAGCCAGAACTGAACGGCAAATCAGAGTCAAAGGGCCAAGTGGCTTAATTCGGCTCCAATGTCTTATGGTTCTCTAGTCTTAAAAGTAACGTAAAAATGACCTTAGATTTGTGTTTTTTTCCCCTCTTTTCTCTCTCTTGAATAGGTGGCTGTAACAAGCTATGGTGAGGCTGGTATTAACCGTATTCAGATACTGCTCTCCTTGGATCTTGCTGACGGAAGGAATAGAACTGTAACTCTGATTCCTGAAATGTTGCGAAAGGAAATGCTCACTGCCTTGTCCAACGCTCTCAATATTGATCAACACCTACAGAAGACCCTCCCACTTCTTACACTGTAAATGTGTCTTTAGTTTTCTCAGGATAACATTACAACACCAATTAAACTGGTTGGTTTGAGTTGTTCTCTGATATTGGTAATTCACTTGGGAAATGTTTCATATCCATGCAAGGAGATGTCATCAGTGAGCTGTTGGTGGTGCTGTGTCCTCCAAATGCTTGGCCTTTATATACCTTCCAATCAGCTCATTTGTCATCATTTCAGAAACATCACAATTGAGTTTCCAAAATGACGACAAATCAGCTGATTGAAAAGTATATAAATGCCGAGCAGTCGGTGGGGGGAGGGGGGGGGGTGGACACCACAACCAACAGCGCTCTGACGATGTCTCCTCACGTGGTGACGAATCATTTGCAAGTAAATTGCCAAGATCAGAGAACTCAACCCAACCATCAACCATCCAAGCTACACACCTTCTGAATTATTTCCAGCTGATCAAACTTCAAGGGATTTCAAGAGCCATAAAGGGGATTGATAAGTTTTGAGATACAAGATTCAAGTTTGTCACGTGTACATCGAAACATACAGTAAAATGTGTCATTTGCATTAATAACCAGCACAACTGTGCTGGGGACAGCCCACAAGTGTTGCCATAAATTCTGTCACCAACGTAGCATGCCCACAATGTTCAGCAGAACAACATAGAAGACAGCAAGCAACAAAAACAACAACCGCAAAGCAAGCCCCATCCCTCCCTCCCAGCAGCACACATACAGTCCTCTAACCCAAGGCAGTCTGTTGTATAATCTTGAGGTATAATAGATGTTACATTAAGGCAAATGTTTAGTTTTCTCCACAACTACACAATCTTTAAACTGCTTGAAAATGTCTGCTGGGGCTCACTGAACTTGCAGACTTAGTTATGGATGTTTGTTCATATGCACACAAAAAAACAGGCAATGTACTCCACTCAAGTCCTGGAGAAGTGCTACGTCCTTGTAGGCACCATCACTTCACGCTAAGATCTGATCGTTTCAGGGGACTGAGGTCTCCTCAATGTCTAGACCAAATTTTTATTCCTTAGTCTTAATCACTAAAACATATTTTTTGATGATGATTGAGAATTTCCTGTGTCTGAACTGGTAGCGGTACCCACCACACTGCCCGTGTTCACACATCAGTGCATTTTATTAGCTGATATCCGGCATGTTGGAGGGTGGTATACAAATGCAAATCTTCCATTCCCTTTTCTTTCACCAGGTCAGGACCCACTGGTTCCCTCTGGTAGCCTCTGCTTGTGTTGGCTTCAGGCATGGACATCAGGAAGGTACGATTTCAGATTTGGTTGTAGCCCTTGGGATGAGTAGGAACGAGGGAGCTGGGTTTACATGCACGTATATCCTTAAAATATCATTGTGGACACTACCCTCCCTGCAAGCTGCCTTTTCCGTCAGCTCACTTCTGGAAAGCACTGTAAGGCATTCCAAACACAATCTTCATGCCACCTTAAAAGTTTCTTCTCCCAGGCAGTTAATCTGATCAACCATGGTGGTCCGCCAACGCCTTCTCAATGAGCTCAATGCAGCCTTGTCAGCACCCCTAATATGGAAAATGAATATCACAGGCCCTGGTGCTGTTTTAACCACATTCTCAACAGGTCTTGCAAATGTCAATGATCAACTTCAATTGTCCTATATCTGTACATTTACAAGTATTAGGAATTTGCTGTGGTGTACATATATGGAATAAATTGTGCATAAATACATAAACACCAGCAAGTAATTACAAAATAAAATGTGTAATAGAAGTGGTTTAAAGAGCAGTGATGGTTATAGATAGAGAAGTAACTAGGATGGATGCTGCATAGCCTCCTCCCTGATGGGAATGGGACAAACAATCCATGAGCAGGGTGGGTGGGATCCTCCAAGACGTTACTGGCCTTTTTCTGGCACCACAACATCCATTCCATAGTGATGATGTTTCCACATTCGCATTCTTCTTGGTTTGGGAGGCGTTCTCAGTGTAAACCAAGTAAGAAACTGCAGTGCAGTTCATAGACATCGCAAAGTCCTTCTGCCATCACAAGTCAAGAGTGTGATGGAGCAACCTCCATTTGTCTGAATGAGTACAACACATGAATTCACCTGAGATGATCTCTCCTGGGCCCAATATATGAATGCAATCATGAATAAGGCAGGTCAGCAGCTTTACTTTCTTAGGAGTTTAAGGAGTTTTGGTTTGTCACCGAAGACTCTAGCAAGATTCTACAGATGCACTTGGCAATCATCCTGACTGGTTGCATCACTGCCTGGTGTGGAGGCTCCAATGCACAGGATCAAAAGAGGCTGCAGAGGGACATAGACTCAGCCAGCTCCATCACGATGTGTTGGGAGTGGAGGGGAAGGATGTTTAGCTCTGGTGATGAGCTGCCCTTCCAGTGGCCTTTTTTGTCCCTAATGGTGTTCAGAATCAGGTTGATTATCACCGACCTACGTCATGGAATCTGTTGTTTTGTGGCAAGACATAAAAATTACTTTACGTTACAATAAAAAATAAAATTATGAGTTGTGTAAGGAGGCACACCGAGACCGTGCTCGTGGATCAGTCAGAAATATGATGCCAGAGAGAAAGTAGCTGTCCCTTTTGAGGCATCGCTTTTGAGGCTAGTGCCCATGATGGAGCTGGCTTCGTTTACAACCCTCTGCAGATTTTTCTGATTCCATGCAGTAACCCCTCCATACCAGACAGTGCTGCAACCAATTAGAATGTTCTTCTCTGTGGTAATTGCTTGAGTCATTGATGACATACTAAATCTCCTTTAAATCCAAGTGAAATATAGTGACTGGCGTTCTTTCTTTGTAATTGCATCAATATGTTGCTCAGGATCGATCTTCAGAGATAGTGACACCCAGAAATGTCAAACGGGTGGAGAGAAGGAAATGCAGTTCCAATTGTGCAAATATTGACTGGACCAACTGTCCACAGTTCTGGGTGTCACACTTTAGAAAGAAGATAACTGCAGAAATTCACCAGAACATTACTGGACCTCCATCACGGAGAGGTTAATACAGAGAAGCGAAAATTTGCAGTTGCTGAAAATCCGAGCAACACACACAAAATGCTGGAGGAACTCAGCAGGCCAGGCAGCATCTCTGGAAAAGAGTACAGTTGACGTTTTGGATCTTCCTCCTGCATTGTGTGTGTGTTGCAGAGGTTAATACAGACTTGCATCGTAAAATGTTAATATAAAAAGATCTGGTAAAGAATTGAAAGGGTATGCTCCTCCAGCCTGAGTTTGGCCTTATATTGGCAATAGAGGAGGCTTTGAATGGGAATGGGAAGTTGAACTGAAATGGGTGGCTGCCCGGAGATCCTGCCTGTTGTGGAGGAAGAGCAAAATTCCTTGACAAGGTGGACCCCAAATCTGCATCAGTCTAACCGATGTAGAAGAGGCCGTACCTGAAGCACCAGATACAGTAGATCGACAGACTTGTAGGTGAATTGTTGCCTTTGATATTTTATAAACTGTCAACAATGAGTAATACAACAGGAGGATAAATAAGTTCCAACTTACCCTCAGGGATACACTGTCCTAGTACGTATCTGTAACCCTTGCAACATCTCTTCCTGCAAATAAAACACAAGAATTAGCATCATTGCAAGTGAAATCCATTCTTCTTGATACAGTAAGCTGTGAACTGAGACTTGTGGATAACATAAGACTGTACACTGGCTCACCCTATTTATTTCAATGCTCTCTCAGGACTTTCATATGAAGAAAGACTGGATCGACTAGGCTTATACTCACTGGAATTTAGAACATTGAGGGGGGATCTTATTGAAATGTATAAAATTCTAAAGAGTTTGGACAGGCTAGATGCAGGAAGATTGTTTCCAATGTTGAAGAAGTCCAGAACAAGGGGTCACAGTTTAAGGATAAAGGGGAAGCCTTTTAGGACCGAGATGAGGAAAAACTTCTTCACACAGAGAGTGGTGAATCTGTGGAATTCTCTGCCACAGGAAACAGTTGAGGCCGGTTCATTGGCTATATTTAAGAGGGAGTTAGATATGGCCCTTGTAGCTAAAGGGATCGGGGGTATGGAGAGAAAGCAGGTACAGGGTTCTGAGTTGGATGATCAGCCATGATCATACTGAATGGCGGTGCAGGCTCGAAGGGCCGAATGGCCTAATCCTGTACCTATTTTCTATGTTTCTCCTCCAAGTCAAAGGGTTGTTGGTTCAAGTGTAAATGGGTATTTGATGGACAGTGCAGACTACATGAGATGAGGAAGGGCCTATTTCTATGACTCTGTCCTGAGTTGGCAGTCTGTGGGCTGTGTTCCCGAATGAGAATGGGGAAGGAGATTTTTCTCAACTCACGATCACTTCCCAGTGGTCTTGCTGGATGCATGTATTGGGTCAACGCCAGCATGAGAATGGCCAGCGCTATCAGATGGAAAGCTCTTTTCCTGGGCTCATATAGTGATAAACAATTATCAAGTCACAGAGTCATAGAAAAAAGCTCTTCAGCCCAACAGATCCATCCTGATCACAACACCCATCAAAGCTAGTCTAATTTGTTTGCATTTGATCCATATTTCTCTAAACGAGGTGTTCCCAATCTGGGGTCCACGGACTTCTCAGTTAACAGTAGGGGTCCATGGCATAAATGATTGGGAACCTCTCCCCTAAACCATTCCTATCAATTTTTCTGCCCAAGTACCTATTAAATGTTGTTAATGTACATACCTCAATCACTTTGTCTGAACCTCAGACCATTCTTTAGGTAAAAATGTTGTTCCTCAGGTTCCTGTTAAATCTCAACCCTCTCATCTAAAACCAGTGCCCTCTAGTTCCTGAATTCCCCAACCTAGGAAAAAAGACTGCACATTGACCCTACCTATGCCCCATATGTTTTAAAACACCTTTATAAGAACACTTCTCTTTCTCCTGCATTGATGAAGTGATAGATACTATTCACCACATTGTGCCATCAACTTGCATGTAGATGATTGAGACGGAAATTGACTGACAATTTGGATCATGCAGTTTTGCTATTTCTTCACCTGATTGACAAATGAGTGTTCTAGTCGGACCTGCCCTCTTAACTTCCCTCGCAGCTCCAAGAAACCTGTCTCCTTCCAACTATGGCTACTTTAGTATTTCTTTTCCATTGCATTAGAACTTCAGCAGTGCTCTCAGCTATCCAGGTCCTAGCTCTTACAGTCTTGCCCTAAAACTCTTAGCTGAGTTCTTCCCCTGTAAAACACTCCTTCAACAAAGCATTTGTTCCAATATTTCTGTATAGGATGCTGTGCATCTTGTAGATATGTACTTCTTGTCAAGTTGAACATGCTATTTTAATACAGGTTAACATTGGTGACAATGGCAGAAACTGATAGAACACTACTGTGAAAAAGTCTTAGGCACGTATAGATATATATATATATATCTTGAGCTAGGGTGCCTAAAGGCTGATTTATACTTCTGCGTATGGGCTATGCCATAGCCTACGCTATAGGCCTGATTTATACTTCTGCGTAGGCTGTACGCTGTAGCGAGCATGCGTTGGTGTGTGTCAAAACGCTAGTTGGCGGTGGGGTTTCTATGCCACTGTGTTATTCCTTGGTGAGAGACATGGACGAGGAAATGCATTTCAAACATTTTGGCATGTCGACAGTTAGATTTGACAATTTGGTTCATCTATTTCACATCGGTGTACAGACATGGCGGAGAAGAAGCAACCGGAAATGCATAGGAGGATATGCGATGCTACCAAGCTGCTACCAATCACAGTTGTTGCGGTCCGTGTCGCCACGACACGTGAGTTACTTTTTGGGGAGATGCACGTCACCCTACGGCATAGATTCGACGCAGAAGTATAAATAGCCTTAAAGCTTTTCTCACTGTACTGTAGTAATTTTATGTATTGCACTGTACTGCTGCTGCAAAAAAGAAATAAATTTCACGACATATGTGAGTGATGATAAATCTGATTCTGATATTGGTCTCAATTGTAGACTGCGAGTGGGAAGGGGGCAGAGATCGAGGAATCATGGCTGGAGAAAGGGAAAGGGAGAGAGGAGCAAGTAAGAAACACCAGAGAGACATTCTATAATGATCAATAAACTAATTGTCTGGAATCAACTGAGCTTGCCTAGTGTCTCAGGACCGGGAGTGTCTGCACCCGCACCCCCGGCACTCCTTCTCTGCCATCTGTCCACACCCTTCCCAAGGTGCTCTACCCGTCATTCGTAACATCCTCTCCTCCCACCAGCTTTACAAACTCGCTCTCCGCTCCACATTGACAAATACAGTACTATGCTAAAGTTTTAGGCACCCTAGCTAGATAGATATACAGTATATATGTTCCTAAGATTTTTGCACAGCACTGTACTTTTCTTAAAATGTAGACCAGTGTTTATGAGCATTCTCAGGAAGTACATTAGAGGTATTTTACTATCTTAAGCATATTAATCTTGAACCTAGTCCAGACATTTAGGATAAACTTCTCTACCTTAAAATGGAACATGAAATGGTCATATTTATCTTTACAGGCAGCACCAGTGATCCAGGTTCAATTCCTATCACTGTCTGTAAGGAGCTTGTACATTCTCCTTGTGACCACTGGAGTTTCCTCCCATAGTCCAAAGATGTACAGGTTAATTTGTCACACGGATGTAATTGTTGGTGCGTGCTCATGCTGTATCTCTAAGTATAAAATAAAGATGATTTGACCAAAGAGCTGATTGTTGTCCTCAGAAAAGGTAAGACATGGGAACACAAACCAATCTTCATGGAGGGATCAGAAGTGGAGAGAGTGAGCAACTTCAAATTCCTGGGTGTCAATATCTCTGAGATCTATCCTGGACCCAGCATATCGATACAGCTATGAAGAAAGCAAGGCAGTGGCTATATCTCATTAGGAGTTTGAGGAGATTTGCTTTATCATCCAAAACACTCAAAGATATCGACAGATGTACTGTGGAGAACACTCTGACTGGCTCCATCACCGTCTGGTATGGTGCGGGTTGCTACTCCACAGGATCGGAGTTAAGTGCAGAGAGTTGTAAAATCAGTCAGTTCCATCATGGGTACTAGCCTTCATAGTATCCAAGACATCTTCAAGGAGCGATGCCTTAGAAAGGTGGCTGTCATCATCAAGGACATGCCCTCTTCACACTGTTACCATCGGGAAGGAGGTACAGAAGCCTGTAAGCACACACTCAGTGATTCAGGAACAGCTTTCTGCCATCCAGTTTCTAAATGGACATTGAATGTACATATATATGCTTACTGTAATTCAATATTTTTCTATGTTTTTCATGTATTGTGTTGTACTGCTGCCATAAAAGTAACAAGTTTTTCAACGTATGCCGGTGATATTAAAACCTGATTCTAATTTGAAGATTATCTGAAACAGGGTAATTCAAGTATAAAATAATGGACAGGTTATATTACATAGCAATGAGGACACGGTCTGAAGGAATTTTGATCACTGAATAAACAGCAAACACTCATAAGGTTCAATAACTTAATTACACCTTAAGCACTAATTACAGCGGACAGGCCATCAAGCAGAATGTGGCTAGTTTTCTGTCTCTGGTATTGAGAGAGCCGGCTGCAGAGCTGACGTCTGTCCACAAGGTGCTGCACAGACTCCACAGTGACCTGCAGGATCCCCCATTGCCTCTGAGTCAGGGTCCTTGAGCAAACCCTCAGTGGGCAATGTGATCTGAGTTAGCTTACACCGACATGTCTCCGTTTAGATTAGATTAGATAACCACGTGCACATTGAAATATACAGTGAAGTGTGACGTTTGTGTTAACAGCCAACACAATCTGAGGACGTGCTGGGGTGAGCCCATGAGTGTCTCCACACATTCCAGCACCAGCAAAGCACGCCCACTGTGTTCAGCAGAACATAAAGAACACACATCCACATGATGGCATCCAGCATCTGTGAAGACTGGAGCCATAATCCAGCACCAGAGATGACTCAGGCACAATACAACATTATTTATAACAGGCAGCTAACTTGATAGACCTTTGAAAGAACTGCAAGATTTGGAGATGCTTCTGTTAAGCGGGGTAGGGAAAAAGCTGGGGAAAAGAGGGGGCAGTAGAAACAGATTCAAAAATAACTTCAGTGTGGGAATTAAGTACATGCTTGGACCGAAAAAAGGTCTGCTTTCTGAGCAGAGAGAATTTCCTTAAGCACTGGGACTGAATGCTTTCTCACGTTGCTTCAATGATTGCTGAGAAACTTACTTGACTCAACCCAAATTATTGGTTCTTTAATAGTCATAGAGAAGTACAGCGCAGAAACAGGCTCTTGCACTCATCTAGTCCATGCCAAAACTATTGTAACCCCCTGGGTCACCTCAGGTTCGCTCAGCTTGTTCTCGTCTAGGGGGAGCAGCCTTCGGCCCCGCCAAACTGGGTAATCAGCTGGTGTGGATGCTGTGTGATGTCCCCGCCTCGCCCAAAAACAGACAGTACACCATATGCGATTAGATGAGTACAATTTATAAAGGTTACTATAACTAAGTGATTAATAACGATACAGTATATATGAAGAGAAAAAAATAAAGAAAAGGCGCCAAACTTATCAAAGTCCAAACCACTTCGTGCACAACCGTTGGAGCTCAATTACTGAAGTCTTCTGGCCACCATTCGATCCCCTCCGAACTCCTCGACTCGCAGCTTAGGACCATCTGAAGTGGTCAACCAAGCACATCTAGCTTCATCTCCTCTCCTCAGAGTACCTCCTGGCCTCGGACCCCCGCTTGGGGTCCGTTCCTCGCCCAGCTTACAGCATCGCGTCCTCTCTCTCTCACCCCCTCACGCCGATCTCCCCAAAAGCCCGCCAACAATAGCTTACAGACTCAGAAGAACAACATTAATCCCAATTGGTTTACAAAGGAATACAATTCTCGTCATCAGTAAATTTTAGCCCAAACAAACTTCCAGCACTCTCTCGCAACAAAGAAGCATTCCTGCTTTTAACAAAACAAAGAAGCCATTTTGATTACATACACAGTAACAAAGAAAAAAGAAGAAACCCCCTTTACACTATTTAAACTGCCTACTCCTATTGCCCTGCACAGAGACCATAGCCCTCCCTACCCCTTCTATCCATGTATCTATCCAAATTTCTCTTAAACGTTGTAATCGAGCGGGATTGGGAGTAACATCTCCGATCAGTAACACCACTTTACTTGGGTTTTGGTGTTTGCAATTTATTACTGGTTGGGTCTTTGTTAAAGGTAAGATACTTACATAAATCCATCTCATCTGG
The DNA here is from genome assembly GCF_030144855.1 of Hypanus sabinus. Lineage (NCBI taxonomy): Eukaryota > Metazoa > Chordata > Chondrichthyes > Myliobatiformes > Dasyatidae > Hypanus > Hypanus sabinus. The sequence goes on from NC_082726.1 coordinate 55,797,646, forward strand.
TTGAGTGCAGGTGTGATGAACAATGAGGAAAAGCATCAGGGTCATGGAGAGCAGTCCCGCGGAATGGTGAAGCCTAAAGACCGTGGGGCAAAGTGAAGGCAAGGAGAGGGGAGATGTGGAGTTTCTTTGTTCTGGATGTCCCGGGAATACATTCCAATTCTATTCCTGGACTGGGAGAAATTTAGTTGGGTTTACAGACAACAGGATTGCCACCTCAGCACTCTCTGTGCTTGTCTTGAGACAGCTAGCAAGTATAGGAGATTGGGAAATTTGAAAGTTTGCACTGCAGGTTTCTATAGCAACAGCCACATGCATCATCGTCATGGTTCACCACTGAATGGAGAGATGCTTCAAGCCTTTTGTAATCTAAGCCATTCTGGGACCTCAACTTCTTTCACAACAGAAAGCCCAGTTGAGAGTGTGCTCCTCAGTACTGTATCAGAATCAGGTTTATTATCAATGTCTTATATAGCATGAAATTTGTTGTTAAAATTATAAAAAAACACCCAGTGAGCAGAAGTTCTGTGGACGAAAACACCTTGTTAACGAGAGAGGTCAGAGGAGAATGGCCAGACGGGTTCAAGCTGATAGAAAGGTGACAAAATTTCAAATAACAATGCATTGCAGCAGTGGTGTGTAGAAGAGCATCTCTGAACGCACAACACATGCAACTTTGAAGCAGATAATCTACAGCAGCAGAAGACAACAAATATACACTCAGTGGCCACTTTATTAGTTATGGGAGGTATCAAAAAAGTGGCCAGTGAGTGTATTATCATCCTTTTAATGGGAGAAGTTGATTTGCTCAACTCCCTCTGCAAATTAGACTTTTGTACTGAACACGTTGACTACTTCCTGGACAACGCAGTGTTAGCTCTGCATGTGCACTGCACCATCTCCTTTACAGAGACTCAAACACTGCGCAATATATTTATTCCCATTATGTGTTTTAGCTAATGAAAATGTTTGTTATAAGTGGTTCCTCTGAATCAGAATCAGGTTTATTATCATTGACAGATGTCTTGAAATTTATTGCTTTCTGGTATACTTAAGATATACTAATTACAATAATAACTATACATAAATAAGTAGTTCAAAAAGAGAACTAAAAGACTGGGGTAGTGTTCAAGGGCTCATTGTCCATTCAGAAATGTGATGGCAACAAGGAAAGAGTTATTCCTAAAATTATGAGTGTGTGTTGAGTGTTCAATGTGTCCCATGGTCATTTTTTTTCTGGGTAAATTTTCAGTGTTCATCTAGCTGTGAACAATGTTTTGTACATTACTCCAGCAACCTCGATTCAAGAAACACTTCTTGAGCTAACAAAAGCATTGAAGGCCTCTCAAGGTCAGAGAGATGCTGTGGAAATAGTTCGGCACACAATTCACTGTTAGACAAACAGAAGGACACTTGGACACCACTCACAACACTTTAGGAGTACTCTCTCTGCCAATGTGCAACAGTGTATGAAGTCACTGGAACAGAGCCAGTCATCACTGATAAAATTATTAGCAAGAATCTGGGAATCTTAACAATAGTTTATGAAGTGCTGCACTGTCACCCCGTTTACTAAGCAGATGTTTTCACTCCTGGATGCACTACGGTCCAAAGAGATGTGGAACGAAGTCTCAGTAGTGCCTGAATCCCCACTTTCCAGCCCCTATGACATAGATAGGTTGGCCTGCCAGACCTCAGCAGGCCCCTGAACTTGCTGCTCCCTTTAAGGCCAGTTGTTTACTGGAACACAAGAGCCCCACAGCTGTACCTTAACCTACAGAAGGTTCACAAGATGTCTTATGCAACACACACAAATGCTGGAGGAACTCAGCAGGTCAGGGAGCACTTATGGAAATGAATAAACAGTGAATGCTTCAGGTTGAAGGGTCCTGATGAAGGGTCTTGGCCTGAAATGTTGGCTATTTAATTATTTCCATTGATGCTGCCTGACCTGATGAGTAGTCCCTCCAGCATTTTGTGTGTGTGTGTTGCCTTGGATATCCAGCATCTGCAGATTTCCAAGACGTCTTGCATGATGTTCCTCCTGTGCACATTTCCTCCAAAAGCACATTGAAGTGCCCACACTGAGCTCCCTATTGTATCAAAGGTTAATAATTAGAGGAAAGGAACTGTATTTACATAACACCCTTCATGGCTTCAAGACATTTAGCAAGCAATTAAGTAGTATTTGAAGAACACTATAGCACAGTACAGGCCCTTCAGCCCATGATGTTGTGCCAACCACATAAACTACTGTAAGATCTATCTGTTCCCTCTGTTTTCCTATCATCCATCTGCCGATCTAAGTGTTTCTTAAATGCCCTAATATACCTGCCACTACAGCCACCTTGGCAGGGCATTGCATGTACCCAACACATTCTGTGTAAAAAAACTTACCTCTCTCATCTGCCCCCATACTTCCCTCCAATCACCTTAAAATTATTCCCATCTGGTATTAACCATTTTCACCCTGGAAGAAAGTCTCTGGCTGTATACCTGATCTATGCCGCTTATCATCTTGTACACCTCTACCAAGTCACCTCTCACTCGCAAAGGAGTGAGGAACACGGAAGCAAAAATTAGTGGGAAGACAGAGGATTGGGAAGTTTTTAAAAGCTTACAAAAGGAAATTAAGAAGGTCATTAAGAGGGAAAAGATGAACTATGAAAGGAAGCTAGCAAATAATATCAAAGAGAATACTAAAAGCTTTTTCAAGTATATAAAGAGTAAAAGACAGGTGAGAGTAGATATAGGACCAATAGAAAATTATGCTGGAGAAATTGTAATGGGAGATAAGGAGATGGCAGAGGAACTGAACGAGTATTTTGCATCAGTCTTCACTGAGGAAGACATCAGCAGTATACCAGATACTCAAAGGTGTCAGCGAAGAGAAGTATACGCAGTCACAATTATGACAGAGAAAGTACTCAGGAAGCGGAATAATCTAAGGGTAGATAAATCTCCCAGACCAGATGGAATGCACCCTCGTGTTCTGAAGTAAGAGCTGTGGAGATTGCGGAGGCATTAGCAATGATCTTTCAAAAGTCAATAGATTCTGGCCTGGTTCCGGAGGGCTGGAAGATTGCAAATGTCACTCCACTATTTAAGAAAGGAGCAAGGAAGCAAATAGAAAATTATAGACCTGTCAGCTTGACATTGGTGGTTGGGAAGTTGTTGGAGTCGATTGTCAAGTTACGGAGTACCTGGAGGCATATGACAAGATAGGAGAACTCAGCATGCTTTCCTTAAAGGAAAATCCTGTCTGACAAACCTATTGCAATTTTTTGAGTAAGTTACAATTAGACTGACAAGGGAGATGCAGTGGATGTTATGTACGTATTTGGATTTTCAGAAGGTCTTTGATAAGGTGCCACACGTGAGGCTGCTAAACAAGATAAGAGCCCATGGAATACGGGAAAGTTTCATACGTGGATAGAGCATTGGCTGATTGGCAGGAAACAGAGTGGGAATAAAGGGATCCCTGGTTGGCTGCCGGTTACCAGTGGTGTTCCACAGGGGTCCATGTTGGGGCCGCTTCTTTTTACATTGCATATCAACGATTGTGGATTATGGAATATTGGCTTTGTGGCTAAGCGTGCTAATGATACCAAGATAGGTGGAGGGGCTGGTAGTGCTGAGGAAACAGAGAGTCTGCAGAGAGACTTGGATAGATTGGGGGAATGGGCAAAGAAGTGGCAAATGAAATACAATGTTGAAAAGTGTATGGTCATGCACTTTGGTAGAAGAAATAAACGGGCAGACTATTATTTAAATAGGGAGAGAATTCAAAGTTCTGAGATGCAATGGGACTTGGGAGTCCTCATGCAGGATACCCTTAAGGTTAACCTCCAGGTTGAGTCGGTGATGAAGAAGGTGAATGCAATGTTGGCATTCATTTCTAGAGGAGTAGAGTATAGGAGCAGAGATGTGATGTTGAGGCTCTATAAGGCACTGGTAAGACCTCACTTGGAGTACTGTGTGAAGTTTTGGGCTCCTTATTTAAGAAAGTATGCTCTGATGTTGGAGAGGGTTCAGAGAAGATTCACTAGAATGATTCTGGGAATGAGAGGGTTAACATATGAGGAACGTTTGACCGCTCTTGGACTGTACTCCTTGGAGTTTAGAAGAATGAGGGGGGATCCTCATAGAAACATTTCAAATGTTGAAAAGCATGGACAGAGTGGATGTGGTAAAGTTGTTTCTCATGGTGGGGGAGTCTAGTATGAGAGGGCATGACCTAAGGATTGAAGAGCATCCATTCAAAACAGGGATGCGAAGAATTTTTTTTTTAGCCAGAGGGTGGTGAATCTGTGGAATTTCTTGCCACGGGTGGCAGTGGGGACCGTCTTTGGGTGTATTTAAGGCAGAGATTGATAGGTATCTGAGTAGCCTGGGCATCAAAGGTTATGTTGAGAAGGCGGGGGGAGTGGGACTAAATGGGAAAACGGATCAGCTCATGATATAATGGCAGAGCAGACTCAATGGGCCGAATGGCCAACTTCTACTTTGTCTTACGGTCAGCTTCCTTCACTCAGACCTTGCAATGTAAGGTGCCATCCCCAGCAATACAATGAGAACAGACCATTTCCTCTCTATGATCTTGCCAGAAGGTTAAATATTAGCCTGGACTGATGTGAAAGGGTCTAATCCTGAAATGCCAACCGTCCTTCTACCTCCTGACATGCTGAGTTCCTCCAGACAATTGTTTTTTTTAATTGAAGAGAATGATCATTCGAATAGTGGCAGGAGTTCTTTTACATTCACGTAAGCGCAAATTTCAGTGTTCCAAGTGGCAGCTCCTCAACATCGATGGTACCAAGACTGTGAGAGGAGTAGATTAATTTAGTGCTAGTGATCAGGGATTGCATGGACATCTGAGGCAGTGGAATGGAGAAGGCTTTGCTGGATACACCTGGAGTTCGGGGTCTTATCATCGGTGAGTCCTGAGTTTGAGGCTGGGGGTTCGGGGTCCTGTCATTGGTGAGTCAGAGTTCGAGGCTGGGGGTTCGGGGTCCTGTCATTGGTGAGTCAGAGTTCGAGGCTGGGGGTTCGGGGTCCTGTCATTGGTGAGTCAGAGTTCGAGGCTGGGGGTTCGGGGTCCTGTCATTGGTGAGTCAGAGTTCGAGGCTGGGGGTTCGGGGTCCTGTCATTGGTGAGTTCAGAGTTCGAGGCTGGGGGTTCGGGGTCCTGTCATTGGTGAGTTAGAGTTCAAGGCTGAATTTCGGGGTCCTGTCATTGGTGAGTCAGAGTTCGAGGCTGGGGGTTCGGGGTCCTGTCATTGGTGAGTCCTGAGTTCGAGGCTGGGGGTTCGGGATCCTGTCATTGGTGAGTCAGAGTTCAAGGCTGGGGGTTCGGGGTCCTGTCATTGGTGAGTCAGAGTTCGAGGCTGGGGGTTTGGGGTCCTGTCATTGGTGAGTCAGAGTTCAAGGCTGGGGGTTCGGGGTCCTGTCATTGGTGAGTCAGAGTTCGAGGCTGGGAGTTCGGGGTCCTGTCATTGGTGAGTCAGAGTTCGAGGCTGGGGGTTTGGGGTCTGTCATCGGTGAGTCCTGAGTTCGAGGCTGGGAGTTCGGGGTCTTGTCATTGGTGAGTCAGAGTTCGAGGCTGGGGGTTTGGGGTCCTGTCATTGGTGAGTCAGAGTTCAAGGCTGGGGGTTCCGGGTCCTGTCATCGGTGAGTCCAGAGTTCGAGGCTGGGGTTTTGGGGTCCTATATTGGTGAGTCAGAGTTCGAGGCTGGGGGTTCGGGGTCCTGTCATTGGTGAGTCAGAGTTCGAGGCTGGGGGTTCGGAGTCCTGTCATTGGTGAGTCAGAGTTCGAGGCTGGGGGTTCGGGGTCCTGTCATTGGTGAGTCAGAGTTTGAGGCTGGGGGTTCGGGGCCCTATATTGGTGAGTCAGAGTTCGAGGCTGGGGGGTCGGGGTCCTGTCATTGGTGAGTCAGAGTTCGAGGCTGGGGTTTCGGGGTCCTGTCGTTGGTGAATCAGAGTTCGAGGCTGGGGGTTCAGGGTCCTGTCATTGGTGAGTCAGAGTTCGAGGCTGGGGTTTCGGGGTCCTGTCGTTGGTGAATCAGAGTTTGAGGCTGGGGGTTCAGGGTCCTGTCATTGGTGAGTCAGAGTTCGAGGCTGGGGGTTCGGGGTCCTATCATCGGTGAGTCCTGAGTTCGAGGCCTGGAGTTCGGGGTCCTATCATCGGTGAGTCCTGAGTTCAAGGCTGGGGGTTTCGGGTCCTATCATCGGTGAGTCCTGAGTTCGAGGCTGGGGTTTCGGGGTCCGGTCATTGGTGAGTCAGAGTTCGAGGCTGGGGGTTCGGGGTCCTGTCATTGGTGAGTCCTGAGTTCGAGGCTGGGGTTCGGGGTCCTATATTGGTGAGTCAGAGTTCGAGGCTGGGGGGTCGGGGTCCTGTCATTGGTGAGTCAGAGTTCGAGGCTGGGGGTTCGGGGTCTTGTCATTGGTGAGTCAGAGTTCGAGGCTGGGGGTTCGGGGTCTTGTCATTGGTGAGTCAGAGTTCGAGGCTGGGGGTTCGGGGTCCTGTCATTGGTGAGTCAGAGTTCGAGGCTGGGGGTTCGGGGTCCTGTCATTGGTGAGTCAGAGTTCGAGGCTGGGGGTTTGGGGTCGTGTCGTTGGTGAGTCAGAGTTCGAGGCTGGGGGTTCGGGGTCCTGTCATTGGTGAGACAGAGTTCGAGGCTGGGGGTTCGGGGTCCTGTCATTGGTGAGTCAGAGTTCGAGGCTGGGGGTTTGGGGTCGTGTCGTTGGTGAGTCAGAGTTCGAGGCTGGGGGTTCGGGGTCCTGTCATTGGTGAGTCAGAGTTCAAGGCTGGGGGTTCGGGGTCCTGTTATTGGTGAGTCAGAGTTCGAGGCTGGGAGTTTGGGGTCTTGTCATTGGTGAGTCAGAGTTCGAGGCTGGGGGTTCGGGGTCCTGTCATTGGTGAGTCAGAGTTCGAGGCTGGGGGTTCGGGGTCCAGTCATTGGTGAGTCAGAGTTCGAGGCTGGGGGTTCGGGGTCCTGTCATTGGTGAGTCAGAGTTCGAGGCTGGGGGTTTGGGGTCCTGTCATTGGTGAGTCAGAGTTCAAGGCTGGGGGTTTGGGGTCCTGTCATTGGTGAGTCAGAGTTCGAGGCTGGGGGTTCGGGGTCCTGTCATTGGTGAGTCCAGAGTTTGAGGCTGGGGGTTCGGGGTCCTGTCATTGGTGAGTCAGAGTTCGAGGCTGGGGGTTCGGGGTCCTGTCATTGGTGAGTCAGAGTTCGAGGCTGGGGGTTCGGGGTCCTGTCATTGGTGAGTCAGAGTTCGAGGCTGGGGGTTCGGGGTCTGTCATCGGTGAGTCCTGAGTTAGAGGCTGGGAGTTTGGGGTCTTGTCATTGGTGAGTCAGAGTTCGAGGCTGGGGGTTCGGGGTCCTGTCATTGGTGAGTCAGAGTTCGAGGCTGGGGGTTCGGGGTCCTGTCATTGGTGAGTTCAGAGTTCGAGACTGGGGGTTCGGGGTCCTGTCATTGGTGAGTTCAGAGTTCAAGACCTGGAGTTCAACGTCCTGTCACTGGCGCGTCAGAGAGTTGATACCAAAGACCGAATCTCAAAGGTCTATCAGAAGTCTGGAGGTTGAGGCCCGATTGGGTCTGAACGCCTACGCGTCCACTGGGGACGTCGTGGGTCCAATGTCGGCAAGTCAGTGAGTCAAATGGAGGCTGGAGGCCCAGAGACTGCCTGTTCCAGAGTTGGAGGACTATCTGTGTGTGTGGGTGGGAGGGGCTTGTTTTGGTGTTGTGTTGTTTTGTTGTTGTTATTCTATTGCTGTTGCTTGTGTTGTCGTGCTGAACACTGTGGCCATGCTATTTTGGGCACTGAAATGCACGTGACATTTGCGAGCTACCCCCAGCACAGCCTTAGGTTGTGTTTGTTGTTAACACAAATGTAGATTTTGATGTATATGTGATAAATAAATAAATCTGAAACAGAATCCTTACTACTAATGTAAGAACCTTCTTTACAGGGGAAGACAGATATGTACTGGTTGATCTGTCTGCAGCTACCTGTATTTATGACTCCTGGTAGTAATCAATTACACAACACAAAAAACTACAAAAACTATATTTGATTTTATTTGTGTTTGAGTCTGTCATTGACAGACATTTCACAACTATTATATTGAAATGGACAATATTAAGAAAATAATATTAGGCATCAACAATGATCTTTCAAGAATCGATAGATTCTGGCAAATTGCAAAATTGGAAAATTGCAAATGTTACTCCGCTATTTAAGAAGGGTGGGAGGCAGCAGAAAGGCAACTATAGACCTGTTAGCCTGACATCAGTAGTTGCGAAGTTGTTGGAATTGATTGTTAGGGATGAGATTACGGAGTACCTGGAGGCACATGACAAGATAGGCCAAAGCCAGCATGGTTTCCTGAAAGGAAAATCCTGCTTGACTAATCCACTGCAATTCTTCAGGGAAATTATTAGTAGGGGTAGACAAAAGAGATGCAGTAGATGTGGTGTACTTGGATTTTCAGAAGGACTTTGATGAGGTAAGCAAGATAAGAGCCCAAGGAATTACAGGGAAGTTTCAGGGAAGCATGGGTGGAGCATTGGCTGGTCAGCAAAAAACAGAGTGGGAATAAAGGGATCCTACTCTGGCTGGTTGTCAGTTACGAGTGGAGTTCCACAGGGGTTGGTGTTGGGACTGCTGCTTTTTACGATGTATGTCAGTGATGTTTCCTTTGTTCCAGCCAAGTGATGTTTCATTGAACTACGTTCATAATAAACTAACATTTGTTGAGTTGCACTCTCATTTAATGAGAGGTGAAGCACCCTTAGGGGTTTTGTTTTTTGTACCAGCATGAAAATAGACCTTAAATCATAAGATCATTGGACATAAAAAAAGAATTAAGCCATTTGGCCCGTTGAGTCTGCTCCGCCATTAGATCATGGCTGATATATTTTCCCTCTCAACTCCATTCTCCTTCTTTCCATAAATTTTTGGAACCCTTTAGAACAGACACAAGGAGGAATTTCTTTAGCCAGAGAGCAGTAAATCTGTGGAATTCATGGCCACAGATGGCAGTGGAGGCCAAGACATTGGGTATATTTAAAGTGGAGTTGATAGGTTCTTGATTAGTAAGGGAGTCAAAGGTTACAGGGAGAAGGCAAGAGAATGGGGTTGAGAGGGTTGATACGATGGTAGTTCAGTAACTTTGTCACAGTGATACCATTCCCTGTGTTGTACTTCATGTCTTCCTATTCTTTTCATAAACAACTCAGAGGGAAGTTTTTGTTCAGGGGAGGCACTGGTAAAAAGCAAGTGTTGTCCACTAGGTTTTGGGTGAATTTATCCCTCTATCGCAGTTCTCCTTGATCTAAGTCCATACACTGTTACTGCCAGCAAACATCACCAAGAGAATCAGAATCAGGTTCATTATCACTGACATGCATTGTAAACAGACAGACAGACAGACATACTTTATTGATCCTGAGGGAAACTGGGTTTTGTTAGTCGCACCAACCAAGAATAGTGTAGAAATATAGCATTATAAAACCATAAATAATTAAATAACAATAAGTTAATTATGCCAAGTGGAAATAAGTCCAGGACCAGCCTATTGGCTCAGGGTGTCTGACACTCTGAGGGAGGAGTTGTAAAGTTTGATGGCCACAGGCAGGAATGACTTCCTATGACGCTCAGTGTTGCATCTCGGCGGAATGAGTCTCTGGCTGAATGTACTCTTGTGCCTAACCAGTACATTATGGAGTGGATGGGAGACATTGTCCAAGATGGCATTCAACTTGGACAGCATCCTCCTTTCAGACACCACTGTCAGAGAGTGGTGGCTGAGTTTACAACCCTCTGCAGCCTTTTTTCAATCATGTGCAGTGTCTCCTCCATACCAGAGACAGATGCAACCATTTAGAATGCTCTCCATGGTACTTCTGTAGAAATTTGCGATAGACTTTGGTGACATATCAAATCTCCTCAAACTCCTCATGAAGTAAAGCCAGTGTTGTGCCTTTTTCCTAATCGCCTCAATATGTTGGGTCCAGGATAGATCTTCAGTGATGTTGACATCCAGGATCTTGAAACTGCTCACCTTTCCATGGCTGAACCCTGAAGAGGACTGGTGTATGTTCCATCAACATCCCCTTCCTTAAGTCCACAGTCACTTTTTTGGTCTTACTGACGTTGAGGTCGCTGTTGTGATACCATTGAATCAGCCAATAATCTCACTCCTGTACGCCTCCTTGTCACTATCTGAGATTCTGCCAACAACAGTTAGGATAAGAAATCCTAGTCACCTCTCCCTATCCTAGAGGCACTGGTAAATTGTAACAATCTGATTGTCCAAGGCACTTTCCAGCATCCATATTTCATTAGGAGTTTGAGGAATTTGGTATATCATCAAAGGCTCCGCAAATTTCTACAGATGTACTGTGGAGAGCATTGTAACTGGTTGCATCACTGTTTGGTATGGAGGGGCCCCTGCACAAGAACATAAAAAGCTGCAGAAAGTTGCAAGCTCAGTCAATTCCATCATGGGCACTATCTTGCCCAGCATTGAGTATATCTTAAAAAAGGTGATGCCTCAAAAAGGCATCATCTATCGTTAAGGACCCCCCCCCCCCCCATCACTCAGGACATGCCAAGTTCTCATTGCTACTATCAAGGAGGAGGGACAGGAAGTTAAAACTACATGCTCAACAGCTTCAGAATAGCTCTTGCCCTCTGCCATCAGATTTCTGAATGGAAAATGTACCTCACTTATTTCTTTTTTGTTTTGCATGTCTTTTTTCCAGAAATACTAAATCTGATTCTGATTCTGGGAATCGTTTTGCTCTGCTCTGTAGAGAATAAGGACCACCCAACCAAAAGCAACTGGTGTCATAACTATCGAGGGAGACAGATAACAGATGTATCTGCAAAAATGCTACAGCTGTTCGTGAGATGGGCTGACTGTGGCCCACAAAATGTACAAACCAAACAAACAACAAATGCTGAAGATAAATCAAACTGCAGGAATTTTACCTCAGGAAAAAAAAGCTTTAATCAACTTCTCTGCAGAAAATGGAGAAGAGGAAGTTCTAGATTCAGAATGTTTGATGTTTCCTTTTCGAATTACTGTGTAAATTTGTTAAACCAATTGTGATTCAGTTTTCATCTCATTAACTGTCTCTCAACTTTTGAATAATTTGACAAGAACATAGGTCACCAACGTATAGAGTGTGTTAGGAGAGTCCTCATCCCTATGATGTTTTCTAGATAAATGCACACGAATGTGGAATGGAATGTTGCTTACACCTTTAGCCTAAATAGCCTTGTTTAGACAAGTGTCGATGCCTACTTCGTCAAACCAATTCCATGGATATGCATTTGCATATATACTCAGTGGGTACCTCTTATACCTAACAAAATGACAACTGAGTGTATGTTTGTGATCTTCTACTGCCTTAGCCCATCCACATCAAGGCTCAATGTGTTATGCATTCAAAGATGCTATCCTGCACTCTGCTATGTAACGTGTTGTTCATAATTATTTGAGTTACTGTCGCTATCGTGGCTGGAACCTGTCTGTCCTCTGAACTCTCTCACTGACAAGGTGTTTTTACCCACAGAGCAGTCACTGACAGTATGCTTTCTTATTTACTGCACCATTCTCTGTTACCTCAAGAGCAGAGTTTTTCAACCGGGGTTCTGCGAGAGATCATGATAAAAGGTTTTTGAACTTTGCATCACGTGATCACAGTTTTAAATATTTATGAAAGGGAAAGAAAGAGATTAATTTCAAGAAAGATAAACTAAACTTAACTGCCTGTTTTTTTTTAAAGAAATGTTGGCTAAAACTTCATTCTCTACTCAAAAGAGCATTGACAATTATTTTTGATGACGCTAACATTCCTTGAGCTGTAGATATAATGATTTTTATGCTGGGGTTCCCTGAGTCTTAAAAATTATTTCAAGGGTTCCTCCAAGGCAAAAGGGTTGAGAAAGGCTGCTCTAGAGCCTGCTGTACGTGAAAATCCCAGGAGATCAGCATTTTCTGAGATACTCAAACCACCCCGTCTGGCACCAACAATCATTCCACTGTCAAAGTCACTAAGGTAATTTCTTTCCCACTCTGATGTTTAGTACAACAACTGAACCTCTTGACCATGTCTGCATGCTTTTATGCACAGAGTTGCTGTCACATGATTGATTAGATATTTGCATTAACGAGCAGATGTACAGGTGTACCTAATAAAATGGCCACTGAGTGTATATTGCATATTTCTTGGTAACCACCTTATTAATTGCAGAGCGGCCTTTCTTTTATTCACCATCTTTCTTTGCCAGAATCATTGATATTAACACACAGCTACCACTAACCTGCTTAGTTATTCTATCAAGCAGTAAGAACAATTATGAAGTGATAAAAGAGTTAAGCCTGCAGCATACATGAGGGAGTGCAGCGTAGGTTCACAAGGTTAATTCCCGGAATGGCGAGACTGTCATATGTTGAAAGATTGGAGCGACTGGGCTTGTATACACTGGAATTTAGAAGGATGAGAGGGGATCTGATTGAAACATATAAGATTATTAGGGGATTGGACACGCTGGAGGCAGGAAGCATGTTCCTGCTGATGGGTGAGTCCAGAACTAGAGGCCACAGTTTAAGAATAAGGGGTAGGCCATTTAGAACAGATATGCAGAAAAACTTTTTCACCCAGAGAGTGGTGGATATGTGGAATGCTCTGCCCCAGAAGGCAGTGGAGGCCAAGTCTCTGGATGCTTTCAAGAGAGAGTTAGATAGAGCTCTTATAGATAGCGGGGTCAAGGGATATGGGGAGAAGGCAGGAACAGGGTACTGATTGTGTATGATCAGCCATGATCACAGTGAATGGTGGTGCTGGCTAGAAGGGCTGAATGGCCTACTCCTGCACCTACTGTCTATTGTCTATTGTCATACATTTGCACCATATTTGTTGTAAATCTAAAGTAAAACAGAAAATGCTGAGGGTAACCAGCAGACAAGTAGCATCTGTAGCTGTGCTGTTTCAATCTTCGCAAAAGGTTCTGCTAAGATTTCCAACATTTTCTGGTTTTCAAACACTTCCATTGCTACAGGCAGTACCTTTCCAAAGGATCAATCCCCTTGAGTAAGTCTGGACATTTGGTGCTGTCAAACTACTGAAACGTGGCAGTGTGTATAAATATAAAGATGAGCTTTATTTGTGAAATCTACTTTGAAGCATTGAAACATACAGCAAACTACATCGTTTACAGCGACCAACACAGTCCAATGGTTGTGCTATGGGCAGCCTGCCATTGATATCCGGTGCCAATATAGTATGCCCACAATTAACCAACCCTAACTCATGTACCTTTGGAATGTGGGAGGAAACCGGAGCATCTGGAGAAATCGCACATGGTAACAGGGTGGGAAAGGTCAAGGGCTGCAGAAGAAAGTATCCGACAGGAGAGGAGGGTAGATAATAGGAGAAAGGGAAGGAGGAGGGGACCTGGAGAGACGTAATAGGCAGGTGAGAGGAAGTGAAAGGTCAGAGTTGGGAATGAGGGGGGAGGAAGAACTTGTTCATTGGAAAGAGAAATCAATATTCATACCGCCAGATTGCAGAGTACCCAGACGGGAGAGCCACCTACCTGGCTTCACCTATCTCCTTCCAGCTAGCCTCCTTCCCCTCCCCCCATCTTTCAGTCCAGGTATTTCCCCCTTCCCTCTCAGTCCTGAAGAACGGTCGTGCCCCGAAACGTCAACTCTTTACTCTTTTCCATGCATTGCCGTCTAACCTGCTGAGCTCCTCCAGCATTCTGTGGGTGTTGACTGGAATTGAGTACAATGCTCCAGATGAGGCCTAACTAGAGTTTTACAAACTCTGACTTTTGCACTCAGCGCCTCAACAAATAAAGGCATGCATGCCGTATACCTTCTTTACCACACTATAAACCTGTGTAGCCACTCCAGGGAGCAAGTCACGGGCATTCAGTCATAAGCAAGGGGCAGCAACGCTGAGCTGAGCAAAGACCAGGCCACATTTACTCCGGCTCCTAATCTGGGGTTCTTCAGCCTGATGATCTTGAACACCCTTGGCTACCTCACCATCTGAGATGAGGTTAAGTCAGATCAACAGAGACTGACTCAAAGGCTAGCTGTCAACCATCTAAAGAAGACTGGGACATCTAAGGGTTAAGAGAAACGCATAAACAATTGGAGCAATTACTGTCAGTGATATTGGATGAGTGATCAGTTGATTTATATTGCATTCTTTGGTTTATATTTTTAGTGGAGACATTAAAGCACATGAAATAAACAGGTTACCATCTGGTTTAGAAGGCAGTCAGAGGGATATTAAAGTGAGTTCTTTGAAAATTTGCTGATATGCCCAACAGCACACGAGAAAATGATGTTTGGTACTTTGGCTTGACACCACATGAATCCCTCTAATCCAGCTCAAGGTGTTTCTAAATAATAAAACATTGTGAGAGTTCTTGGAATGAGGGGAAGAGTTTGTTCGTTCTCCCCATGACTGTGTGGGTTTCCTCTGGGTGCTCCAGTTCTTCTCACAGTTCAAAGACTGCATAGGTATTTATAAATTGTCCTGTGATTAGGCTAGGATTAAATCAGGGTGGTGTGGCTCCAAGGGCCAAGAAGGCCAAATCTGCACTATCTTGATAAAGTAAAAATCTTGGGATAAATGCGCTGGAGTTCTTGTCAAACACTTAGGCTCATAATGGGTAGACTGTGCGGTCAGTATCAGGCATACCACCATTGAGATAAGTCATAAAATTTGTTTTGTGGCAGCAGTACAGAGCCAGACATAAAAAAATCACTACAAATTACAATAGCACGAAAGTGAAATAGTGAGGTAGTGTTCTTAGGTTCATGGACCATTCAGAAATTTGATGGCAGAGGGAAAGAAGCTGTTTTTAAAGTGTTGAATGTGGCTCCTCACTCTCCTGTACCTCCCAGTGATAGTAATGAGAAGAGGACACGTCCCAGAAGGTAAGAGTCATTATTGACAGATGCCACATTTTTGAGGCTCCACCTTGTGAAGGTGTCCTCAATGGAGGGGAGGCTTGTGCCTGTGACGTAGCTGGATGTGTCTACCACTCTCTGCAGCCTTTTGCCATCCTGCACGTTGGAACCTCCATACCAGGAGGTAACGAAACCAGTCAGAATGTACGCCACCGGCAAGAGTCAAGCAAGGATTGATTTTAAACAGGACAAAAAGAATGTACGAGAGTCTTATCTGGGGTATGGACAGATGAAGCTGGAAGAGAGGGACACTACTCTGAGCCTGTTTACAGACCGTTATCAAATTAACTTAGACGCTGACTAACAAAATGAAATGTTGGGGTCTGCGATTGGCCAATGGTCAAGGAAATAGAATTTGAGGAGTACCTTAAAGGAGGAAGGAAAGTTACAAAAGTTTAGGGAGAGAATTCTGAAGCTTGGGACCTTGGTGAAGGAAGACAAGGGCGCCATTTATGGAATTGGGCTAAATTTGGGGATAAGTAAGACATCAGAATTAGAGGCATTTTGCACCACGGAGGAGCAGGAGATTACCAGAGAAAGGATAAGGGAAGGATCTGAGAATGTGAATTTTAAAACTGAGCCATGCTTACAATTGGTTAGTTTGGATTAGCCAGCTCAGGGGTGACTGAGTCTTAGCATTGGTAGTGGAGGCAGCAGAGTTTTCAATGGGCAGAGCGAGGACGCTGAAAGAGTCACATTAATATAGTTGTCCATGTGGTACCAGTGGCATAAATCAAGGTTCCAGGAGCTGGGGCCAGGAAGAATGAAGAACAGAGTTCTTGATTAAACATGGAAAAATAACAACAAAATAAACTACATACTGAAAGAAAAACAGAGTTGCTGAAAGGAGAAAAGTTTGTTATTTCTCTTATTCCAAAAAGTGACATAAAAGCCAAAACTGAGAAGAGGATAGGTTACAGGATGCATAAGACTATAATATCATAAGATTTAGGAGTAGAGTTAGGCTATTTGGACTACTGAATCTGTTCCACCATTCCATCATGGCTGATTTATTATCCATCTTAACCCCACCCTCATGCTTTCTCTCCGTAACCTTTGACACCCTTACTAATCGAATCTATCAACCTCCAGTTTAAATATATCCAATGACTTGCACTCCACAGGCATCTGTAGCAATGAATTCCAAGTTCAAGTTCAAGTTTATTTATTGTTCAACCAGTCACATGTATACAGCTAAACAAACAGTATTCCTCCGGGGCCTAAACGCAGTATCTACAGTCACAGATTCACCATGGCCCAGTTAAATAAATCCTTCCTCATCAAAGTTCAAAGCTCAAAGTACATATATGTCACTATATACAACCCTGAGATTCATTTTCCTGTGGGCATACTCAGCAAATCTATAGAGGGTCTAACAAGATCAATGAATGATCAAACAGAGGGCAGAAGACAACAAACTGCGCAAATGCAAATTTAAATGAATAGCAATAAATAATAAGAACATGAGATAACAAGATATAGAGTTCTTAAAGTGAGATTATTGGTTAATCATTGTTCTAAAGGGATGTCTTTCTATTCTGAGGCCATGCCTCCGGTCCTAGACTGCACTGTTGGAAACATCCTCTCTATCTAGGCTTATCAATACAGTACCGACTCTAAACGGTCCACATATAAGGCGGGGATTTGTCATGTAGTACAATTCAGATTCATTAATGTTGAAGATAAAATCTGGTGTTCAGCCTCAGGACAAGAGCCTTTGTAACTAAGCAACATATCAGCTGTGGCATTTTGTAATTGTACAAAATTACTTGTAAAGCATAATATGTTATTCAGTACTTGCCCACCAGCAAGGGAACAGTTAATGAATTACCAGGTATAATGTTATGAAACTTTTCCTTGCAAGGGAATTAATTTTGGGTTTATGGAATCTTAATAGAATCAGCTTTTGATTTACATTAGATGTAACATATAGGGCCCTTTGTGCACTGTGTGTAATTAATGGCTAAGTTTACAAGAGGCTTCAGAGGTCAAGATTCTCTCCTGAAGGTTTAGGCCCATAATCCAGACTAGCACTTCATTGCTGCTCTTGGGGAGTGAATTATTTGCTGACACTCTCAGGCCAGGCATCGTCTGCTCTCCCAAGTGGATATTAAAATATTCCACAACATCATTTTGAAGAAAAGCGGGGGAGTTCTCCCTAGGGCCCTGGCCAATGTTTATACCTCAAACTCGTCTTGAAAAGTTATCATCCAGTCATGGGAGGAGATTACCAGGTGGACAGAGGGGAAGGTTTAAGGATTTATTTCATTAAACTTAAAACACATTGAGACATTCTTAATTTATGGCTTCTTAAAAAACGTTGCCACAACCGCAGAATGTGATCATTAAAGTTCCTGTAAATATCCTCAACTTCTATTGAGTAATGACAATTCAGCCTCCAATCTAATGGTCATAATTCTAATTGGACAAACTATTCCAGTATAATCCCCTACTAAGCATTTGCAATTATGTACACGAGAAAGTCTGCTGATGCTGGAAATCCAAAGCAACACACACAAAATGCGGGAGGAGCTCAGCAGGTCTGGCAGAAGAGAGTTAACAGTCAGTGACTAGGGCCCAGAAGGAAGGGGGAAGGTGCCAGAATAAAAAGGTGGGGGGCATAATGTAGTGCTCGTAATTGAATGTTCTGACTTGCACTAGAGGTTTCGTGGGTCATGGGAAGAACTCTTTTGTTTGCTTAAGAGTATGTTATGCTGCTCGTTCACACGTCCTGTCCGGGCAAATTGCTCCCATGGGATTTCCAACTAAGGTAATTTGATGTGCAGGTGTAGGTGTTCCTTCACACTGGCAACAAAATGTGAATTGTTATGCTTAGACCATGCAATACCTGTTAGATCTGGATATAGTTTTATCGGAAGTGTCAGTTCACTCTTCAGCATCAGGTTTGTTGTCACTGACAGACTGTACATTGTGAAACGTCTTGTTTTAGAGCAACAGTACAATGCAGGATATAAAACTTGCAATAAGCCATAAAAATATATATACTGTATATAGTGCAATAGACAAATAACAAGTAAGCGTTCATGGACCATTCAGAAATCTGATGGTGGAGGGGAAGAAGCTGTTCCTAACACATTGAGTGTATGTCTTCAGGCTCCTGCACCTCCTCCCTGACGGTAGTAATGAGAAGAGGGCATGTCCTGAATGGTATGGGTACTTAATGATAGAGGCTGCCTTCTTGAAGATGTCTTCGATGTTGGGGAGGTTTGTACCCGTGATGGAGATGACTGAGCCTACGACCCTCTGCAACCTCTTTCAACCAATCGGAATGACCTTCCCCATTCATCTGTAACAACTTGCATGAGTATTTGGTGACTCTTACTAACCTTCTCACTCTGAAAAGGTCCTCACTGTTCTCATTCTAGCTGATAGGGGTGTGTATGCTTACAACATTTAATCAGCATTTGGACAGATATATGGATAGGAAAGGTTTTGAGATATATGGGTCAATAAAGGAGGATGGTATTAGCTTAGTTAGGCAACCTGGTCAACATAGATGAGCTGGGTGCCACAGTATCATCATGGTCAGTGTAACATTATTCCAGCTCGGGGCATTGGAGTTCAGAGTCCAATTCCGGCACTACCTGCAAGGAGTTTGAATGTTTTCCCCGTAGCTGCGTGGGTTTCCTCCCACAGGCCAAAGACTTACTGATCAGTAGGTTAATCAGTCATTGTAAATGTTCGGTGGTTAGGCTAGGGTTAAATATGCAGGTAGCCGGGCAGCACAGTTCATTGGGCTGGAAGGGCCTGTTCTGCACTGTATCTCTAAATAAAGAAATAAACAGAGTTGGCCGAAGGGCTGGTTTCCATGCTGTATCTAAATCTATGACTCTCTGCATTTCACAGCTGGATTGTTTATGGAGTCCAATTAAGCACGGACAGCTTCTTCCCCTCCACCATTAGATTTCTGAACAGACAATGAAACCAGGAACATTCCCTCACTATTTTCGCTCTCTTTTTGCATGACCTATTTAATTTTAAAACATATAACACAGAACATTAACGCACCATACTGGCCCTTCAGAGTTATGTCAACCTTTAAACCTGCTCGAAGATCAATCCAACCCTTTGCTCCTACATAGCCCTCCACTTTTCTATCATCCTCCTGCCTCTTAAAGTTTCTCAAGTAACAACTGGTGGGTGGCCGATATTAGTTCTTGTGAGAGGGAAGTGTTGGGGGTGGGGTCTGATTTTCTTGTTGGCGTTTTTCAGCGTGGGCGATCTGTTAGTTTCTTTTGTGTGTGAGAGAAGGGGGTGGGGGTTTGATGCCATTGCTGCTCTTTTTTTCTGCGAGGGAGGGGTCTGGCGAGTTAATGCTCTTATCACTGTTTTTTCAGGGGAGGAGGGGGTTGGGAATTTTGACGTTATTGTCGCTATTATTTTCTCGGGGGGTTGTGGTTTCGGGGTTACAGAGTATTTTTTTCGTGCCTGGGGGGAGTTGATGTTTTTTTTTTCAACAGCCCCCATGTTTTTTTCTGTAACTTATGGCTATTGGGAAAGGATGAGTATCAGAGTTGTATTATACATACATACTTTGACAATAACATGAACCTTTGAACCCTAATGGATCTGACTCTACTACCACCCCACCACACTTTGTGCAAAGTACTTAACTCTGACATCACCCCTATACTTTCCCGCAATCAACTTAAAATTATGCCCCCTCATATTAGCCATTCCCACCCTGGCAATACTATATATATATATATATATATATATATATATATATATATATATATATATATATATCTTATTGTAATTTATAGTATATTTTATGAATTGCGCTGTACTGCTGTTGCAGAACAACAGATTTCACAACATAGTCAGTGAACCTGATAATCAACCTGATTCTGAAAAACTGCAGATTGTTCATTGAGTTTTATTGAACTAGATTTAACTGGCAGTCTTTAGAGAATGTATGAAAGCCAACAAGCAAGAAAGAAAGAAAGTTTATTTAGAAATACCGCACAGAGCTACTGCATCTGCAGTGTCCAAACTGACCAATTGTGGAATTAATCACTTACTTTGTCTAAAATACTCCATGAAATTTATCCTCTCCTGATCTGTCGCAGTTCAAAGATAAGGAATGTAAGGAGCATCCGCTTGCAAATTATCTTAGCTGCATTCTCAGCAGTGTCCTCGGTTCAGGAAATGAAGCAGAACAGATTTGATGGGCTGAATTGCCTGAATCTGCTCCAATGTCTTGTGGTCTAACACTGCATTATTCCTCTGTTTGTTTCTGCATCTCTCTACTGGAATGTCTCCCTGATTTTCTGCATGAGCGGTAATTGGCAGTGAGGTACAGATTCCAATATGGCGAGATGGATGAATTACCACGCTTCTGTGTATGTATGTCCAGGAAATGGGGAAGCAGGAATCAAAGTGCTCGCAATAGCCAGACTGGGCATACTTTGACACCCAGAGTGAGGAAAATGGTGTCAGACCTCAACAGAGCTTCTACATTCCAACTGAGCAACAAATTTTAAGGTGATTGGAGGAAAGCAAGGGGCATAATTTGAAGGTGGTTGGAGGATAGTATTGGGAGATGTCAGAGGTCAGAATTTTTAAGCAGAGAGTGGTGGGTGCGTGGAACACGCTGGCAGGGGAGGTGGAAGAGGAAGATACATTAGGGACATTTATCAACTCTTAATCATGGATGATAGAAAAAGGAGGATTATGTAGAAGGGGAGGATTAAACTGATCTTCGAGTAGGATAAAAGGTCGACACAACATCAAGGGCCAAAGGGCCTGTTTTGTGCTGTAATGTTCTTTGTTCTGCCTTCAAATCTTCCTAACCAACAAACTGAAGGGCTGTATCTGAGCCGGAAATGTAAGTAAGAATGGCAAGCTTAATGTCAAATTAGATAAAGGAAGGAAGAATGTAACAAAAGAGGAAAATATATACATTTTATAAAGTTCTAGCTATTAAAAGTTGATGGAATCAAATTCCATGATTTATTTGCCTGAGATGTTGTTTGGCTGTCGCGAAGATTAATTATGCTTTTAGAAATCGCATTTTTATTGGAATAGATTAGTCAAGCTTTCTGTGATGAGCCCAGGGCTGGAATGCCATCAATGGAAGGGAAAGATCAGCTAGTGAGGCAGGAGGTGCCAGTTTCCCTCCTCCTCAGACCAGACCAGTTCTCTGACCATGGCAACAGAGGCCAATAGAATGGAGAATTGGAACTGGAATTGGATTTGGTTTAACTTGGAGGGGTTAACCTGAGTTTGGCCTCATCGTGGCAGTAAATGAGGCCATGGTCAGACATGTCAGAAAGGGAATAAGAAGTCCATCTGAAATGGGTGGCCACCAGAGGACTCTGCCTTCTGCAGCGGAAAGAGCCACTGTGACTTTCTCTGCATTGCTGAGGTTGACCAAAATGCAGTCATTTGTCAGGATAGTTCTCAAGGTCAAAAGAACCCTGGGTAATACTATGACTTTTCACAACATATATGAATTTCAGAGGAAGTACACAAACTTCAATGTACACTTAGTGACCACTTTATTAGGTACCCAGAAAATCAGTTTCTGAGATACTCAAACCACTCCATCTGGCACCAACAATCATTCCACGTTTAAATTCACTTAGATCACATTTGTTCCCCATTCTGACGTGAACAACAACTGACCCTCTCAACCATGTCTGCATGACCATGTCTTAATGTATTAAATCACTGCCATATGATTGGCTGATTTAGATATTTGCATTGATGAACAGCTGTACCTATAAAGTGGCCATTGAGTGTATTACATTGAAACAGGAAGGTAAATGTCATCTTACATAACCATCTTCCCCAGTCCTTGTTTGACTCAGGCATGGAGCATGTTGCAAAAAGATTTGAATTTGTAAATAGCAAAATGACTTGCTTTATATCATATTGTGTCAATTCAGAGATTTATATTTCTTCACCATTTTCTCCAACCTATCTTATTCTTGTCCCACGTTTGTTTTGCCTCTTCTCCAGCACAACAAAGTGTCTAGCCCCAGTCACACAGAGTCCCTTACAGTCTGCTTTCCCTTCCCCGAACATGAAAGCAACCCGAGGGAGCAGTCATTGAGAAAACAGAACTTGTAATGGGTCACAGAGACGCAAAGAGACTTAACCCCCAACTAAATTGCGAAACAGCTGAATTCCTTCAAGAAATTGGATCAAAGCAGTAACTAATTACAGGCATTCACTGACAAAGGGGAGTGCTTTGCCCACACTTCAGTGGTAAGCAGAATGATGTGCGAATACCAGACTGTTTATTCATTGATTGTGTAAAAGTATCTGCTTGTAACACAGAAGCCTAAAGCAGACCTAAAGTAACAAAGGCTCACAGAACTTACTTGTTCTGAATCAGTGACCTCAAGCATGCCATTGGCCATATAAGTACACATTTAAATACTTTGCAACATACACAATATGCTGGAAGTACTCAGCAAGTCAGGCAGCATTTATGGAGGGTAACAAATATAACCATATAAACCATACAACCATAGAACAATTACAGCACGGAAACAGGCCATCTCGGCCCTTATAGTCCAAGCCGAACGCTTACTCTCACCTAGTCCCAGTGGCCCGCACTCAGCCCATAACCCTCCATTCCTTTCCTGTCCATATACCTATCCAATTTTACTTTAAATGACAATACTGAACCTGCCTCTACCACTTCTACTGGAAGCTCATTCCATACAGCTACCACTCTCTGAGTAAAGAAATTCCCCCTTATGTTACCCTTAAACTTTTGCCCCCTAACTCTCAAATCATGTCCTCTTGTTTGAATCTCCCCTACTCTCAATGGAAAAAGCCTATCCACATCAACTCGATCTATCCCCCTCATTATTTTAAATACCTCTATCGTCCCCCCCAACCTTCTACGCTCCACAGAATAAAGACCTAACTTGTTCAGCCTTTCCCTGTAACTTAGGTACTGAAACCGTGGTAACATTCTAGTAAATCTTCTCTGTACTCTCTCTATTTTGTAGATATCTTTCCTATAATTTGGTGACCAGAACTTTACACAATAAGTAGATGGTTACCATGTCCTTCTTAAACAGATGAGTTACCTTGCTCTTCAATAGTTCAGGGTCTCGGCCCAAAACATCAACTGTTTATTCTTCTCCATAGATGCTGCCTGACCTGCTGAGTTCCTCCGGCATTTTGTGTGTGTTGCCGGTTGTTTATGCTGTGGACTCAGATTGATGGGGTCCAGTAATTTACCCACGGTGCTCCTGTAGCCCAGCTTACACCAGATTGTGCTAACCTTTACCTCACTGACAAGATGAATACCCATGCACAAACTGAGTTTCTACTCTGATGAGAAACCTGCAGATGCTGGACATCCAGGAAACACACACAAAGTGGGTCTTGGCCAAAAATGTCAACAGTTTACTTTTTTTCCACAGATGCTGCCTGACCTGCTGAGTTCCTCCAGTATTCTTGTGTGTGTTTTTTTTTCTCTGGATTTCCAGCATCTGCAAAATTTCTTGCATGTAATCATTTATCTGTCCCAGAATCTTTGTGCATCAATGTGCAACATAAACATTATCTGGAATTTCTCACTGTTTGCACGTTTGCATGTTCACTGTCATGGAGGCAGCTCTGGTCGGTAGTGATAAATCTAAGTTATTCAGGCCTCTTCACACTGAAGAACTGGTTAGCACAACAAACCAGGTTTATCATTGATAACTACCTACCCTTGAAGTTTAATGGCAATACCATCTCCATGTTCTTCATCGCCAACATCCTGGCCATTAGGAACTATACAGTAAATGTCAGGGTGCTGATGAGTGTTCTGGAGCAGGGTGGGCTGGGAGTACAGTGTACAGTTGATTGGGATAGGCTGCGCAAGTCCTCAGGGTTGGTGATGAGGGTGTTAAGCAAGCTGGCCTTCGTCAGTCAGGGCACTGAGTTCATTGAAGTTTATAAAATCATGGACGATCGTAGTCTTTTCCTCCGGGTTGCGGACTCCAAAGCTAGACGGCACAGGTATGAGAGGGCAGTGATTTAAAAGACACCTGACGGTTAAGTTCTTTACACCTAGCTCAGTGAGCACCCGGAATGAGCTGCCAGATGAAGTGGTTGGGTCAAAGCGAGTACAATTTGGCAAATATGGGAGGCAACTACCTTGTAGGATTTGCCTAGTAAGTACCACTTCATAACATAGCAACATAGAAATCTACAGCACATTGCGGGCCCTTTGGCTCACAATGTTGTACCGACCATGTAACCTACTCTAGAAGCTGCCTAGAATTTCCCTACTGCATAATACTGTAATTTTTTAAGCTCCATGTACCTCTCTAAGAGTTTCTTAAAAGACCCTATTGTATTTGCCTCTGCCACCTTCATGGACAGTGCATTCCATGCACCCACCACTCTCTATCTGACAAACTTACCTCTGACATCCCCCTTGTACCTACTTTCATGCACCTTAAAACTATGCCCCTCATGTTAGCCAGTTCAGGCCTGGGAAAAGCCTCTGGCCATCCACACAATCAATGACTTTACTTTCAGCTTAACCAAGGGCTGATGTATACACATGGCTGCATGGGGGAGGTATATTTCCAACAGTGTGTTCCATCATAATCCATCTTCCACTCCCCTGAATCAGCAAATTTCAGTTCTTTAAGGCAAGGAGGTACCACTGATACTGACCTCAGCAAATCAGGCAGCATCTATGGAGGCAAGTAAAAAAAAGTCTCTGGCTGTCCACTCTATATATGCCTCTTATCATCTTATACACCTCTATCAAGTCACCTCTCATCCTCCTCTGCTCCAGAGAGAAAAGCTCTGGCTTACTCAACCTTTCCTCATAAGACGTGCTCTCTAATCCAGGCAGCATCCTGGTAAATCTCCTCTGCATCTTCTCCAAAGCTTCCACATCTTTCCTATCATGAGGCGACCAGAACTGAACAGAATAGTATTGTCTAACCAGAGTTACATAGAGTTGCGAAATTGCCTCTCAATCCTTCATCTCAGTCCCCCAAGTAATGAAGGCCAACACACCATGTGCCTTCTTAACCTCCCTATCAACTTGCACGGCAACATTGAGAGATCTATGGACATAGGCTCCCATATACTTCAGTTCCTCCACACTACTAAGAATCCCCTAAAAGAAATCTGTGTCTTTCAATGAGATCTTATCTTGTATTGAGCTTATAATGAGGTAGAATGAATTTACTCAACATATCAGGTCAGAGCCAACTTCTAAGGAAGCAATCCCGTCAGTCTCATTGTTCCCTTCTTATTTCCCTTTAGCCCTAGTCTTTCATGCTCATCAACTACAGCTTCATTTTTTCTGCAAATTGAGAATGATACACAATAGCCAATTAACTGACCAGGACAACACTGGGTTGCAGAAGGAAGCAGACAGGCAGTGAGAGAATGAGCGAACTTGACATAGGCAGCACCCAAGGTCAGAATCCACTTGGGTCTCTGGAGCAGCACTAAATGTTGAGCATAAAGGCCCAGACCGCCCAACCTTCCATGATACACCCATCTCGAAAATCAAACTATGATTCACTATCTTGACCTCCGTCGTCCAGAGGCAATGGATACACAGGAACATCACAGTTAGGTTGAAGGATACGGCATACTGAAAGGCCAGGGTCGATGGAAGTGGTGAGGATATTAACATTAGTAGGAGTGTCTAGGATACGGGGCACAGCTTTAGAATAAAGGGATGTCCCCTCAGAATTGCAATGAGAAGCAATGTTTTTTCAGCCAGAGGGTGGTGAATTGTGTGATTCATCACCACAGAAGGCTGTGGACATTAAGTCATTAGGAGTACTTCAAGCAGAGGTTGGTAGGTCATTGACTGGTAAGACGGTTAAGAGTTATGGGGTGAAGTTGGAGAATGGGGTTGAGGAAAATAATCAGCCATGATTCAATGGCTTCACAGAGTGACAAATGTCCTAATTCTGCTACTATTTCTTATGGTCATATGGCTAAACTCTGACAACTCATTCCCATTAACAATTATTCAAGGGACAGGCTGGAAGATGTGAAGGGAATGATCCATTTGGATTGCCAGAAGGGAATGGGATGGGAGGCTTGGATTTCCAGAAGGGAAGGGAATGGGAGGCCTGTGAAATCTGATTGAAGGGGGCAGAAACTGAGAAGGTTAATGCATTGAATGAGAATTATTGGAGGACCCCTTCCACCACACAGATTACTGCAGTTCAACAAAGTGCCCCTCATGGGCATTTGGGGGCAGGTAGTAAATATTGCCCTCATGGTCCACTAATAAATTCAGCATGGAAATAGAGTTATGAATGCAGGTGATGTGTTACTTCAAAAACCTTGACTCATGGAGCAGACTCAGTGGGCCAAACAGCCCAATTCTACTCCTATATCTTATGGTCTTATCAGTCTTGCATTTCTACATTAGGATGAATCGGACTGATTGATGGTTGTGCATCAGCAGGAAATCATGACTGTCAGCCTTCGGCAGGTCCAGTCATCTCAGGCTCATGTACACTGTTGTCCAAACACGATCAAGGACCCATCTGGCCTCCAGCTCACTGTTAGACTTCCCACTGAGCCTAGCAGCAGAGCAGGGACAATCTGTCCCACAGCATGATGCCAAGAGGCCTGGTGTGCAGACTGTAGCCAAGCTGACCCTGCAGCAAAAGGCCCAATAATTTTAATGTTTTGTTTGCATTTTAATATGTTTTTGATAATTTAATTTCAAAAATGTTTTCAATTAGCTAAATCTATTTGAGCTGTTTTCAACTATCTCTGACTCTTAGAGGTGTTTGAAAGCATTTAATTTCCTTTGTTAGTCAATAAGCATTCTGGGGATGGGGTCCGAGGTGCGGTCACCACTTGGACCCTGCTACACGTTGGTCACGCGAGGAGGGTCAGTTCATTGTCTGGAGAGCATTAGTCCTCCAGATGTGACTGTGCAAAGGACGCCTAAGGTGATCCATTTTATCAACTTTCAAAGCCTTGAGTTCTTAAAAAGTGCCTTATGGCCAAAGAAGGACCTTTGCATGATAGAAAAAGATTTTGAAAAATAGAGGAAGACCTTCGCACTATAATCAGAGAAGGGACTATGCAAGATAGGAAAGGCCACATACACATCTAGCAGTGTAATTAAGAGCCGATCGTCTGTCAAGCAGATGTGTTGATGAAGCAAATAGTATCTGTGTGCTTCACATTTGCTTCCAGAAAAAGTTGGTCTAGTGTGAAAGTTGCAATGATGTTGCGGATAAATGAAAAGGCTTTGAACCCAACACTGGTTAGTTGGAGTCAATCACACAGCAGATCCAAGCATTCCTGCCTGTTTGTTCACCCGTCCGTGGTGTGCCAAAGGAATATTTCCAAATTATAATCCAATGTTCCTTCAAATCACAAATATGTAAGTGCACATGTGTTGACATTTAACCCCAAAGTGTACTGATTCTTATGATTTCACCCTCTTTGAACAGCTCATTAAAGAGCACAATTTAACAAACTCGAGGACTTGCATAGCTTTGCAAACTGACGCCAAGATTCCTATGACCTCTGATATAGTACTTAAGGTCTTAAAATTATTAGCCAAAGGATCGCTATAAAAATAATGAGGATTGAGTCAGCACTAAACACGGATTTAAGGTCTGCTCTTTCTGAACACTTGCCTTTCCATTCCATTCCCAATCATGTCCACAACATATCCCTCCACCTGCTGGGGCCATTGTATAGATCTTAAACAAAATAAATATTCAGAGACCAGCTGTTCAGGATCTGCAGTGATATTTGGCTCTGAGCAGATCCCAGCTTCACAGTGTCATTTGGGTGCCGTCCAAGTGTAATTAGAACAATGTTGGGATGCTAACATTCCAGGAATGTCCTGGTGTCTGAAACAAAGGACTCTGGGAAAATCTCTGCTGGTCAAGCAGCACCCGTGGAAAGAGAAACCAATCAATATTTGGTTCTCAAAGATCAGAGGTGCAGCCTACTCACATTTGGTCCCCACCATAAACTCAGCTCTCACCCATGGCTCCAAGTACCTGTTTGCATGCAGAAGTGACCACACCCCAGTAAACCTCTTCGACACTGGTGAGGGTAGCCAGCGGGCCTCATACCTGGCGAGGTAGGGATTGACATGGCCCCTGGACTTCATCTGACTATCTTTATTGAATCCTCTATGCAGCTTCAATACTATATTCTGAATTCTGTTTTCTCTTTACTTCTCAGTGTACTTTGTATGAAATGATCTGCTTGGATGGCACGCAAGCAAAAGCTTTTCACTGTATCTCGGTACATGTGACAATAATAAAACTATAACCAATGCCAATCCTGATTCAACCAGCAATAAATTAAAGAGTTTCTCTGTGATATTGACACTACCCAGTACCGTGTTCTGAGGAAAACAGTAAATTTACTCATAGGTAAGGCTAAAGATGTTTACATTTCATTTCACTTTCTGAGTTTCTTCAGTTGGGAAACAATTCTCAGATTCGTGAACTATTTACTGTTTCTATGTGATACAGCAACATAACTTCACCACAACACAAGCCTCTATTTCCCCTGCTCGAACATCACCCCAAGTCTGTTTGTCATTAACTAATTACTGCACAAAATAAGTCTTCCAAGATTCTTTTGGTTGCTACAAACTTGACTGACTTGTTGCACGTTGCCATTTTTAACTTTTGCACTCATTGTTAAAGTGAATGTGTTGTTGTTATTGATAATCGGACAGATGTTTCATATCTGTGTTTCTCCAGCAATGATAGCCTCCTGTGTATCCTCCATTTTCATCACTTAAGCTGCCATGGCCCGAAGCTCCCGGCTTCCCTCCCTAAACCTCTCCATCTCCCTTTTGTCCTTTTAACATCCTCCTTAAAGCCTGGAACTCTAATCCACTGACATGAATGTGAAAGATCATGTTTGGATAAGCCTCCCTCAGGAGCATCATGGGACCTTTCCCTCTGCTGAGGCAACTCATCTTACTCCTAAGCCCCATCGTCCCTACTGTGACATCGACCACTGACAGCGGCCCACCAGTCCTTCAGGTTGTGCCCATATTTATTATTCCTCTCCCAGAGATGAGGCATTTCAAGCTTCTGTTGGAGTTTCTGTAGCACTGGGTTCTTACAGAATAAGGTTGCCAGGCCTAATCCAAGCTGCCTTCTTTCACAGCCAGGCTTGGGACTGTCCGTGGTGGAATTGAAGCAGCTCCGTTGTTCTGCATTTCTTTTGGTTCTAGTTGTTAAACAGGCAGATGATACTGCATCAGTAGCCAGTCAGACTTGCCCTTGGTTTTAGCATCGTATATCAATCCAAGTGTAAGTGATACTAATATCACTTCTAGTTATTAATGATTGTTTTCTGTCAGTTTATTAATTGGGCTGAAGACCTTTAATCAGAAATCACAAAACAGAGTAGTTTTAAGTTGCTGAGATGGGTGGGGGAGGGATGCAGAAGAGTCTTTGCCTTGAAACATTAATTTAGTTTCCCTCTCCACAGATACTACCTGGCCTGCTGAGTGCTTTCGTTATTTCCTGTTTTTATTTGAGATCATGATCATGAGGAAACATACCCATTGATTATTGAATGCAACAGGGAAGGATGAGAAACTGGTTTAAAGAACATACGAGATCCTAGGCTTTACCTGTACTGGTTTATTGTTGTCACGTGTACCAAAATGCAGTGAAAAAGACAGTGATGCAATCACGAAGAAGTCATGCCAGCGGCAATACTTCACTAGGAGCGTGAGGAGATTTGGTATGTCATCAAAGACTGGCAAATTTCTACAGATGTGTGGTGGGGAGCATCCTGACTGATGTGGAGGATTGAAAGACATTTCGGAGGATTGTAGACTAAGTCAGTTCCATCGTGGGTACAAGTCTCCCCATCAACAAGGACACCTTCATAAATCAATGCCTCAAAAAGGCGGCATTCATCATTAAGAAACCTCATTACCTGGGACATGCCCTCTTCTCATACCTTCATTAAGGAGGAGGAACAGGAGTAATCTGAAGATGTTTTATGAACAGCTTCTTCCCCTCTGCCATCAGAATGGTCCAAGGATTCAAGGACACGACCATGTTATCCCTCTATTACACAGTTTATTTTGCGTTGTAAATTATAGTCATTTGTATGGCTTCCATTGTACTGCTGCAACAAAACAACAAATTTCATAACCTGCATTCAGTGGCCACCTTATTAGGTGCAGGAGGTTAGGGCTAGTGTTGGATTACCGTGTCAGTTTCTGGATGTCATGGTAGAAAGAATTTAATGGCTTTGGAACAGCTTCAGGAGAAGGATGGTGGACTGTGGCTGTCCTTTTTGGAACAAAGAACGGATGACAGAAGATCTGACTGAGATGTTTCAAATTATGAAAGTTATGACCAAAATACTAAAGGGACCAACAGCAAACGGCCCATCATTTTTCACAAAGCAATCATCTCTTATGCTTGAACATGGCAACAATATCTGACCCTGCAAGACCAGAGTGGAGATAACAGTATTTAGCCCAGTTAGCAACTTCGTTTGCCACCACTGCCACAAGATGGAATAGCCGGGAAGACAAGATAGGCCAAATGGCTTAATTCTGCTCCAGTATCTTATGGTATAATTGTTTGTTGTCATATCAACCCATTGAAGATGCCTTTACCCCACTTTACAGTCTTAACCTCAAAGAAATTGGAAGAAATTTACTGTTTATTCTAAAAGATATAGTATTGGTAGAGGGGTCAAAGGCTAGGAGAGGTAGGAATGGTACAGGAGCCAGGTCCAACACAGTAAGTTCAGGAACATTTATTACCCTTCAACCATCAGGCTCCTGTACAAGTATGGAAAAATTCACCTACCTCAGCAATGAACTGATACCACAACCTATGGATTCAATTTCAAGGACTCTAGTCCTCAATATTATTTATTGTTGTTATTATTATTTGTTTTTTTATTTCAGAAGTTTGCCTTCTTTTGCAAATTGGTTGTATATCAATCTTTGTGTTTTGTCTTTCTTTAATTCTATTCTAATTTTTGTTCGATTGTAAATGCCTGCATGAAAATGAATCTCAATGGTGACAAATGTAATTTGATAATAAATTTACTTAGAGATGCTAATGTAATTAGGATAGAGGCAGATCTTCTTACACGTGTTGGGAACAGGAAGCCAGTGCAGCAGAAGCAGATTCAGCTATGGGGTTCAAAGGGGAGCTGGTTATATTTTGAAAAGGAAAGAATTTGTGGGGCTGCAGGGCCAAAACATAGAGTGGGACTTACTGGCTTGCTCTTACCTGGAGCCAGTACAAACTCAAAAGGCTGAATGGCCTCCTTCCATGGGGTATCTATTTTATGATTTTGTACTTTGCTCACATCTTGTGGGCAAACTTCTTGTGATGTCTAAGCTCGGAGCCCCTTGTGAAGTCCTTGGACCCGCTCCACCCCTGCCCTGCAGCCCACCCA
This sequence comes from Hypanus sabinus, assembly GCF_030144855.1. Lineage (NCBI taxonomy): Eukaryota > Metazoa > Chordata > Chondrichthyes > Myliobatiformes > Dasyatidae > Hypanus > Hypanus sabinus. The sequence continues at coordinate 55,829,051 of NC_082726.1, forward strand.
CCCCGCAACCCCTACCATAGATCCAGCTTTGCTGGAATCTCCCATCTCTCACACAGAGGCCCCCACACCAGCTGTCCAAGAATCATTCCCACGGATTCCTGGCAAAGGATTCCCGCCACTAAATTCCTTCTCCTGTTGGGCTGGAGTCCCCTGATATTTTAATTAAACACAAAGGGCCTCCACATCTCCAGCTGTGCCAGTTCTTCACTGTAGATGGGGTTTGCAGTCCCTCCCAACACCCTCTTCACAAATATGGACTCATCTTTTGAATTCAGTACGAAATCATTTGGTTTGCCAACAGATAGACTGATTAAGTCCGATTTTCATTCTCTCTAGGAGACCATCCTGAGTGTTGGTGTTACAAAATTTACAAGCTTTTCTGATCTTGGCAGCTCTCCAGGGAAGCTATATCATCTATAAATATTTACACTAGCTATTAAACTGTTAAAGCAGTTCTTCTCCAAGGGTTGCCCTCCCCTAGGGAGAGAGTCTTAGCTGACAGTCCAGGGAAAATGAATATGTTTCCTTCTCCATAAACTAAGATGGTCTTGTGTTGCTGTTTTACAAATGAATTCTTCCACATTTTGCAAAATTACTTCAACAAACTGACAAATTCACCCACCTTTGACACTGCTTAACGCTTATGACTTGGGGAGGTGGTATAGACGCAGTCTTAAGGAAAGCGGGGCAGGATCTTTGTTTTTTTTAGAAGATTAAGGAGGTTCAGTTGTCACTGAACCCTCTAACAAAACTTCTACAGTTGTATACTCAAAGTATCCTGAATGTTCTTAAGGTAGTATATGGTGACAAATCTGGAGGTGATTCTCAATATATGTCGCATATATTGTGACATTTGTGCACTTTGATAATAAATTTACTTTGAACTTGGTCAGGTTGCATCATGGCCTGGAGTGGCAATTTGAATGCACAGGAACACAAGTAACAGCAGAGAATAGTGGACTCTGCCTAATATATCCTGGGCATATCCCTCCCCACTTTCAGTATGGTTAGTATCTACAGGAGGCACTAGGTAATATCTATCCTCACCATCTGAGCCATGCCATCTTCTCACAGTTACCATCAGGCAGGTGGTCAGAAGCCTGAAGTCCCAAACCATCAGGTTCAAGAACAATTACTTCCCTTCAATCATTCTGCTGTTGAACCAATCAGCAAAACACTAATCACTACAGTTGAGCAACACTATGACACTTTGATCACTTCGCACTAAAATTGACTCTTTTAGTTCTAATTCCATCCTTCCTTGCAAAAATTTTGTATCAATTATGGTTAATTTATGTTTTTGTTCTTGTGAGTGCTGCTTATATGAAGGTAGGTCTCTTTGATGCTGCTGTAAGTTTCTCAATACATCTGTGCATACATAGACCTGTGCAGATGACAATAACCTTGAATATAATGAACCACATGAGATGAAGACTCAAAGGCAGTCCTCAAGCTCTATCAGACAGATGTAAGATAAAGTTCAAAAAACAGGGGGGTTCTCTCTGATTGCTGTGGCCAGGTCTTACCTCTCAACACCACAAAAGCCACACAATTCTTCTCATTATTTTTAGTCCAATGATGGGATGTGTGCAAGCGAAATTTATTGTTCCATCAGACTGACGAGTTCATTAAGAGTCAGCTACATTGGATGAGAATGAAGTCACGTAAAGGACAGACCAGAGAAACATGGAGGATGTTTAATTGAAGTACAACAGTAAACCAAAAGGCACACGTGGATAGGAAGGATTTTGAGGGATACGGGCCAAACGTGAGTAAGTGGGACTAGCTTAGTTGGATACCTGGGTTGGCATGGGCCATTTGGGCTGGAGGACTTGTTTCTGTGCTCTATGATTCTAAAACTTCAATACCAGTTCCTACAAAAAGAAAACTGAGAAAAAAGTATTTAGTTATTCCAACAAGTCCATAAGTGCCCATAGGATGTTGGACAGAGCATTAACAGGAATCAAATAACTTCTGGGAGCAATGGATAAAATTCTCACTGTGCTACCAGCAGCAAGGACCTCCATGGTGGGGACAAAGTCGGAACATTATCCGGAATCAAAATCAGGATTTTGACATATGTCATGAAATTTGTTGCTTTGTGACAGCAGTACAATGCAATACATAACATAATATGAATCACAATATGTATGTAAATTAAATTAAGCCAGTAATGCAAAAAGAAAACAAAAGTTTTGAGTGGAGGTCACGGACTAGTTCATGGTCCATTCAAAAATCTGATGACGGTGGGAAAGAAGCTGTTCCTAAAATTTTGAGTCTGTGTCTTCAAGCTCCTGTACCAATCCTCAAAGAGGGATCAGAAGTGGAGAGAGTGAGCAGCTTCAAGTTCCTGGGTGTCAAGATCTCTGAGGATCTAACCTGGTCCCAACATCTTGATGTAGTTATAAAGAAGGCAAGACAGCGGCTATACTTTTATCAGGAGATTGAAGAAGTTTGGCATGTCAACAAGCACACTCAAAAACTTCTATAGTTGTATGGTGGAGAGCGTTCTGACAGGCTGCATCTCTGTCTGGTATGGAGGGGTACTGCACAGGACCAAAAGAAGCTGCAGAAGGTCGTAAATCTAGTCGGCTCCACCTTGGAGCCAGGACATCTTTAGGGAGCGGAGACTCAGAAAGGCAACATCCATTATTAAGGACCAGCACCCAGGGCATGCTCTTTTCTCACTGTTACCATCAGGTAGGAGGTACAGAAGCCTGAAGGCACACACTCAGCGATTCAGGAACAGCTTCTTCCCCTCTGCCATCTGATTTCTAAATAAACATTAAATCTTTGGACACTACCCTCACTTTTTTAAATATACAGTATCTCTGTTTTTGCCCTTTTAAAAAATCCGTTCAACACACGTAATTGATTTACTTGTTTATTTATTATTATTTTTATTTTTTCTGCTAGACTACATGTCGCATTGAACTGCTGCTGTTAAATTAACAAATTTCACGTCACATGCCAGTGATGATGAACCTGATTCTGTACCTCCTCTCTGATGGTAGTAATAAGAGAGCATATCCTGGGTAATGGGGATGCCTTAATGACGCCTTTTTTGAGGCATCACTGTTTGAAGGTGTCCTCAGTGCTGGACAGGCTAATGTCCAATATGGAGCTGGCTGAGCTTGCAACCTTCTGCAGCTTTTTCTGCTCCTGTTCAGTGGCCTCTTCATACCGAACGGTGATGCAACCAGTTAGAAAGCTCTCCACAATACGCCTGTAGAAATTTGCTAGAGTCTTTGGTTGCATACCAAATTGCCTCAGACTCTTAATGAAATGTAGTGGCTGAATTACAGCATCTTGCTTCTAAGAAATTCCTCTATCCCTTGTGCCTGAGGGCACTGGCATACATGTAATACAGTGGTGCCACTTAGGATCGGTTTTCAGTGAGGCAAGTGTCTGCAAGGAAATGACTGTTGTCAAGGACTGCTTTCAATCTTACCAAACACCCACTGGTAGAAATAATTATAGGCTTCCCCTCCCCCCAGCCACCCAATGCAGGCTTCTTAATTTTATTGCTTAAAAACGGGAAAGGAGAACTAATCAGGGTCCTTCCCTAAAGCATGGAGTGGTATCTTCATGCATGAAGCACTCTCTCCACAGTATAACATTATTCCCTTCCATGCTTTCTGCTGCCTATTGCTTTTATAAACTTGCTTCTTGGAACAGCTAACGTTATAAAGAACAGACTTTTTTTTATCTGACCTCAACATATTTCGCAGAAATGAAATTGTGTTCAATCCCAATCATCTCTTTGGAATCTTTGTTATTATTTTTGAGGTTTTACATTCTTTCAAAATGTTTCCTCGGGATTTTTCCAGCCTCATCGTTGGTGGGCTTACACATGATGAATTTATTGAAACTTGGTGGATGATTAGTCATAGATCATACAGCACGGAAATCAGCCCTTCGGCCCAACTGGTCCATACCAACCAAGATTCCCATCTAAACTAGTCCTATTTGCCTGCATTTGACCCATATCCCTCTAAACCTTTCCTATCCATATATCCTTCCAAGCACCTTTTATATATTATGAAACTTATCTACCTCATCCACTTCCTCGGGCAGCTCATGCCATACATAGACCACCCTCTGGGTGAAGAAGTTGCCCCCTGGTTCCTATTAAATCTCTTCCCTCTCATCTTGAACCAATGATCTCCAGTTCTCGATTCTCCAATCATGGTAAAAGGACAACGTTCACTCACATGTTCTAAACCCCTCATGATTTTATACTCTTCAATGGGACCACCCCTCATTTTCTGCCACTCCAATTAAAAAAATCCCAACCCACACAACCATTCACCATAACTCAGTCTTTCAGGTCCCAGCAACATCTCTATCGATCTCCTCTGCAGCCTCTGCAGCTTCACGGTGACTTTCCTCTTGCAAACTGACCAAAAACTATTTCAAATCCAGCCTCACCAACGCCGTGTACAACTCCAACAGAACATTCTAACTTCTATACTCGGTGCCCCACGGGGAGAAGGTGAGAGGATGTTTGCAGGGTAAGTTATTTATTGAATTAGAGGCACCGTGCAGCTACAGGCCCTTCTGGCCCAATGAGCCTGCGCCACCCTATTACACCCATGTGACCACTTAACCTGGCATTGCCACCGGAGACGAGTATTGGAAGATACAAAGCAGCTTCTTTATTCGACAAAACAAGGTACAGCAGGCATCATATAGAGATGTTTTCAAGAAAAAGGTCTCCTGGTCCAACGTGGGGCTTGGTATTTTATGCGCCAATTCCATATTTACAATGTATGAACTATGTTTTCTTTGAAACTACATTCAACCTTCACACCTCCTCATTCGCATCCACATCATAGACATCTAAAAGAATTTTAATCAGCATTGTCTGGTCTAGGATTCACTGCTTTTAGGAACCCATTGCCCATGAAGGAGGAGGAGGAGTTTAGGAGAACGATGGCGCCTAGAGGCGACTCCTTTGCTTGCATCTTTGGAAACAGCTCTATTTCTATCACTAATATCTCTATTTTTCCCTTTCAGGGTTCTTTTGAAGACCCTGACCTGGAGTTACCGCTGCCTTTGGTTCTTTGCAGGAATGGGACTTGCGCTCAGGGTCTTACAACTGGCCGCTATTCGATATGCCAAGGATGTGGCCTAAAGACTAGCGTGCCTTCAGGGTTCCAGGATTTCAATATCTGGGGGCGGGCAGATTCAAGCTCAGTGCCACTGCGACCTGATGTGTCATGGGAGTACATGGAAGATTGAAAGCTGCAGGCTCGATGCTGGCTGCGTGCCCAGTGACCCAAGTTCTTTGGGCACAGAGCTCAGAAAAAGCAACGCAACAGACTCTTAACGTCATAAATCAGCAAGTCATTTGTTATGTCTCCCCTCTCACTGTGAAACAGGACACCTCTTTTTCACTTACTAGGGAGAAAGAGAGAGCGAGCCTGTGGAATGTCAAATTACCATCTGAACGAGTAGTCTTTGGGGTACTGCGAGTCCATGTTTTTATTGATGCTTTGCTGCCTGTTTGAGTGCTCGGTGGAGGGTGCAGATGCTTTTTTTGCCGGGGGGGTCGTTGCTCTGCTGCTGCTTGTGTGTGGGTGGGGGGAGCTGGGGGGGTTTTGTGTTCTAACATTTAACTGCCATTCATTCTCCTCTGTTTTTGTGGATGTTTGTGAAGAAAAAGAATTTCAGGAGGTATATTGTATACATTTCTCTGACATTAAATGTACCTTTGAAACCATTGTTTAAAGCTGCACTCCAAATTAAGTCCGCAATACATTTTCAGATGTGAAGACTGGTAGCCAAAGTTAATTCCTAAATGCATATGTCCTAAACCCCAAAATTGCTCTAATGAACTACTAATCATACATCTTTGGACTCTAGAGAAAACCAGAGCGTCCAGAGGAAGCCCACACGGTCACAGGGAGACTGCTTCAGGGAGACGGAGGCAGGACTGATGCTGGGTCGCTGGTGCAGTAATAGTGCTACACTACCATACCCCCTCAAATTAGCAGATATAATTCCACATTAAGCAATCACTCGTTTAAATTGAATGTGAGAAGATACTTCTTCCTTCATGATTGTTGGAAACTTTGTTCCCCTCCCTCCCCCCAGAGTACAATGGCAGCTGAGTCATGTAATAGTCACTGCGGAAACAGATTTTTGGCAGACAAGGGAGTCTTGGATAACAAAAAACTAGCAAAAGCTGAGGCCAAATCAGATCAGCCCAGGTCTTATTGAATGGCTTCCTATTTTTGTACTTCATTGTGAAATGGTATCTACATGAAAGGGTCCTGGAAAGGTCAGCTGTGATGCATGGGTGGTGATCTTGTCTCTGAGTGAAAAGGCAGAATGAGTTCCCACTTTGGAGACTTTTGCTGCCAATTTCAGTAGGTGGTGGAGTGCCAGAGTTTCCAACTTCCTGCGGAGTTTGAGGAGACTTGATATGTCACCAAAGACTTTCTATGGATGATTCGAAGGGGAACATTTTGACTGGATGCATCACCGCCTGGTACAGAGGTTCCAATACACAGGATCGAATGAGACTGTAGAGGGTTGTAGATTCAGCCCACTCCACAAACCTCCCCACTACCAAAGATATCTGCAGAAGGTGGCGCCTCAAGAAGGTGGCATCCATCAATAAGGATTCTCTCTACTGGAGACATGTCCTCTTCTCATCACCACAATTCAGGGGCCTGAAAACCCACTCTCAACATTTTAGGAACAACTTCTTCCCTGCTGCCATCAGATTTCTGAATGGCTCATCAACCCATGAGCACTACCTCACTATTCCTCTTTGGCACAATTGATTTGTAACTTATAGTCATTTTTTATGCCCTGCACTGTACTGCTGCTGCAAAACAACAAAATGCGTGACCTACAGTACATCAATAATAATAATAATAATAATAATAATAATAATAATAATAAGTCAGGTTCTGATTCTGAAATCTTGAGTGACAGGGTCTTCCAAGTTCTTCCAGGTATCCTGTTGACATATATCCCTTAGGCAATACTACCTACTAAGTAATATATTATTCATCCCATTTTCTGATTGTGAGAAAATGTTACATGAAGAGATGTTCTTTTCATAACATCGTGCTTGCACTTCCAATATATTGATTTATTAATTGAGCACAGTATAGGCCCTTCCAACCCTTCAAGCCACACGGCCCAGAAATCCTTCAATTTAACCAGCACCTAACCATGGGACCAAATAACCTACCAATGTATGTCTTTGGAATGTGGGAGGAAACCAGAGCACCCAGAGGAAACCACCACAGTCACAGGGAGAATGTACAAACTCCTTACAGACTGTGGCAGGGACTGAACCCAGCTCACCTGTGCTGTACCTGTACCACTATACTACTGTGCTGCCCCAATATATAATTTGCTCTACTCAACACTAAAGGATCTATCCATTGACATTCAATGGCAGTTCCATTCCTTAGTTCTTCAGCAGCAGTATTCCTGAAACCAGCAACACAAATTGTTAGGATGAAGAAGGCAAGTGGCATGGTTGTTTTCATTAGTTGGGGCACCAAGTACAAAAGTTAGGATGTTACCTAACTTTTGTAAGTTGTTATTTGACAACTTTACAAAATACTGGTGAGCCTATACTTTGAGTATCTTGTGCAGGTCTGGTCACTGGACTTTAGGAAGGATGTGATTCAGTCAGAGAGAGTGTGCAAAGGACATTCACCAGGATGTGAATTGCATTAGAGGCTTTTATTTCTGGAGAGAGATTAGGGTTGTCTTCCCCAGAGCAAAAAATGCTGAAGGGTGACCTAAGTATATAAAATTATATGATGCATAGATAAAATATTTTTCCACTGGTGGTGATATCAAAAGCAAGAAGATAGACGCTTAAGGTGAGAGCCATCATCATTGTCATTATGTGCCCTGTTGTATGACGTAGGCAATCATGGTCTACCCACGACCAGGATTGTTCTTAACAAATTTTTCTACAGGAGCGGTTTGCCATTGCCTTCTTCTGGGCAGTGTCTTTACAAGATGGGTGACCCCAGCCATTATCAATACTCTTTAGAGATTGTCTGCCTGGCATCAGCGGTTGCATAACCAGGACTTCTGATATTCACCAGCTATTTATACGACCATCCACCACCTACTCCTGTGGCTTCATGTGACCCTGATCATTTGGGGGTGGGGGTGGTAAGCAGGGGCTACACCTTGTCCAAGGGAGGCCCACAGGCTAGCAGAGGGAAAGAGTGCCTTATACCTCCTTTGGTAGAGATGGATGACAGAGAGAGAAGTTTTAAAGGGGATACTACATGGTTAATATAGGGAAGTTATACAGTATACCAGAAGGTGATGGAGTCTGATACAATCACTAGTTTTATGAGAGATTTAGGCAGACATTAAATAGGCAAGATAGAAGGATGTGAGCGTAATGGAGGTGCGGGATTAGTGCACCGTAGATGGGAAAAAGGGTCAGCATGTGGACATTGGGCCAAAGGGCTTTTCTGTGTGTTGTACAACAACTTCAGGATCAGTATCAGAATCATATTTAATATTACTGGCATATGCTGTGAAGTTAAATAAGCAGTGCAAAGAAAGACTGAAAAATAGGGTGATAAGAGTTCATGGTTTGATTCATTGTCCATTCAGAAATCTGATAGCAGAGGGGAAAAGCTGTTCCTAAAATGCTGAGTGTGTGTCTTCAGACTCCTCTGCCTCCTCTATACCCTGACTGACGGGGGTCCTTAATGATGGATGCCGTCTTTGAAGATGTCCTCAATGTTGGACGAGTCTAGTAACCAGGACAGAGTTGAGTTTGACAAAATGTCACTCTTTACGGAGGCTGATTTTCATAGTGAGTGCTCCCTGAGTAAACAAGTTTATCCTGATGTACTTTTTGGATTAAATGACCAGCTCATATTTGTGTTCTTTGGTGTTAGATAACAGCTCTCCCCTCCACCTCCTAAGGGAAGTCTATGCCTGCCCTGTCCTGTGGCCACACCATCAAGGGGACTTTACTTCCTCACAAACTGCAGATCATGTGAACACACACGTTTGTTCAAACCATTTGGATAAGTAAGTAGCAGGATGTGGAGATGAATCACAATGCCTTCGCCATTAGAGAGTTAAATGCTGAGTTTTAAAGAAAGCAAAGTGGCAAAGATGTCGATGAGGCTAAAGTTGCTCATCATGGCAAATTAAAAACCTTATTCAGTTTCACTCAGGACTTTTACAGTCAATACATTATCTTAATAATGTCCCTACAAAATATTAATATTATAACATGTAATGTTATTGCTATTTCTAAAAATAGATGTATTAATGTACTTAGTTCTCAATTCACATCTACATCAAATTAAAATATTGCAATTGCATTGCAAAAACATTGCATTTTAGAGATTGGCAGGTAGAACTTTATGGGCATCACTGAGTCGTGGCTGAAAGAAGATCATAGTTAACTCCAAGGATACACATTGTATCAAAAGGACAGGCAGGTAGATAGAGAGGTGGTATGGCTCTATTGATAAAAATGAAATCAAATCCTTAGGAAGAGATGACATAGGATCGGAAGATGTAGAATCCTTGTGGGTACAGTTAAGAATCTGCAAGCGTAAAAAGACCCTATGGAAGTTATATACAGGCTCCCAAACGGTAGCCAGGATGTGAGATATAAATTACAATGGGAGATAGAAAAGGAATGTATTAAGGGCAATGTTACAATAGTCATAAGGGATTTCAATATACTAGTAGATTGGGAAAATCAGGTTGGTGCTGGATCACAAAAGAAGGAAAGTTGTAGAACGCCTACAGGATAGCTTTATCGAGCAGCTTATAGTTAAGCCCACTAATGGAAAGGCAATTTTGCAATGGGCGGTGTATAATGAACCAGACTTAATTAGGAAGTTTAAGGTAAAGGAACCCTTAGAAGATAGTGGTCATAATAAGATAGAATTCACCCTGCAGCTTGAGAGGAAGAAGATAAATTCAAATTTATCAGTATCACATTGGAGTAAAGGGAATTACAGAGGCATGAGAGAGAAACTGGCCAAATTTGATTGGAAGGGGACATCATCAAGAATGACAACAGAACAGCAATGCCTGGAGTTTCTGGGAACAATTCAAGAGGCACAGAATAGATATATCCCAAAGATGAAGTAGTATTCTAAATGGAGGATGAGGCAACTGTTGCTGAAAACAGAAGTCAAAGACAACAAAAAAACCAATATAAAGTGCATACAATATTACAAAAATTAGTGGGAAGTTAGAAGATTGGGAAACTTTTAAAAACCAACAGAAGGCAACTAAGAAGTCATAAAGAGAGAAAAGATTAAATAAGCTAGCCAATAATATAAATAAAAGGATATCAAAAGATTTTTTTCAGGTACTTGAGTAAAAGTGAAGTGAGAGTGGATATCGGACTGCTGGAATATAATGCTGGAGAGGTAGTAATGGGGAACAAAGAAATAGTGAACAAACTTAATAAGTATTTTGCATTAGCCTTCACTGTGGAAGATCATATAACCATTACAGCATGGAAACAGGCCATCTCGGCCCTTCTAGTCCATGCCAAATGCTTACTCATCTAGTCCCACTGGCCTGCACTCAGCCCATAACCCTCCATTCCTTTCCTGTCCATATACCTATCCAATTTTGCTTTAAATGACAATACCGAACCTGCCTCTACCACTTCTACTGGAAGCTCATTCCACACAGCTACCACTCTCTGAGTAAAGAAATTCCCCCTCGTGTTACCCTTAAACTTTTGCCCCCTAACTCTCAACTCATGTCCTCTTGTTTGAATCTCCCCTCTCAATGGAAAAAGCCTATCCACATCAACTCTTTCTATCCCCCTCATAATTTTAAATACCTCTATCAAGTCCCCCCTCAACCTTCTACACTCCAAAGAATAAAGATCTAACTTGTTCAATCTTTCCCTGTAATTTAAGTGCTGAAACCCAGGTAACATTCTAGGAAATCTTCTCTGTACTCTCTCTATTTTGTTGACATCTTTCCTATAATTTGGTGACCAGAACTGTATACAATACTCCAAATTCGGCCTTACCAATGCCTTGTACAATTTTAACATTACATCCCAACTCCTATGCTCAATGCTCTGATTTATAAAGGCCAACATACCTAAAGCTTTCTTCACCACCCTATCCACATGAGATTTCACCTTCAGGGAACTATGCATGATTATTCCTAGATCACTGGCAGTGTGCCAGAAATTCGGGTGTCAGGGAGCAGAAGTGAGTCTAGTTGCAATTACTAAGGAGAGGGTGCTTGGGAAGCTGAAAGGTCTGAAGGTCGGTAAGTCACCTGGACCAAATGAGCTATACCCCAGGGTCCTGAAAGAGATACTGTAGCTGAAGAGATTGTGGAGAATTAGTAATGATCTTTCAAGATCACTAGATTCTGGAATGCTTCCCAAGGACTGGAAAATTACAAATGTCACTCCACTCTTTAAGAAGGGAGAGAGACAAAAGACAGGAAATTACTGCCATTTAGCCTGACTTCAGTGGTTGGAAAGATGTTGGAGTCCATTACTAAGGATAAGGTTTTGGGGTAATTGGAGGCATATGATAAAATAGGCTAAAGTTAACATGGTTTCCTCAAGGGGAAATCTTACCTGTTGGAATTTTTTGAGGGAATAACAGGTAGGATAGACAAAGGAGAGTAAGTGGATGTCATTTGCTTGGATTTTCAGAAGGCCTTTGATAATGTGTTGCACATGAGGATGCTTAACAAGAGTCCATGGCATTACTGGAAAGACACTAACATGGATAAAGATTGGCTGACTGGGAGTAGGCAAAGAGTGGGAATAAAGGGAACCTTTGCTGGTGACTAGTGGTGTGTCGCAGCAGTCAGCATAGGGGCCGCTTCTTTCCTCATTTTATGTTAATGATTTGGATGACGGAATTGACACCTTTGTGCCCAGGTTTGTGGATGAAACAAAGATTATGTGAAAGGCAGGTAGTGTTGAGGAAGCAAGAAGTTTCCAGAAGGACTTGAAGAGATTGGGAGAATGGGCAAAGAAATGGCAGATGGAATACAGTGTAGGGAAGTGTATGGCCATGCACTTTGATGGAAGGAATAAAGATAGAGACTGGTTTTTTAAACATGGAGAAAATTCAAAGATCAGAGGGGCAAAGGGTCTTGGGAGTCCTTGAGCAGGATTCCCTAAAGGTTATCTTGCAGGTTGAGTCAGTGGAAAGGAAGGCAAATGCAATATTAGCATTCACTTCAAGAGGACTGGAATATAAGAGCAAGAATATGATGCTGAGGCTTTATAAGGCATTGGTCAGATTGTGCTTGGAGTATCGTAAGCAAAATTGGACCCTTTATCTAAGAAGAGATGTGCTGACATTGGAGCTGGTCCAGAGAAGGTTCACAAGAATGATTCTGGGAATGAAAGGGTTAATGCACAAGGCGCATTTGATGGTTCTGGGCCTATACTGCCTGAAATTTTGAAGAATGGGGGGGAATTCCACTGAAACCTATCAAATATTGAAAGGCCTTGATAGAGAGGATATGGAGAGGATGTTTCCAATAGAGTTTAGGATCAGAGGGCACAGCCTCAGAATAGAGGGATGTCCATTTATAACAGATGCAAGGAGGAATTTCTGTAGCCAGAGCACAGTGAATCTGTGGAATTCATTGCCACAGGTTGCTGTGTAATCCAAGTCATTGAATATATTTAAAGTGGAATTTGATAGGTCTTTGATTATTAAAAGCCTCAAAAGTTAAGGGGAGACTGCAGGAGAACGGGGTTCAGAGGGATAAATAATCAGCCATGATGGAATGGCAGAGCAGATTCAATGGGCTGAATGGGCTAATTCTGCTCTGATGTCTTATGGTCTCATGGTGTTCATTCTGACCAGACATCAGTGAAATCAAATCTACTCCCTTCAAGCTTTCCTGTTGTTTTATCATCATGCAGAAGTGTAGATTAATAAACACATGGGCACTTATGTGCCTGAAGAAGAGTCTTGGCCCAAATCATCGACTGTTTATTCTTTTCTTTCAGCATTTTGTGTATGTTGCTCTGGATTTCCAGCATCTGCAGACTTCCTCGTGTTTGTGGGCACTTACATGCCTGATGCCCGTACCATCCAGACCATGGTCTCTTCTCGCTGCTGCCATCAGGAAGGAGGTACAGGAGGCTCAGGTCCCACACCACCAGGTCCAGGAACAGTTATTACCCCCCCACCATCAGACTCTTGAACCGGAGTGGATAACTTCACTCACCCCAACACTGAACTGTTCCCACAACCTATGAACATATTTTCAAGGATACTTCAGCTCATGTTCTCAATATTTATTGTTTATGTATCTATTATTATTATTTTGTTTTTCTTCTTTTTGTATTTGCTCTTTGGTTGCTTGTCTGTTGTTTTGTGTAGTTTTTCATTGATTCTATTATGTTTCTTTGTAGTTACTGCAAATGCCCACAAGAAAATGAATCTCAGGGTACAGTGACATATATGTACTTCTAGAATAAACTGGTCTGAACTTTAAAGCAGACAGTGACAGAATAAATCATCCTTCTCCTTGCCCCAGCACTGAATGAAATAGTGAAGTCTCATTCTATTAAAACATTGGCCTAATTCAAAAGCATTAAAAAAGGACAATCAACAGAATGATATCAGATGTGTGTGTGTGTGTGTGTGTGTACTTCAGGGTGTGCTGGAGCATGTGTATTTGTGTGCATAATTCAGGGTGTGTATGTGCATGCTTGCATGTGAGCATATTTCAAGGTGTGTTGGGTGTGTGTGTATATATGTGACTACTGTGTATGTGTATGCATGTGTGTGTGTGAGCAAGTGTGACTGTGTATGTATGAGAATATGTTTGTGTTTGTGAATGTGTGTGTGAGAGTTTGTTTATGTGTGAGTGTGTCACTGTGTGTGTGTGAGACTGCGTGACTGTGTGTGTGTGTGTGTGTGTGTGTGTGTGTGTGTGTGTGTGTGTGTGTGTGTGTGTGTGTGTGAGAGAGAGAGAGAGAGAGAGAGAGAGAAACTCTGTGAGAGTCTGAGTGTGTGAGTGTGGGGTGTATAATTTGAGAAGTCACCCACTTTCATGAGAAGAGGGTCAGTGTATATCTATACATGTGGTCCATGCTCCAGATCCTGGTTCCCTTGCCATTGAACCAAGATGATTGTGAGTGTGTCAGCTAGTTTAAGACAACCACAAACAATCTCATACCAAGATCTTCAAACTCAGGGACTCCTGTGACCTGAATTTCTTTGCTTAAAAATTCATTGCCTTTCAGCAGACATTAGTGTACTTTCAAAATTCATTTCAACTGAATTTCAGAAGCATGTATACCATGCTGACACTTCTAAACAACACACCATGGCAAGCCTTGTGTGGAAATGGATATAAAAATTAATGAAACTAGGAAATTTGTTGCCGGCAGTCTGAAGTACAGAGGCTAGCTTGTATTTTGTGCGTGTGTATGTTTGTTTTTCTGAAGTGTTGAGCATTAGCTGGTCTCCCACAGGAAGTTTAACAAAATAATCCGCTGCATTCATAAGAGTACAGGAAATAATTCTGATTTCTGGAACTAATTCAGACCATTTACAAACCAATAATTCATGCACTCTATTGTTGTAAAGTCATTTTGTCCACATTGTGTTAACGTGGAAGGAAGCCAGTTGAGTGTGAATGACATCCCTGATTTCTGATTCATTCTGACTGATGGGGTCCCACTTTAATTGTGCACACGAGAAAATACAAACATCCAGAATTATTGTCAAACAAACTAGTGTTGATGTTCCCAAAGTGCCATTGCTGACTCCCCTGCTGGCTTTATTCTTATGACTTGAGGAGTCACTCTGAGCTGTGGGAGTTAGAGGGGGAGACAATACTAAAATATAGGCCATGTGCTTCTGTCCCTTCATCACCAACCACCTCATGTTTAAGTTTTCAAATCTCCATGATGTCACACCTCCTCATCCCTGCAACCTCCTCCATCCCAAAATGTCTCACCAAACAGTCCCTCCGCTTCAATTCTACCCCTTTGATCTTCCCGAGCTTAATCCGTTCTCTACTGGTGACTGTACTTCCAGATGCCAGGACCCTATTTCTGAAATTCCATCCTTAAGATCCTCCCTCTTTCCTCCGTTATGTTGCTACCTCTTACCTGTCTCCCCAGCATTAAAGACATCTTCATAAGGCGGTTCCACTCGCCAGTATGGACCCTCGCCAACCGGGACACATTCTCTTCTCATCGGGGAGGATGTGCAGAAGGCTGAAGACACACACTCAACATTCTAGGAACAGTTACTTCCTCTCTGCCATCAGGTTCCTGAACAGTCCATGAACACACGTCACTATTCCTCTTTGCACTGTCCTATTTATTTACTTGCGTACTGAGATACAGTGCAGAACAGGCCCTTCCAGCCTTTTGAGCCACGCCACCCAGCAACCCACCACCCACCCTGCCTTGATTGTAATCCTAGCCTAATCATGTACCCTGACATAGGACCATAAGGCCATAAGACAAAGGAGCAGAAGTCAGCCATTCAGCCCATCGAGTCTGCTCCACCATTTCATCATAAGCTGATCCAATCTCCCCTTTAGTCCCATTCTCCCGCCTTCTCACCATAACCTTTGATGCCCTGACTACTCAGATACCTATCAATCTCTGCCTTAAATACACCCAATGACTTGGCCTTCACTGCCGCCCGTGGCAACAAATTCCATTGATTCACCACCCTCTGGCTAAAAAAAAAAATTCTTTGCATCTCTGTTCTAAATGGGCGCCCTGCAATCCTCAAACCATGTCCTCTCATACTAGACTCCCCCACCACGGGAAACAACTTTGCCACATCCACTCTGTCCATGCCTTTCAACATACGAAATGTTTCTATGAGGATCCCCCCTCATTCTTCTAAACTCCAAGGAGTACAGTCCAAGAGCGGTCAAACGTTCCTCATATGTTAACCCTCTCATTCCCGGAATCATTCTAGTGAATCTTCTCTGAACCCTCTCCAACATCAGCACATCCTTTCTTAAATAAGGAGCCCGAAACTGCACACAGTATTCCAAGTGAGGTCTTACCAGTGTCTTATAGAGCCTCAACATCACATCCCTGCTCCTATACTCTATTCCTCTAGAAATGAATGCCAACATTGCATTCGCCTTCTTCACCACCGACTCAACCTGGAGGTTAACCTTAAGGGTATCCTGCACGAGGACTCCCAAGTCCCGCTTCATCTCAGAACTTTGAATTCTCTCCGCATTTAAATAATAGTCGGCCCGTTTATTTCTTCTACCAAAGTGCATGACCATACACTTTCTGACATTGTAATTCATTTGCTAATTCTTTGCCCATTCCCTCAATCTATCCAAGTCTCTCTGCAGACTCTCTGTTTCCTCAGCACCACCAGCCCCTCCACCTATCTTTGTATCATCAGCAAACTTAGCCACAAAGCCATCTATTCCATAATCCAAATTGTTGATATACAACGTAAAAAGAAGCAGTCCCAACATAGACCCCTGTGGAACACCACTGGTAACTGGCAGCCAATCACGGATCCCTTTATTCCCACTCTCTGTTTCCTGCCAATCAACCAACACTCCATCCACGTACATAACTTTCCCGTAATTCCAAAGGCTCTTATCTTGTTTAGCAGCCTCATGTGCGGCACCTTGTCAAAGGCCTTCTGAAAATCCAAATACACAACATCCACTGCATCTCCCTTGTCTAGCCTACTTGTAATTTCCTCAAAAAATTGCACTAGGTTTGTCAGGCAGGATTTTCCTTTAAGGAAAGCATGCTGAGTTCTCCTATCTTGTCATATGCCTCCAGGTACTCCGTAACCTCATCCTTGACAATCGACTCCAACAACTTCCCAACCACCGAAGTCAAGCTAACAGGTCTATAATTTCCCTTTTGCTTCCTTGCCCCCTTCTTAAATAGCAGAGCGACACTTGTAATCTTCCAGCCCTCCGGAACCAGGCCAGAATCTATCGACTTTTGACAGATCATTGCTAATACCTCCGCAATCTCCACAGCTCTTACTTCAGAACACGAGGGTGCATTCCATCTGGTCCGGAAGATTTATCTACCCTTAGACTATTCAGCTTCCTGAGTACTTTCTCTGTCATAATTGTGACTGCACATATTTCTCTTCCCTGACACCCTTGAATGTCCGGTATATTGCTAATGTCTTCCTCAGTGAAGACTGATGCAAAATACTCGTTCAGTTCCTCCACCATCTCCTTATCTCCGATTACAATTTCTCCAGCATCATTTTCTAATGGTCCTATATCTACTCTAAACTGTCCTTTACTCTTTATATACTTGACAAAGCTTCTCGTATCCTCTTTGATATTATTTGCTAGGGTAATCACGGGGCAATTTACAATGGCCAATTAACCTAGCAACCGGTACAAGTTTGGACTGAAACTGGAGCACTCGAAGGAAACCCACACGGTCCAGGGGAGAATGTACAAAACTCCTTACGCAGCGGTGGGAACGGAAACCAGGTCCCTCGTTCTATAAAGCTTTGCGCCAACTATTAGGCTACCATGCCACCCAATACTTTTTATCGTGTCTTGCACTGAACTGCTTTCCATAAAAAAACCCAACAAATTTCATGACATACGTCAGTAATGATAATTCTGATTCTGATATCTTCAGTACCAGGCATGGAATTCCTGTTTTGTGCACTACTCAGGACTGCTTGCAACTTTAAAGGTTCTATAAAGCACAACTTGTTATTAAGGCTGCAGGTATAAATATTTGAATTCCTTCTTTGGGAGGTGGTAGTTGCCGACATATCCATATTTATTGCCCATTCCTAACTAATGGTGTTGGCAATTTCCCACCTTGCATACCTGATGGTGTTTAATAGAACATAGAACAGTACAGCACAGTACAGGCTTTTCAGGCTACAACATTGTGCCAACATTTTAATCTACCCTTCCCTCCCATAGAGCCCTCCATTCTTCTTGATGTTGCACTCCAAGAAGCACACTTGGAAGAGTTTCTCTTGCCCGGAGTCACTTTGGCCCTTTATCATTTCATGTCAGAGTCAGCTTCTGTTCAGATACTCCTGCAACTAGTGTCACTTTCTGTGCATACAATCATTCCATGCATGCAAGCTAATCTAGTGTTTATACAGTGATGTTCAACAGTCATTTGTTCATTGTGTTTTATGGGATTGCTTTTATATTTATAATATTTTCTATGCTTATTGTGTTTTATATGCTGCATCTGATCCGGAGTAACGATAATTTCATTCTCCTTTACACTCATGCGCTGAAGAATGATAATAAACAATCTTGAATCCTGTTCATAATCAAAACTACATTGCTCGTTCTTTGTAGCCTCAGTCCTGGGACTCCCAATCTGACAATCCTCTGAGAACATCTTCACTACTTCAAGCAGGCAACTAGGTATCAGATTCCAACATCTGCAGCCTCTTGTCACTTCCTACCTATCACCTTCCTGCCTCAGTCACTAATCCCATTCTTTCCTCCTCTATCTGCCTATCACCTGGATCCATCTGCTACCTGTCTGCTCTTGCTTCTCCCCTTTCCTCTTCCTTCTGGCTGTCTCCTCTCAATCTCCAAGTCCAAAACAATCATTGCCTGTCCATCCCCTCACAGGTATAAACCCTAACAGATTTAGATAGATAGATAGATAGATAGATAGATAGACAGACAGATACTTTATTCATCCCCAAGGGGAAATTCAACATTTTTCCAGTCCCATACACTTATTGTAGCAAAACTAATTACATACAGTATTTAACTCAGTATAAATATGATATGCATCTAAAATCACCCTCCCAAAAAGCATTAATAAATAGCTTTTAAAAAAGTTCTTAAATAGTTTACTAAAGTACATTGAGTGGTAACTTAAGCTCAGTCCTAACCCCGTCACTTAACATGTCTTGCCCCTGGTGGTTGAATTGTAGAGCCGAATGGCGCTGGGGAGTAATGATCTCTTCATCCTGTCTGAGGAGCATTACATTGACAGCAACCTGCTGCTGAAGCTGCTTCTCTGTCTCTGGATGGTGCTGTGCAGAGGATGTTCAGGGTTTTCCATGATTGACCATTATTGACAAAAAATTGCCATCCTTACCCAATCTGGGACCATATTGATCAATCAATTTGGTTTATTTGTCACATGTATGTTGCAAACATACAGTGAAATGTGGCGCTTGCATCAAATTAAATCAGTGTGGATTACACTAGCGGCAGCTCAGAAGTGTCACAATCTTCCGGCACCAATTTGCATGCCCACAACTCACTAATACTGATGGTATGTCTTTGGAATATGGGAAGAAACTGGAGCACCCAGAGGAAATCCATAAATCCAAACTCATTCAAACTCCTTACGTTCAGTGGTGGGAATCGAACCGGTACTGTAAAGCATTGTTCTAACTGCTAATCTACCATGCAGCCCCAAGGGTAGCACAGTGCACAGCTGTTAGAGCTGCTGCTTCACAGCTTCAGCGACATGGGTTCAATCCTGACATCCAGTGCTACCTGTGTGAAGTTTGCACGTTCTCCTTGAGACCACATTTATTTCTTCCAAGTGCTAAGGACTCCTACTACATCCCAAAGACGTGTGACTTCTAGGCTAGTTGGCCACTGTTAATTACCCCTGGTGTGCAGCTGAGCAACAGAATCTGTGGGACTATGATGGGAACTTGAAGAGAAAATGAGATTGCTAAGATCCTTCATTTGGATCAAATGTCTCAGTCTGAATTATCGACTGTTAGTTCATTTCCATACATGCTGCCTGGCCTGCTGAGTTCCTCCAGTGTTTTGTGCGTGGTGCTCTGGGTTTTAAGCATCTGCAGAACCTTTGGAGTTTACTAGTTACCGGTACCATCACTCTGAAGTTGACAGTGGATGAAGAGCAATGAGCACTGTGGTGGGTTGGGGTGCCCTGGGGCTAGCAAGGAGTTTGTACATTCTCCCCATAACTGTGTGGGTCTCCTCTGGGTGCTCTGGTTTCCTCCTAAATTCCAATGACGTACAGGTTGGGGTTAGTAGGTTACAGACAAAGTATGTTGGCACCAGATACATGTTGTACTCAGGGCTGCATAGCACAATTCCTGCTGATTTGATTTGATGCAAACAATGCATTTCACTGCATGTTGTGATGTACATGCAGCAAGCAAAAAGAAATCATCTTTATCTCATCTTTCAATTCTGTGATTCTGGTTTTACTAAATGCCACCACTAAATAATAGGATTTCTTTAAAAATCTTTGTCATTTTATTGGCACATTCTCACAACCTCCCAGTGCTGTTAATATCATGTCAAGGATGCGATAAAAGTATTTTTTTCACCCAGATGGTGAGTTGTATGTAGAATTCAGTGCTTGAACTGGTGTTGGAGATAGAAATGCTTGCATGTGCATTGACCTGCAGGATTATAAAACCTGCAATAACATTGGCTAGTTTACTTACTACAGTACAGGTTGCCATTCAGCCTATTGGGATCATACTAGCTCCCAGCAGAGAAATCCTATCGATCCTCTTTCTCCTTTCCTTCTTTTCCTGTGCCCCTGCAACCTATTCTCACTCTTGCTTGGATGTAATTCCCCTTATATTCTTCCCCCCACAGAGGGGATCTTTACAGAAGCCCTGTTAACCCACCAGCCTGTTGTGTCAGATGTTGAAAACCCAGAGCAACACACACAAAATGCTGGAGGAACTCAGCAGGCCAGGCAGCATCTATGGAAATTAATGAAGTCGCCATTTTGGTCTGAGACCCTTCTTCAGGACTGAGAAGGAAAGGGGAAGATGCCAGAATAAAAAGGTGGGTTGAAGAGAAGGATACTAGATAGGTAGTGATTGGTGAAGCCAGGTGGATGGGAAAGGTCAATGGCTGGAGGACAAGGAACCTGATAGGAGAGGAGAAAGGGAAAGAGGAGTTGACCCAGGGGAAGTAATAGACAATTGAGAAGAGGTGGAAGATCATCATGGGGGAATAGAGGAGGGGAGTATTTGTTTATAGGAAGGAGAAATTAATATTCATACCATCAGGTTGGAGGCTACCCAGATGGAATACAAGATGTTGCTCCTCCACCCTGAGAGTGGCCTCATCTTGGCCATTAGAAGAACATTGCTAAATTGGTTTAATATCAGTGATGTGCACCAAGGCACAGTGAAAATCTTTGTTTAGCATGATATCTATATAAATCATTTCATTACAACAGTGCATTCAGGTAGTACAGGGGAGAACAATAACGGAATGCAGAATGAAGTTTTACAGAGAAAGTGCAGTGCAGGTGCAAGGTCATCATGGATAATGGAGGATCAGTAATTTTAAATTTCTGGGTGTAACTATCTCAGAGGACCTGTCCTGGACCCATCATGTAAACATTATTGTGAAGGAAGCATGACAGCTCCTCCACTTCCTCAGGAGTCTGCGGAGGTTCGGCATGTCATCAAAAACCTTGGCAAACTTCTATAGATATGTGGTGGAAAGTGTGCAGACTGGCTGCATTACAGCCTGGTGTGGGAACACCGATGCCATTGGGCAGAAAATCCTACAAAAAGTAGTGGACTCAGCCCAGTACATCACGTGTAAAACCCTCCCAACCATTGAGCACATCTACGTGAAATGTTGCCATAGAATAGTAACATCTATCATCAAAGATCCTCACCACCCAGGCCATGCTCTTTTCTCGCTGCTACCATCAGGTAGAAGATATAGGAGCCAGGTTCAAGAACAGTTACTACCCCCCAACCATCAGGCTCTTGAACAAAAGGGGATAACTACACTCATTTAAGGACTCTGTTACATAGTTATTTCATGTACATTATTTATTGCTATTTATTTATATCTGTATTTACTCAGTTTGATTATAGTTTATAATTCCTCATGTTCACAGTTACAGACTTTCAAATTATGCCTGCAGAAAAAGAATCTCAGGGTTGTACGTGGTGACATGCATGTACTCTGATAATAAAGTTTACTTTGAACTTTTGAACTTTCAATTTTGATGAGGAAGACTTTGATGTCAACAGCCAATCTTATCATACTAGAGAACTGTTCAATCAGTGGGAATGAAGCTGTCCTTGAGCCTGGTGGTACAAGCTTTCAGACTTTTCTGTCTTCTGCCCGAGGGGACAGGAAACGTCTGAGGAGAGTGAAGTGTTTGATTATACTGGCTGCTCTACAGAGGCAGCAAGAAGTTTGGACAGAGTCTGTGGAAAAGAACTTACTCTCTGTGATGTGCTGTGCTGAGTCACGCCGAGCAGTATGACACAGCTCAGCACATTCAGACAGAGCAACTGACATACCAAGCCATGAGGCATCTGGATAGGATTCTTTCTTTCTGTGGTGCCGTTACTAAAGTTGGCGACGAGACATGTCAAGACAGCACCATTGATCAGGATTGAACCCAGGTCAGAGAAGCTGTGAGGCAGGAGCACAGACTGCGGCATCATCTTGCCACTTTAAGAGTGAGGCAAGATGATGTTATTCTTTGATTCTATGTCTCTGAATCCTGTTGCCTTAGCTGGTCACAGGATTGAGACTGTACGGAAAATTAGTAAAATGGGAGTCTATTAGAAACTGATGGCCAATGTCCAAGTCAGCATACACACATGGTCTCAATATACAATTATACAACGTGTTATAAAACAGTATTTTCAAATACAGTGGATTCCACTTAATTGGGCTCTCGTTCAACTGAGCAGCCGTTCATTTGGAACAAATCTTCAAGGACAAAAACTAATCAAGAAAATAGGGATTTCCTTCACTTATTTGGGCCATTATGCCACTTAATTGGGACAAGGGACTGCTGCTGAACAGTTTCCAATGAGTGTCAGTCACATGCACTTGCATGGCTGTTAGACACTACACCGTACTTGAGCGAACAGTTTTTAATTAGTGTCCATTGCATGTGTTTGTGTTCAAAAAGCAGTGATTTTGTCACTGAAAGCTGGTGAGAAATAATCAGCAAGGCAATTCAGAACTGTTTTGCTCACTGTAGTTTCAAGCATTCAGGCTAGGTGATGCAAAAATTGGCCAGGAGTAAAAATGAAATGATTTCACTACCTCAGCAAGTTAGCAATAATTAAAAGATATCAACAATCATCTTGATTGTTACAATGAAAATGAAGACTTGGAGGATGCAACAGTTTCTAACTAGTGTCAGTCACACATACTTGTGTGGCTGTTAGACATAACAGCGTGCTTAGAGCAAGCTATTTTTAATTAGTGTCAGCTACACGTGCTTGTGTTATGTCATCCATTTAGGCCGAAAATGTTCAAGTACTCTGTGGGTAAACCGTGTAACAATCTCAAAGCAGTACGGCAGAAGGATCTTGGAAGTGATATTGAAGATAATGAGTGGTCAAATACTTTATCAAATGTGGGTAGACATATTAGGGAAGCGAGAGGGAAATTTATTCAGTATAAGATAGTACACAGATATTATTGGACACCAACTAGACTCTACAAAATGGGGATTGTTGATAATCATTTATGCTGGAAATGTAAAAATGAGGTGGACACATATTTTCACATGATTTGGGAGTGTTCCATGGTCCATCCATTTTGGTGTAAAGTTCTTGATTTGTTGGGGAATTGGTCAGGTCCTACGCTGCCCCTGTGCCCACGGCTTTGTCTCCTGGGTGACAGGACAATGATGTAATCACTTGTAAACAATGACAAATCTACTACTTTAAAGATGGGTCTCATCACAGCTGCAAGAATTATATTGCAAAACTGGAGAAAACCCAGATGTCCCACTGTGAGGGAATGGACTGAGGAAATGGTTAAGATTTCATCATATGAACACGTGTTGGGAAGAATTAACAGAGAAGGAAAAGTGCAAGATGCGCGGGGTCAATTTTGGTTGTATGTTAATTTAATCTTAAATTGGAAGTTTTTTTCTGTTTCTTATTTTTATATGTTTTCCTGTCATGGGATGGCTGTGTAAATATGCTGTACTGTACGATATGCTGTGCTGCTTTGAAAAATAAGAATAAATAATAATAAAAATTTGAATTACAAAAAAAAGCAGTGATTTTTGATACTACTTCATGTAGGAAGACAATGAAGGCAGTCAATTATCTTCACAAAGCATCTGCACAGATTTTGTTCATATATAGTCAATCAAATGAACCCGGCAGCTTAAATGGTATGAATTCCTCTGTTGATTAGAAACTAATACAGAGTTTTATAGCACTGTAGTCATATTAATAGTGTTCTAATATGTTCTGTATTTCATTTAAATACATAATTTGTTACTCAGTTAAACATAGTTTGTCTTTGTTAAACTATTTCCATGAAACTTTGGCTAATTGGGGCAGCCGCCTATTTCAGTCAGAATATGCTGATCCCAATGTGTCCCAAAGAATTGGAATCCACTGTACCTTCTATTTAAACAAGCATACAATGAGTCAATAAGCAAAAACTGACATGGGAAAGTGGTTTCCTAAAACATTTTCATCCTATTTACAATATAGGGCAATTGTGGAGTTTTGGAATCCACAGAAAGGTCAGCTTTCAGATAATGGCTCTCCCTACAACACGTCTTTGTTGAAGAAGTTAAAACAGAGAGAGGGAGGCAGTCTTTGTGTGGCAATTTTCATTAATGTAGCATGTTCCAAACCTCTTTGCAGCAAGATGACCTTTTGAAATCTCAATCACTTGCAGTGGGAGGAAAGTGCAGCCATTTTGTGCAAAAGTAAGAACCCATGAACACCTCATTAGGAACACGGCCATACTATCTTTAGTGGCACGGGACCTCTGAGACAATGGATGTCCAGTTCCTGTGCTTTCCAATTGCTCTTGTTGCTGTCACTTGAGGGCCTGAGTATCTGAGAGATGTTAGGCACACTAGAACCTTATTCACTAGATGGTACGAGTCTGTGGGGTGATCTCAGAGAAGTGTATAAAATCATCAGGGGCAAAGAGAGAGTGACTGCACAGAATCTTCCTCCCAGGGAGAGGGAGTGGAACCAAAAAATTAGAAGGCAAAGGTTTAAGGTGAGAAGGGTATAAATATCCATATTTCCTATTATCTAGTTATCTTCCCACCCTTCTCTTTTCCTTAGCTGCATATTACCTCCCTCTAGTGCCCTTCCTCTTTCCCTTTTTCCATGATCCACTGCCGTCTCCTATTAAGTTTTTCTTCATCAGCCTTTCACCTCTTCCACCTATCCCCTCCCAGCTTCTTATTTTATCCCCCTACCCCCACCCACCCAATCACCTCCCCCTCATCTGTTTTCACCTATCTGGCAGTTTTCACTCCTTCTTCCCACCCAACCAACTTCTGATACTGGCTTCTGATCCCTTACTTTCCAGTCCTGACAAAGGATCTCAACCCGAAGCGTCAACTTTGTTTTTGCCTTCCATAGGTGCTGCCTGACCTGATGAGTTCTTCCAGCATTTTGTGTGTGCTGCTCCAGATCGGGGGCGCCATGGTAACTTAGCGACTTTGCAGGATCTGAGTTCAGAGTTCAACTCTGCTGCTTGCTGTGAGAAGAATGTACATCCTTCCCGTAAGCACATGGGTTTCTTCCAGGGGCTCTGGTTTCCTCTCACAGTCCAAACGTGTACCAGTCAGTGGGTTAATTGGCCATTGTAAATTGTCCTGTGATTAGGCTAGGGTTAAATAAGTAGATTGCTGGGTGGTGCACAGAGGCCTGTTCTAAACCATCTCTAAATAATTAAATTTTCAGCATTTCGGAATGTGTTGTGTTGCATTGTGTGTTGTGATGCATTGTGTTGCATTGGAGGTGGTTATTGACTTCAGGAAAACTCACACCGCTCTTTACCTCAGCAGCACAGCGGTGGAAGCTGCAAGCAGTTTCACACTCCTGGGGGTGCACATCTCGCACAACCTCTCGTAGTCCCAGAACACCGCTACACAATTAGGAAAGCTCACCAACACCAACACCTACTTTCTGATGAGGCTGAAGAGAGCTGGACTGGGCATGTCTATACTCACGTTATTCTGTAGATGCACATCCTGACATGCTGCGTAACTGTACAGCGGCAGAGAGGAAGGCTCTTCAGCTGGTAGTCAAAACCGCCCAACACATCATCGGCATCAGCCTACCCACTATCATGGGTATACAGTATATACAGAGAGGTCCTGAAAAAGGGCCAGTAACATCAAGAAGGATCTCACCTACCCTGCTCACGGACTGTCTGTCCCACTTTCATCAGGGAAAAGGCTGCACCACCAGACCCAAAAACAGTTACTCTCCCCAAGCAGTAAGGCTGATCAACACCTCCACCCACTGATCCACCACCACTACTTTAGCATTTCCTGTCAGTGACCTTATGTATAATCACTCTTGTGCCTAGCATCACTTTATGGACATACAATCAATGTATGTAAGTTATATTATATATTCATATTTATTTTGTTTTTTATTATTGTGTTCTTTATTTTACTGTGTTTTATTTTGTGCTTCATTGGATCTGGAGTACTGGAAATGACATTAAACAATCCTGAATCATGTTCGGAAACATTCACATTGTCAACCTGAAAATCAGAAACAATGACTTCTCATTATGGACTGCTTTCTCTTGTACATTAATTAATAGGTTGTGCCTTAAAAGTATCACAGGTTCCATTCTGTATTATTGGCTGCTGCAGACTCCTCAGAAACCGTCTCATGGTATGTATAGGTATATCTACTTCAATACATCAATGCAATACTTCCATCTGCTACTGTGTCTTATTGGTTGAGTTTTTCGACATGCTCAAGATAACGTGCACTGGCATTTTATACCTGATTGGAATGCATCAACTTTATACATTGTCCAGAGACACTACTCTAAATCTGATAAAGAATGATTGGAATGTAATCCATGATACGTCTATCTGAACTGAGATGTACACAGCTGTTAACAAGTGTCCTCACAGCTGATAAAAGAATAGTTTGGTATCTCTATTTCAATCAATTTCTGATCTCAGAACATTCACTTCTGCACTGAAAGCACTTAATGTGGACAAAGAGTACAACATGGAAACCAGCCTTCCCAGCATGCAGTCTGCCTGCACTTCTCACGGCCTCAGTAAATCAAAACCCTACCCACGCCAGACATTCGCTGTTATCCCCCCTCCCATCAGGAAGAAGACAGAAAAGCCCAAAAGCATGTACCACCAGGCTCAAGAGCAGCTTCTATCCCACTGTTATAAGACTACTGAATGACTTCCTAGTACTATAAAATGGATTTTTGATTTCACAATTTACCTCATCATGGTCTTCCGTCCTAATGTCAGCCTGCACTGCACTTTCTCTTTAGCTGTAACACTTTATGCTGCCTTCTGTTATTGTTTACCCTTGAACTACCTTGATGCCCTGTTATAATGAAACGACCTGTATGGGCGGCATGCAAAGCAAAGTTTTCACTGCACCTTGGTACATGTGACAATAATAAACCAACCAGCCAATTGGTAACATTGATATTCTCAGTACAAATTCAGACTGACCCAGTCAAGGAACCATTTTCCTAATTAATATTTCTCCTTGTGAAGCTCCCACACCAACAGGTTCACAAAAAAAGTTATGAACACAAGAGATTCTGCAGATGGTGAAAATCCAGAGGTACACACATCAAATACTGGCAGAACTCAGCAGGTCAGGTAGCATCTATGGAGAGAAATAAACAGTCACCCTTTCAGACTCGAGGTAGTCCCGCTGAGGAGTCTCTGCCCAAAATATTGACTGTTTATCCCCCTCCTCATCTTTTTTTCTCCTGTCCTGCCGAAGGGTCCCGGCTCGAAACCTCGACTGTACTCTTTCCCATCGATGCTGCCTGAGCTGAGTTCCTCCAGCATTTTGTGTGTGTTGCTCGATTTCCAGCATCTGCAGGCTTTCTCATGTTTGTGATTACCTTACAACCATCAGGCTCCTGAACCAGCATGGATAACTTCATTTACCACTGCTCTTTACTGATACTATGACCAACGTCTCTTTACAACATACCAAGGTCACTTCCAATGTCTCTTTACAATATACGTTCTCAGTGTTAGTTCTTTATTTGCACAGTTTGTATTCTTTTGCACATTGGTTCTCTGTCAGTCTTTATCATAAATTCTTTTGTATTTCTGTTTTCCTGGAAGTGCCTGAAAGGAAATGAATTTCATGGTAGTATATGGTAACATATCCGTACTTTGATCTTTAGTGCAATTCATCCCACATTTTTTATTTTAATTTCAATTTATTTGTGAGATGTGGATGTAATTGGTAACAGAAGCTTCTGCTCTCCACCCCTAATTGCTCTGAATTGAGTCATTTGATGGGTTGTTTCAGAGTCAAAGTATTATTTATTATAATGGTACTTTGTGTTACCATACACAGTATAACCCTGAGATTCATTTTCTTGCAGACATTTATAGGAGAATAAAGAAGTACAATAGAATTTACGAAAAACTAATGATAAACAATGACAGACAAACAACAAAAGTGCCAAAAAGACAAAGAAGGTCAACTTCTTTGCTAGGGTTCTGAAGTCACACACCGAGCAGACTAGGGGTTTTGACTGGGCTGACTGCCTGTTAGGAGGTACGTACATGCCCCAGTAGTTGTTGAAAAAGAACACCTGGCGTGCATGGGTAACATGGAAGCGTTTTGGGACCGTTGGGCACCAGGGGGCTTAAACGCCATCCTTTAATGAGGATGATAATTTGTCAGTTTAATGTACTGTATATCAGTTATGATTTTTTTCTGGTCTTTTGTGATATGATTGCACATTAGTGCAGTGGTTCAAATTTGTAATGAAAGTAGTTTCGTAAAACAAACAGAGCAGACAGGTGAGGGTGACAGATAATGGCATCAGTGAATTGGTCGGGTTTCTATGACCCTGCTAGCTTTGTCACCCCTGTTGACAGGATTTTTTTTTCATTTCAGGACTGTGAGAATGCCCGAGAGGATTATGGGGATCTCCCTACCATCCATCAGGGACATTTATCAGGAGCACTGTGTACTCAGGGCCTTTAGTATTGTTAAGGATCTCAACCGTCCATCCTGCACTCTCTTTGATTTTCCACCATCAGGCAGGAGACCCCAATGCATAAAAACAAGAACAGTCAGGACAGGAAAAAGTTTCTTCCCACAGGCCATTAGGATGGTGAACTTCTTGCTTTATCGCATTTGAAGCGTCAGGAGTTAATCTCTTCGGTACTCTACAATATTTGATTTATGCACTTTAGTTTCTTTCTTTACGTGTAATCCATCTATAGCTTTCATCTTTACTTTTATAAGATATTATGTGTTATGTGTGTTATGTATAACTGTAATGATAATTGAGATGGTCTGTAGGAGTTTTCAACTTAAGTTACATTTCTATCACTAATTATCTCATGTTACCTTTGGAGCTTTATGGAATCACATTGAAGTATCTAGTATACTGAAGTATAGTACTCAGCTCACATTCTTCTGCTATTTAATTTGTACCCTTCCGTCTTTAAATCGCAAATTTTCTTCCACCAGACTAGTATTAATACTGGGTCCCCCACCATTTCAGACAGCGTGTTCTAACACAGTTCAAGGTGTGAGTGAAATTCTCACCTCCTGTCTTCTGTCCCTTAGCATTCCTATGTCAATGTTTCGCATCAATTCAACACAGAATCATAGAAACAAGACAAGGCCATTCAGCCCCTCGAGTCTGCTTACTATGCCTGACCTCCATCTTAATTAATCTACTGCATTTTTTCAGTCATCCCTAGTCTTCTGATGTAATATGTCTATCATACACAATTCTGAAAGGTTCAAGTGACTCCTTTACCCCACTACCAGCATCCTGACTTTGTGTCAAAACCACTTCCTAACATCACCTCAGAACTCCCCTGGGTTCCAGGTTTTATGGTTGCACCTTCATTCTCCACCAACGGAACTGATTAATAACTGTCCACCCAATTAATTGTGTTGATCATATAGCGCATCTTATTTACAGCAATAGGATAGCAAAATAAGACCATAATACATAGGACCAGAGTTAGGCCATTCAGCCCTTCAAGTCTTCTCCATCATCCTATCATGGCTGATTATTATCCCGCTTAATGCTATTCTCCTGCCTTCTCCCCCATAAGCGCTTTAAATATACTGAATGCCTTGGCCCCAACACCCATCTGAGGCATTGAGTTCCACAGATTCACCAACTTCTGGCAAAAGGTATTCCAACACATCTCTGTTCTAAAGTGATATCCTTGCATGCTGAGGTTGTGCCCTCTGGTCATAGACTCCTTCGCGATAGGAAACATCCTCCCCACGTTCACTCTCATCTAGGCTTTTCACTATTTGATAGGCTTCAATGAGTTCCACGCTCATTCTTCTAAACTCCATCAAGTACAGGCTGAGAACAATCAAATACTATCCAAAAATTAACCCTTTCATTCCCAGGATAATCCTTGTGAACCTCCTCTGGACCCTCTCCAATACCAGCACATCCTTTCTTAGATAAGGGGCCCACCATATTCCAAATGCGATCTGACCAACACCTTATAAAGCCTCAGCATTACATCTTTAAAAAGATAGATGCATCCTTAAAAATAGAGTCAAGGGGTGTGGACACAGAGCATGAACATAACACTGAAGCCAAATTTGTTCATCCATGATGGGTCAAAGAGCCCTATTCCTATTACTTATGTCTATGTGGAACAGAAGATAGCCTTTTGGCTCATCAAGTGCATATTCATCCTCTGACAGAGCAATCTAACTTGTCCCATTGTCCACCTCTCCCTCTGTAGCCATACAGTACTATCTCCCCATGAGATCTCTTTCTGAAAATGGCAAATGAATCACCACTCTTCAAGTCAATGAAATCAAGATCATTAATCTCTTTCCATTTCTTTTCAATATGGTAGATCTGTAAACTCTCTACCTTGACTGTATTTTGCTTTATATCATCCAGATTGTCAGTGATCTTCAACCATTCTTCAGTCCATCCATGTAACTCCTACATTGTTTATTTGCCATCTCCTAATTAAATTATAAGTCCTTAAAATGAAAATCTGAATATTCTATAAAATATTAAATGCAAATGCAATGCCCACAGGGTTGACTTTGATGGCACAAAACTACTTTGCCTTGACAGTGGCTTTTGGGACTGCATGGTGAAGGAAGCCATTGAAATAAAAGCTTTAACAAAGATGAAGGTCTCACACCAAGCAAGAACTGGAATTTGATTGTAAACAAGGTAAGACAGCAGAAACCTGATTGGTTAATGACTAACCAGACGGGGGACAGACTATGAGGGAGTATAAATACCACTGGACTAGATATACATAGGCATCATCCCTGGTGAAGATAGCAGGGGTTGTCATTGAAACGTCAGTTAAAATCAACACTGGCTAGAAGCCCAAAAAGAGTTTATTCGATACTAATGGAGTCCTCAATCACAAAAACAAGCAAGTCTGCAGATGCTGGAAATCCAAAGTAATACACACAAAATGGTGGAGGAACTCAGCAGGTCAGGCAGCATCAATGGAAAAGAGTAAACAGTCGATGTTTCAGGCCGAGGCCCTTCATCAGGACTGAGAAGGAAGGGGAAAGAAGCCAAAATAAAAAGGTGGGGGGGAGGGGAGGAGGCTAGCTGGAGGTGGTAGGTGAAGCGAGGTGAGTGGAAAAGGTCAAAGGCTGAGAAGAAAGAATCTGATAATAAAGTGGACAATAGGAGAAAGGAAAGGACAAGAGGGACACAGGCAGAAGTAAAAGGCAGTTGAGAAGAAGTGAAAGGTCAGAGTGGGGAATAGAGGAGGAGATGGAATTTGTTCACAGGAAGGAGAAATTAATATTCATGCCATCAGGTTTAAGGGTACCATATGGAATATAAGGTGTTGCTCCTCCATCCTGAGGATGGCCTCATCCTGGCACCAGAGGAGGCCATAGATTGACACATCAGAACGGAAATGGGAATTAGAATTGTAATGTTTGTCCACCAGGAAGTCACACTTGTGGTGGGTGGTGCAGATTTTGAGTAATCAAACCAAGGGAATTAACAAAGCCTGTCTGCCATCCAAACAAATAGCTTAACTGAAAAGTTGGACAGGGTGATGTTCTATTAACTCCTGCTGCATTGGGATTGCGTCCGTACTCTGCGAAAGTGTTTGGTATTGAAGAATGAATCAGTGCAGAAGAGAGAACTATTTTATGGATATTTAAATTTCATTTTATTTCCTCTCCACATCCACTCTGTCTAGGCCTTTCATTTGATGGGTTTCATATTCAGTTATTTTATTTTTCTTTGGATTTTGCAAATGACATCCAAAAATCAAGAACTCCAGTTCCAGAATGATTTGAATATAAGATTCATTCTTATAATACTATTTGGGAGCTGCAGACATTGGGAATGGCTCCAAAAGGGAGTAGCAGAAGCTATTCCTTCCTCGAGTCACATCGAGAATGAAGTCAGTGATTGATTGCATTAAGAGAGAACAAATCCTTGGCCAATGCAGGGAAACTCACCATGAAATCTGCTGGCAGCACAGTAGGAAGGCTAGTACAGCCACTGCTTCGCAGTTCCAGTGACTCAGATCCAAACCTGACGTCAGGCACTGCCTGGGTAGAGTGTCCCTGTTCTCCCTGTAACTGCATGGATTTCCTCCGATTTCCTCCCACCTCCCAAAGGTATGTAGGCTGGTGAGTCATGTAGCTAAGAGCACACCCATTGATGTATTGGTATTGATATTGATATTGGTTTATTATTGTCATTACGACACAGTGGAAAGCTCGTCTTGCATACTGGTCATACAGATCAAATCATTACACAGTGTGCCAAGCTAGAATAAGGGAAACAACAAAATGTAAAAGCAGGCGAATAATAAAATTCAACATCATAATGAAGCAGATTGTGAGGACAAGAGTCCATCTTATCGTACAGGAGGTCCATAGAAAGGGTCTAATAAAGGTGCAATGCAAGCTGCCCTTGAGCCTGATGATACCTGCTTTCAAGTTTTGCCTGATGGGAAGGTGGAGGAGAGAGAATGTTTGGGGTGGGTTGGGTCTTATCGAGGCAGTGAAAAGTGGACAGTGTCCATACAGAGGAGGGCGTTTCCACAACTCTCTGCAGCGTTTTGCGGTCAAATTGAGGATCGTTGAGTAGAAATACTTATGTGTCTGTTGAAAGGAAGTCCACAAGACACAGGAGCAGAATTAGGCCACTTGCCCCATCGAGTCTGTTCCACCATTCATTCCATCATGGTTGATTTATTACCTCCCTCAACCCCATTCTCTTGGCTTCTGCCCGCAACCTTTGACACCCTGCCTAATCAACAAACTATCAACCTCCGCTTTAAATGTTCTCAATGACTTTGACCTCCACAGCTGTCTGTGGCAACGAATTCCACAGACTCACTACCCTCTGGCTAAAGAAATTCTCCTAAATCTGTATAACTCCTTCTGCAGATTCCCTGCTTCCTCAACACTACCAGCCTCTCCACCTACCTCTGTATCATTTGCAAACGTGGCCACATAGCCATCAATTCTGTCACCTAAATCATTGGCATATAGCTTGAAGAGAAGTAGTCCCAACACCCTCCCCTGCAGAACAGCACTAGTCACTGGCTGCCCACAGCAACCTTCTATCCACACAAGTACCTTTCCTGGAATACCATGGACTCTTATCTTATTAAATAGTCTTATGTGTGACACCCTGTCAAAAGCCTTCTGAAAATCCAAGTAAACAACACCCACTCACTTTCCTTTGTCTATTCTGATTGTTATTTCCTCAAAGAATTTCAACAGATTTATCGGACAGGATTTTCCCTAAAGGAAACCATGCTGACTTTGGCCCATTTTATAATGTGCCTCCAAATACTTCAAAAGCACATCCTTAATAATGGACTACAGCATCTTCCCAACCAGTTAGAAGCCAGGCTAATTGGCCTATAATTTTGTTTCTTTTGCCTTCCTCCCTTCTTAAAGAGTGTAGTGACATTTGCAATTTTACAGTCCTCTGGAACCATTCCAGAACCTAGTGATTCTTGAAAGACCATTGACAGTGCCTCTGTTGTGTGTTCAGAGATGCTCTTCTACACACCATTGTTGGTTATTTAGTTATACTTGCCTTCCTGTCAACTTGAACCAGTCCAGCCATTCTCCTCTGATCTCTCTGACAAACAAGGCACTTTCACCCAGAGAACTGCCGCTCACTGGATATTTTTCTTTTGGGTTTTTTTGCACCATTTTCTGTAATCCCTAGAGACTGTTGTGCATGAAAATCCCAGGAGATCAGCCATTTCTGAGATATTCAGATCACCCCATCTGGCACCATCAAGCATTCCATGGTCAAAGTCACATTTCTTCCCCATTCTGATGTTTGGTCTGATCAACAACTGAGCCTCTTGACCATGTCTGCATGCTTTTCTGCATAGAGTTGCTGACACGTGATTGGCTGATTAGATATTTGCATTAACAAACAGGTGTACAGTTGTACCTAATAAAGAGGCCACTGACTGTATGCCTCTTACAAACTTATAAGCTTCTCTCTGGTCCCTCTTTCACTCTCCACCACTCCAAAGAAAACAAGTTAAAGTTTATCCAGCATGTCCTTATAGCTTTATGCTCATAGTTTTTGTTTTAGTGTTATGTGAATTGGCCACATACTCACAGGTGCAGAAGGAAAAAAATTGAAAAGGGTTGCTTCCTGACATATCACTCCCAGTAATGCTCAACAAAGCTCATAGCACATCTACACAACTTGATTAGATCTGGATTGAATTACTTTAAATCAAAACATGGATCATATTCTGCATAAATTCATGTTCTAAATGCTGTTAAGGGAACTCTCTGGGAACAGACTACTGGGTCAAGGCTATTAGTGAATTAAACAAACTTTTATGGCTTACTATTCCTTCTAATTGCCTCAATGGTTTTGTACCACTGCCTCACGTAACCCCTGTGACCCCAGCAGATGTCTATGCTCTTTCAGAGTCAGAATCAAATTTACTATCACCACTTCGGTCATGAAATTTGTTAACTTTACAGCAGCAGTACAATGAAATACATAATAAGTAAATGTAGAAAAACTGAGTTACATTATATATGACTATTAAACAATTAAGGTAAGATAAGTAATGCAAAATAATAGAAATAAAAAAGTTGTGAGGTAGTGTTCATGGTTCAATGTCCATTAAGAAATTGGAGGGCAGAGGGGGAGAAGCTGATCGATGAATGATTGCCTTCAGGCTTCTGTATCTCCTTCCCAACAATAACAGAGTGAAGAGGGCATGTCCTGGGTGGTGGGGATCCTTAATGATGGACGCTGCCTTCCTAAGGCATCACTCCTTGAAGGTGTCTTGGATACCATGGAGGCTGATACCCATGATAGAGCTGACTGATTTTACAAGTTTCTGCAACTTATTTTAATCCTGTGCAGTAGACTGCCCCACCTCCCCCCCCCCCACCCGATAGACAGTAATATGGCCACCAAGTTCTCCACGGTACACGTGTAGAAATTTTCATGTGTTTTTGGTGACATACCAAAATTTCAGTTCCAGGGTCCTGCACCTCCCTGAGTTAGGTCACGCATTTGGCAAGAAATCACTCTTCTATATCCTTCTCCCTAAATTTCAACTCCTGCCCTCACCAACCTTTAATATTTTCCTTAAAAATCATGATTTTGTCTGAGAATGTGTTTATTCATGATCTCGTCTTTGTTGTATCACCAAGGACTCTAGCAGATTACTACAGATGTACTGTGGAGAGCATTCTAACTGGTTGCATCACTATCTGGTGTGGAGGGGCCAGGGCCCAGGATCAGAAAAAGTTGCAGAGTGCTGTCAACTCAGCCAGCTCCATCATGGGCACAGGTCTCCCCACCATCGAGGACATCTTCAAATGGCAGAACGTCAGGAAGGCAGCATCCTTCATTATGTATCCCCATTATCAAAGACATGCCCTCTCATTACCATCATCAGAGAGGAACTAATTTGGGACAGTTTCTTACACTCCTCTATCAGATTTCTGAATGGACAATGAACCAACCCATGAACACTACCTCATTATTTTGCCCTCTTATTGAAAGTAATAGTAATTTTCTTTACATTTTGCACAGCATTGCT
Source organism: Hypanus sabinus (assembly GCF_030144855.1). NCBI lineage: Eukaryota > Metazoa > Chordata > Chondrichthyes > Myliobatiformes > Dasyatidae > Hypanus > Hypanus sabinus. The sequence continues at coordinate 55,865,025 of NC_082726.1, forward strand.
GCCACAAGACAATTTCACAACATACACTATACCACTGATAATAAACTTGATTCTGATTCCTGTTCTCTGTCACTTTAAATCTCCATCACCACTCCCACACTGACTTGTTGACCTGTAGTCTCCTAGGGAGCCTGTAGACCAACGAGGTCAACACAGACTTAAGGAACAGGCCCACTAGGAACATTCTAACTCAATACTGAATCAGAATCAGATTTATTATCACTGACTTAGATGATGTGAAATTTATTGTTTTGCAGCTGAAGTACAGTACAAATACATAAAAATTATAATTTCCAAAAATAAACAGATAGTGTAAAATTAAAGCATTAACAAGGTAGGGTGCATGGACCATTCAGTAATCTGATGACAGTGGGAACAAGCTGTTTCTGAATTGTAGAGTGTGGAACTTCTCCCTGATGGTAGTAACAAGAAGTGGGCCGGTCCCAGATGGTGAGGGCCCTTGATGTTGGATACCACCTTTCTTGAGGCATCACCTCTTGAAGGTGCTTTGATAGCGGGAAGGTTGTGCTCGTGATGGAGCTGGCTGTCTACAACCTTCTGCATCCTCTCACAATCCTAGGCATTGGAGCCTCCGTGCCAGACAGTGATGCAATCAAAAAACGCACTCCACCATGCATCTCTAGAAATTTGTAAGAGTATTTGGTGGTATACCAACATTTCCTCAACTTCAAATGATGTAGAGCTACTGGCATGATTACATCAATTGTTGGGTCCACGATAGTTCCTCCGAGATTTTGATGACGATGAATTTCCCCTTCAAATTCTCAATGAGGATTGGTTAGAATTCTCCCAACCTCCCCTTCCCAAAGTCAACAATCAATTCCTTGGTCTTGCTGATGTTGAGTGCAAGTGCTGATATTGAATTGTGAACTATGATTTCTGGGTCTTTGTCAATCGTAGATTGGCTAAGTTTGTTTGGTTCTTTCCCCCCTCCCCCCCACACAAAATGCTGGAGGAATTCAGCAGGACAGGCAGCATCTATGGAGAGGAATAAAGAGCCAACGATTGGGGTCAAGCATTATGTGTGTGTTACTCTGGATTTCAAGCATCTACAGAATCTCTTGTGTTTTTTCCCCCTCTTTAAAAATTTTTCTTCTTCTTGATGAGGAGGATACACCCAGCATGACCTGTGGGATCCATCTCCCACCTGTGTTTTTCACAACTCCTGCATTCCTTTGTCTACGCTCTTTTGTCCGCATTCTTGAACTGCTCCCATTCCCTCGTACTCAATAACACTTCACAGCTTCTCCACGTGGCCACTCCCGTTAAGCCCATTAGAGATCCCACTCTTCCTGCAGCGGAAAACACTTCTTTCCTCTCCTTCCCTGTCCCAAACTTAAATGTTAAAGCTGTTCCTTTTCACCCAGGTCAAACAGTATTTTCAATATTTTCTGCTCTTAATTCTGCAAGGAAGTATCCCCCCCACCGCCACCTCATCCACACCTCAAAAAGCACTGGATACAGAGGTCAGTGTAACTATTCCAAGGCAGGATCTCTTGACCCAGTGGTAGTTCTGAGGAATCAACCAAAGGAGCTACAAGACTTCATTATCCATGTCTTTGTGAGGGAGGAGTAAACACAAGCCAAACTTTCATTGGAATGGAAGACCAATTTCTAGAGAACATCAGTCAATCCAAACCAATATCTGCCTGACAGTGCTGACATAGTGTTGAAAGAATAGACTCTATTACTTGCACTCTGCAATCAAAGGCCTTTTACTCATCTAAAAGTATTGCCACCACTTTATACTCAGAGTTATTTCCTTCAGCTCAACTCGTCCATGCTGATCAAGATGTTTACTTGAGCTAACCCCGTTTGCCTGCTCCAAACCTTCCCTATCCATGTACCTGCCCAAAAATCTTTTAAACATTGTAAATGTACCCAGCCCTACAGCTTGTTCCTCACATCCACCACCCTCCGTGTGAAAAAGTTGCCAACTTGGTTCAGACAATTTGTCCAGGCAATTTGTTAACCAAATTGGCTTGGACTATTCATTAACTAACTGAGCTTGGAAAATTCATTAATCAACTCAGCTCAGACTAACTAACGCAGTTTGGAGAATTTGTTAACCAATCCAGTTCAGACAATTCATTAACCAATTATTTTAAATTATTCCCTTCTCATTCCCTTCTCTATGTCTTCTAGTTTTAGGCTCTATGCTGGGAAAATGGCAGTGATGCATAAACCTTATATAAACCTTCCATAATTCTATATACTTCTGCAAGGTCACCCCTGAGCATCCTACACTTCATTGAAAAAAATCGCAACCTATCCAGCATCTCCTTGAAACTCAAGCCCTCCAGTCATAGTAAAATCTTCTTGAGTCTTTTCTGTCCATTTTCCAGTTTAATTACAACTTTCCTGTACAGAGTGGCCAGCACTGCATACAACAATCAGGGTTAATCAAATACTTCTTCAAACATATGGTAACCACCTTGAATTGTTCCAAGAGGCTGCAAATCTCTAGCAGTATATATGATGACTTGTTGTCAAAACATCCTGTATGTTAGAAGCCAAGCCAAGTTTGAGGAACACACATTGAACACAGTTGTCAGCAATGGCTCTAAACATTCTTGGAGGCAGCGGATTACCCATTACCCCGCTCCCACTCTACAGCAACTGGTTAGTGAGCCAGCTGCTGCCTCTTCCCCAAATGGATAAATACCTGACAATTCCAATGAGTTAAAATTCTTAAACATCAGCTTTTTCTCTCACTCTCAGTTTGTAAATATGACTAAATAGAAGGGACTAGATCACTGTCTTTGAATTGAGCTTGTGACTTACTGTCAATTTTCCTCGGAATGGCAAAGAAATAGCAATTCTGAATGACTACTAATATCAACAATGGCTTGGTTGATACAGTTCTTACTTCTCAAGTCCAAGGCTTGTGGGTTCAAGCCTTCATCCTGAAGTAAGTACATCAATGTAGGCTGCCTTTCCACTGAGATTTGGAAGGCTTTAGGGGTTCTTTATTCAGATAAGATATTAAGAAAGACTCTTAATACCTCTTCATTATATCTCTGTGTAATACCTCTGCTCAATCAAGGTAAGTGTTAAAGATTCTATCACATAATGACAGAAGAGCAGAGGAGAACTTTCTAGTGTCCAGTCAGGGACCACAATTTGAAAAGCCTTCGCTGGTTTTTACTTAAATTGTTGGACATACTTTAAAAAGAAAGGTTGTGACTAAAGGACAAGAAAGGCATAATTCCAGAGGTAATTCTTAGAGTTACAGAGCCTTAGAGAGATATAGGGAGAACAGGCCCTTCGACCCATCAAATCCATGCCTTCCATGACACAGTCCTACGGTTGTGAGAGAATATGAAAATTGCGGTTTCTCAGTAGGATGTTTACAAAACTGTAGATGTAATTATACCTGTCAACGTTGCCTATACAACTACTTTCAAGTCATGAAGAAAAATCGGCATTTTGGTATCTTCTTTCACATCATTTTTCTGCAAGGTCACAGATTTAAAATCAGGTCCTCTCCCAGCCTCTCAAATAATATCAAATGAAGTTGATCACCACATGCACAAGCACAGTGGGATACAACTTGTTTTGCTGCACCATCATAGATGTTTGGATTCAGACAGACCTGTGCACCTCCTTGTTAATGCAAATATCTAATCAGCCAATCTTGGGGCAGCAACTCAATGCATAAAATCATGCAAACATGGTCAAAAGGTTCAGTTGTTGTTCAGACCAAATATCAGAATGAAGAAGAAATGTGATCCAAGTGACTTTGACCATGGAATGATTGTTGGTGCCAGACAGGAAGGTTTGAGTATCTCAGTGACTGCTGATCTATTGGGATTTTCATGCACAACAGTCTTTGGAGTTTACAGAGAATGGTGCAAATAACAAAAAAGTGTCCAGTGACTGGCAGTTCTGGGACTAAAATATATTGGTTCAACCCTGAACGATCTCTTATAAATTGCTTGGAGAATTTTTAAAGATGTACTGCATTTACATTTTATCTTTCTTAGAATCATTTCAAAGCATTTTATAAATATTTTACAATGTGACTCTCTGTATTACATGGCATTTGCAACAACAGTGGGAGATGTAATCATTACTGAGTTATTTCATGTGAAGTTCATTGAGGAATACCCTTTGTATCTCATCATTTCACCTTGCCTGTCCCACCAGATCAGATTAACTTCCAACGTTTTAGCCTTGGATTACTAACCCAGATTCTGCATTCAAGCTCTAAATTGTGCTTTGAAATTACGACTTAATGCCTCTAAGAATACAAACTTTGCATAAGGCCTAAAATTGTAAACCGTACCAGAAACACTGTGTCAAATTTACAGAGCAGTGATTCAAGTTTCAAAGAGTAGACTGATTAATTCATGCTGACACAACTGTATTTCTATGTTGCATTGACTATTTTATTGCACATACTATTTATTATAAATTACTATAAATTGCACATTGCACATTTAGATGAAGACGCAACGTGAAGATTTTTACTCCTCATGTATATGCAGGATGTAAGTAATAAGGTCAATTCACAAAAGTAGGTATCTGTCAACTCTGCCATGGACGGTCCCAAACCCAGGGAGAAAGGAGGAGGGCTGGGCATGGGACTAGCAACCCATCCCATAAAATTCCAGTGCTATGGAAATGCCAACAGAAGCTCCAAAGGCCTCACCCTGGGAGAGGCATGATTTGAGAAGATGGGCTCCACCGGGGAATAATTTGAAAGACTGGCCCAGGACAGAGGACTCTGGTGGGCTGCTGTCGGAAACCTATACCCCAGAGGGGGTGATGGGCTTAAGTAAGTAAGTATGTATATGTCCCCATATACGACACTGAGATTCATTTTCTTGCAGGCATGCACAGTACAAAAAAGAAAGTCAATAGAATCAATGACAATCTTCAAACACTAACAAGCAACCAACGTGCAAAGGAAACAAACTGTGCAAACACAAAAACTAGATGATGATAATAATAATAATAACTAAATAATTAATACTGAAAACACAAGTTGTAGGGTCCCTGCAAGTGAGTCCATAGGTTGCATTCAGTGTTGATCCATCATGTTTTGCAGGCTTTTACATTCTTGGGTGCTGAATTCAGTCTGCAACTACTTACAGTGGTAATCTGTTCCAGAAAAAAACTTTTTGATGCAGAGTACTGATAAAGGCAGCACTGCATGTCCAGATTTTTAGGTCATCATGATTTTGGGGATGTGTTTCCAGACATCAGGAATTGGTGAGCCATTTCACTGTTGAATGCCTGCGGCAAAGGTTTCTACACAGCACACAAACAAGGCAGGGGAGAGTGGGCAACCTTGCCTGACTTCATCACCCGATTCATAATCCTCTTTCCTAATCCTCAGTCGAGCTCTTGATTCTGTTTAACTAATTGGTCTGATCGTTACCAACCTGACATCCTGATGCTAAACTAATTTTCCCATATTAACTGATCTAAATCAATTTCCTGGATGATTATATTTTGCAAACCTGCTCTCAAATTAAGCATACTGGGGCTTGACTTTTCATTATTTCTCGGTGTAGTGTTAGTAATATCTGAGATGTAATTGTTCCTGTGGTAAATACTTCCAAATCAGCACACACAAAAAGCTGGAGGAACTCAGCAGGAAAGGCAGCATCCATGAAAATGAATTAACAGTTGACATTTTGGGCTGGGACCCTTCTTCAGGACTGGAAAGGAAGGGGGGAAGATGCCAGAATGAAAAGGTGGGGGTTGGGTGAAGGAGGATAGCTAGAAGGTGATAGGTGAAGCCAGGGGGTAGGGGGTAGGGCTAGATTGGAAGAAATCTGATAGGAGAGAGAATGAACCATAGGAGAAAGAGAATGAGGAAGGGACCCGGGGGAGATGATAGGTAGGTGAGAGGTCAGAGTGGGGAAAAGAAGAGGGGTGGGGAAGGGAAATTTTTTTTTAACCAGAATGAGAAATCGATATTCATGCCCTCAGGTTGGAGGCTACCTAAATGGAATATAAGGTGTTGCTCCTCCACCCTGAGGATGGGCTCATCGTGGCACAGGGATGCTGTAATGAAGAGTAACTTCTCTATACACCTCCTTTCATACTAAGTCCTCATTGATCCACTTTGCTCCCTCTTCTGCAAGACAACAGTTTTAAAATAAAAACACAAAATGCCGGCAGAACTCAGCAGGCCAGACAGCATCTATGGGAGGAGGTAGTGACGACATTTCGGGCCGAAACCCTTCATCAGGAGTGAAGTAACATGGGATGGTCGAGGGGGGATAAGAAGTGGGGGGAGGGATGAAGTAAAGAGCTGGGAAGTGATAGGCTGAAGGAAAATGGGCTAGGGGGAAGGTGGAGAATTATGGGAAATAGAAGAGAAAGAAAGGTAGGGCTGGGGGGAGAGATTATAGTGAGGGGGAAAAAGAGAAAGAGAACCAGACTAAAATTATAGATAGGGATGGGGTAAAGGGGGGTTTAGGGATATCAATGGAGGTCAGTGAGTTGGATGTTCATGCCGGCAGGAAGGAGGCTACCTAGGCGGGCGATAAAGTATTGCTCCATCAACCTGCGTGTGGCCTCATCTTGACCATAGAGGAGGCCATGGACAGACATATCGGAGTGGGAGTGGTCTGTGGAATTGAAGTGTGTGGTTTTAAAACATCCATCTTTACTATACTGCAGTCAACTCTTCCATGGCCCAATTCTTCCATGACAACAAGGTGCCCATGAGACAAAGCTTTTCATTGATTCTATTGTATTTCTTTGTTCTACTCTGAATGCCTGCAAGAAAATGAATCTCAGGATTGTATATTGTAACACATACATACTTCGATAATAAATTTATTTGAACTTTGAACATATTATTTCTTTATTGTTACTGGGTTTAGGTCCTGGGGCTCTCTCCCCAAATGATTATTGGGGAAACAATGGTTCAATAAGATGGCTCGTCACCATATCTCAAGAACAATCGGGCGATTAAAACAGGAAAATTCAGGAAAACATTCTATAATGCCTTTCACTTCCCTTCAGAATGTTCCAGAACAAGTTACAAACAAACCACCATTTGTCCCGATCCGGCCACATAAACAAAATGGCCAAGATAGCACCATAATGATCTAGTTCCTCCAAAGGCCAAGGAAATTCGGCATGTCTCAGTGAAGCCTACCAATTTTTACAGATCCAATATAGAAATCATGCTATCCATGTTCACCACAGCTTGGTATGGCAAGAGCCTACCAATGGACTCAGTTTCAAGGACTCTACAACCTATACACTCAGCATTATTTATTTATTATTTGTTCTTTGTACTTACACATTGGTTGTTTGTCAGCTCTTTTCATTAATCCTATTCTATTTCTTTGTCCTACTGTGAATGTAGCACGACACTATTACAGCTCAGGCCGTTCTCAAGTTCAGAGTTCAATTCTGCTGCTATCAGTAAGGAGTCTGTATGTCCTCCCTGTGGAATGCATGTGTTTTACCCAGGTGCTTCAGTTTCCTCGAAGGGCAATAAGGGCCTACTCTACACTGTATCTCTAAATTAAATATGAAAAAGAATCTCAGGATAGTATATGGCAACATATATATGTATTTTGAAAATAAATAAATTTTGAACTTAGTTCTGCCCAAGACCATAGCAGATTTGTGAACTCATCTCAGCGCATCATGGAAACAACCTCTCCACCATTGACCTCATGTACAGGTCCATTTGCCTCAGTAAAGCAGACAGCATAATCAAGGACCCATCACACTCCAGTCATTCTCTCTGCTCCCCTCTCCTGTCAGGCAGGAGCCACGGAAGCTTGAAAGCACATACCACCAGACTCAAGGACAGCTCCTATCCCACTGTTATCAAGCTGTTGAGCTGACCTCTCGTTCTCCAAAAGGATAAACTCTTGATTTCAAAGTTCAAACTAAATGCATTATCAAATTACGTATACCGTACTTCATCATATATCACCTTGAGACTCATTTTCTTGCAGACATTTACAGGGTTAAAAAAAATGGAATTTACCAAAAGAAACAAAGGCAGACAAAGACTAATGAGCAAACAATGTGCAAAAGACAACTGTGCAAATAAAAAAAATACTGAGACCACAAGTTGTAAAGAGTCTTTGAAAGTGAATCGGTAGGTTGTAGAATAAGTTCACAGTAGTGATGAGTGAAATGATCCACACTGGTTCAGGAGCCTCCTTGCTTTGGGCCTTGCATGTGTATCTGCATTCCATTTTCTCCATAGCAACATAACTATGTTCAATATTCTGATTTTCTTTTTACCACATCGGTGTACTTATGTAAAGCATGATCTGATTTGATGGCACACCAACAAGATTTTCTCTGTATCTTGGTACATGGGGCAAAAATAAACCAATATTAATATCAGTATTTTTGACAAGTCATCCCTTCTACAATAGAGATTAGAATATCTGCTCAAAGCTTCCAGCATCCACACTGACTGCCCCACGAGCACTCAAAGTGGAAACCTTAAGACCACACAATGTAGGTGAGAGAAGGAATCTACCACTTCATAAACTACCACCCACCCATCTTCCACCATGAATGCCCCACCTGTGAAAGGGTGTTTTCCACACTGGCATCATTGGCTGCCTTGGAACCCACAGAACCACAGGAGAAACTTGTCCTCAAACCCAAGGTGTTACCTGTCAGGAACTTCCACAATGCAGGACGTAGATCAGCCAAACTGCACACAGTTTGTTCTATGAAAGCATAATGTGAGGACTGATCAGGTAATCTACTTCAAGAACATTCAGGGAGTGTTTAATGTTACCCAGAGTAATGCATGGTTGAGGTAGTGGCCAAGAATTGTATGAAGGATATACAGGATCAGTGCAAGTTCAAATGCAACTTCAATTTTATTCTCATTCAACCATATATACCACCAAATGAAACAAGGTTCCTCCAAACCAAGGTGCACAATACAGTACCTACAACTCACACACAACACATTAAGTAATATTGCTACAAATAAACCAGCAAAAACGAAACATATTCCAGAAGATTTACATTTAGCATAAAGTGCATTCGTAACACAAGTTATAAAAAAAATCAACAGACTCGCGACGCAAGTTGAAAAGTAACAGTATTACACTGTTGGCACCTCATAGGCGATGAGACCTGGGTGAGGCCAGGGAGTTCAGCTGCCACATGGCTATAAGATTAACTTTATTTGTCACAAGTACATCAAAACATAAAAACGTACAGTGAAATGTGTTGTTTGCATCAATGACTAGCGAAGTCAGAGGATTGTGCTGGGGCAGCCTGCAAGTGTCACCATAGCAATGCCGATATAGCATGTCCACAACTTACTAACACCCCTACCCTAACTGTATGCCTTTGGAAGATGGGAGGAAACTAGAGCACCCAGAGGAAACCCATGTAGTCACAGGGAGAATGTACAAAGTCCTTACAGAGAGCAGCAGGAATTGAACCCCAATTGGTGATTGTTGGCACTATAAGGCATTTTGCTGATCGCTATGCTACTGTGGGGTGATGGTGAGCATGGAGATGATGGGCCAAAGGGCCTGCTTCTGTACCGTATAACTCCATGACCCACTGAATCATACAGACAGAGCCTCAGCAAAATCTTATTCAGAGGTTGCTAATAATAACTCTACAGCTTGATTTGTGTGTTCACCTCTGGTTCAGAACTTGAACACACGGCCTCCTGACATGGAGATGCAGTCACACATTCAACCACTTTATCTGGACTTGTGAAATGTAACCGCCAGCCACTTACAACAAACCAAAGTTTTAATCTCAATAGAAGCACAGTGTGAAAGGAAAACTTAAAATAGATTCCTTTTTAGATAGGCAACTTAGTTTGAAGGTTAAGATTTCATCAGATAAGCTTCACCAATTTACCCTTCAAGACCTCATACCTACACTAACACAGTCCCTGCTTTACTGCGCTTTCATATGTCCTGATCCTACATAGAAGAGTTCCTCTCATGAATCATTTTATCATTTCCTGTCAGTCAATTTATGGTCAGATGCTGTTGCACCTAGAGTTACTTAATGTACATACAATCAATCTATGTACGCCAGCTAACCTTATGCATACATGGCCAAACTCAACAGTTCCTTGTACATTGTGTTTATAAGATTGCTTTTATAGCTTACTTATTGTGTTTATTGTGCTTCGTCTATCTTTTTATGCTGAATTGGATTCTGAGTAGCAATCATTTTGCTCTCCTTTATCCTTGTGCACTGAAATATGACAACTTGAATCTTGAAAGGCGAAAATACCTGCATTAAGTCTCTTTCGGGATGAGTTTAGCTGAGCAAGTTAGTTGGTACGTGTAGTTACCAAACCAGTACATCGCGGGTAAAGCCCTCCCAACCATTGAGTACATCTACATGACACACCGTCACCGGAAAGCAGCATCCATCAGAGATTCCTCCCCCCCCCCCCCTTCCCCACCCAGACCATGCAATTTTCTCACTGCTGCCATCAGGTAGAAGCTACAAAAGCATCAGCACCACCAGGTTCAAGAACAGTTACCACCCCACTACCATTAGGCTCTTGAATAAAGGGCATTAACTCCACTCATTTGCCCATCCATTGAGATATTCCCACAACCAATGATCTCACTTTAAGGACTCTTTATCTTGCTATCTGATGTTCGCGTTATTTATTGCTATTTATTTATATTTGCAGTTTGTTTAATTCTGCACTCTAAGTTGATCTTTAATTGATCCTGTTATCATTACTATTCTATAGATTTTTTTCAGTAGGACTGCAGGAAAATGAATCTCAGGGTGTTATGGTGACGTACAGTACATGTACTTTGATAATAAATTGATTTTGAACTTTGAACTTTAGAGTTATCTGGTGTAAAGTTGTTCTGCATTTTTCACTCTAAGTTATTCCAATGCACTCAGACTAATCTCATTTCTAATGAAGCATGCTAGCTCCTATAATAGAACATGCACAAACTGGTCCATTATAAATGGCCTGCAATGTATGCCGAAGAGAAGAATTGACAGACACTATATTCTGTGAAGTACAGTGAATATGTACAAATCAGTTAAAGGGCAGTAAATCAATTAAAGAATATTAGAAGATATCATATGTCACAAAAACAAGTGGTAAGGTGTTTACAAACCTCAGTGCACCAGTTAATTACATAAATTCACCATCACTTATTTGTTTGGACTTAGCCACATATAAAAGAGTGAACTGCTTTCAAAGGGATTTCATTATGGTCCAGTGCAGTTGGATCCAGTTCTTTGATCTGATGATTATCCGATACTCCTCGGCATTGTTACCAGGATTTCCTCAAAGCCCAGAAACATGCCTTTGAAATTCTCGTGACGCTGCAGGAGATTCTCATCAGAGTTTCAGAGAGGCGAATTGTTAAGTCTTTCATTGCAAAGTTATTGCAGTCTACATCCTTCCTAAGCACAATACCAGATAAAGCAGTGATCAGAAAAGTGAAATGGGGAATTGCGAAGGAGCAGACACGTGATTGCACAATACCGAACTACATGATTTTGTTCTCTGGAATATGCAAATAAAGGTAGGAATGTATAGTACTGGACAAGGCAACTGTTACTCCTCTAGTTGGTCACGGAGTCAGAGAATTTATTTCAAAGTTCAAAGTACATTTATTATCAACGTATATACACTATATACAATCTTGAGATTTGTCTCCTTTCAGGCAGCCATAAAACAAAGAAACCCAATGGAACCCATTAAAAGAGGAGGCCGTCAAGCACCCAATGTGCAGAAAAATAAGAATACTCAGAACTGAGATTCACAAAAGTGAGTCTGCAGTCACGAAACCAGTCATCACTGCGGCCGATTCAGGAGCCCATTAGGTGCAGGCCACAGCCCCAGCTCAACAGAGAGACGAGTAAGCTGCACTGCCAGTCCCTCTCCTCCATCCACTAGCTTTTCTAACTGGCTCAGTGCTTAAATCATCCAAACCTCGAGTCGTTCCTCACTCTCTGACCTGGGTCTTGCCACATTGATATGCTCAGAACCACAGAAAAGACCCTTTGGTTCACCTCTTCCATGTAGATCAAGTTGTATACTTCAGCTAGTCCCATTTTTCCTGTATCCCTTTGAATATTTCCTGTCCATGTACCTGCCTAAATATTTTTCAAACATTGTTATTGTGCCTGTCTCTACCACTTCTTCACACAGCTCATTCTATGCACCCATCACAATCTGTGTAGAAAAGTTGCCTGTCAGGTTCTCATTAAAACTTTCCCCTCTTACTGTAAACCTCTGCCCTCCAGTTTTAAACTCCCCTACCTTGGGAAAAAGACCATGGCCATCCCCTCTATCCCACCCACTAAGATTTTATATACATTTTGTAAGATCTCCTACACTCCAAAGTAAAAGCCACAGCTTATCCAGTCTCTGCTCATAACTGAAGCTCTCCCATCCTGGAAAAGAAACTACTAGTATACCATGCTGCCTCCATTCCAGAGGTACTACGATACTGCCATTCTGCAGTCAAGACTCAAAACATCTCGCAGTCTCACTTTCTTTTACCCACCTGAAGTTAAGTGAGTAGCTCATTGCTATCCTGCCTCAGTATCTCCTCTAACACAAGATGGATTTCAAATGCCAAGATTGGGACCACTGCTAGAAGGAGTCAGAGAGTCACAAAGATCTACAGCACAGACTTACCTCATTTACTTTCTTCTGATCTCAATTTACCTGACATCCACAAATTTCACCATGGCAAGGAAAATTACATTTAATACAGCCTTAGATAAGGTCAAAGAGAGATACAACATAGACATAGGGCCTTTCACTCACCAAACCTAAATTGGCCTTCACTGAACTTTGCAGTAAATTTATTTTCAAAGTAAATACGTCACTATGTACTACCCTGAGATTCATTTCCTTGCAGGCATTCACAGCAGAACAAAGAAATATAACAGAACCACACAAAACTAATAAATGACCAACGGGCAGATGAAGACAACCTGTGCAAATACAAAAAAAAAGAACAAATAATAAATAGCCAGGTAATTAAATGAGAAATTGAGTTGTAGAATCCTTGACTGTGAGCCCATAGGTTGTGCAACCAGTTCAGTGTTGAGGTGAGTAAATTTATCCACATTGGTTAAAACACTCATTTGTAGAAAAGCCCTGTAATAATCTCTTGCAATGGTAGTCAGCAAATTACAGTGCATCAGTCTAATCAAGGAATCCAGAGTTCAGGTAGGTTATTGGCACCGAGACTGGCTGAAGTTATAAGAAGAAGAATATTAAAAAATGGAAAGAAAGCACAGTCTGCTGGAGGAACTCAGCAGGTTGAGCATCATCAGCAAGAGTGAAGTATTTGTTGATATTTCGGGTTGAAAAACTTCATCAAAACGTCTTGATTTACGACTGCCCTGATGCAGGGTTTCAACCCGAAATGTCGATTTTTTCTTTCTTCCCGTTGACACTGCTCAGCCTGCTGAGTTCCTCCAGCGGGTTGTGTGCTGCTCCAGATTCCAGTATCTGAAGTTTCAAGTCTCCATAAGAAAGAGAAGCAAGAGTGGATCATTAGAACTATTCCATTGTTCGGCAAGACCAGGTTAATCTCATACCTCAGCAACACTTTTCTGCATTAACCTCACATCTCTTGATGGAATTGCAGTCACAGAGTATCAAAACAGCCTATCTAGTCCATGCCGAACTGTTATTCAGTCTATGACATTGGAGCTGTGCTTAGCTTCACTGTCGTAAGTGTAAAGCAAGTAGAGTAGGTGGCTAAGCTCACAACCTTGTGGTGATGGAGATTATGGTGACGTTGTTGTTGCCAATTCGAACTGACTGAGGTGTACAAGCAAGCAAATCAAGAATCCAGTCGCACAAGGAGCCATTGAGGCCTAGGACTGGAAGATTATTGATGAGTTTTGAGGGGGTGATAGTACTGAATTCCAAGCTGTAGTCAATGAAGAGCATCCTGATGTATGCATATTTGTTGTCCAGATGTTCCAGAGTTGAGTGAAGACCCAATGAGATGGGATCTCCTGTTCACCTGTAGTGATGATAGGCAAATTGGAATGGATCCAAGTCGCTTCGCAGGCAGGTGTTGATGTTTCATCACCAAGCTCTCAAAGCACTTCATCGCAGCGGATGTAAGTGCCACTGGATGTTTGTCATTGAGGCAAACTGTTGCGTTCTTCTTAATCATTGGTATAATTGAAGGCGACTTGAAACAGGTGGGCTACCTCAGACTGTCAAAGCAAGATGTTAAGGACCTCCGTGAACACTCCAACCAGTTGATCAGAACAGGTCTTTAGTACTCAGCCAGGTACCTTGTCCGGGCCGAATGCTTTCCTTGGGTGCACCCTCCGGAAGGATGGCCTCACATTGACCTCAGAGACTGAAATCACAGTGTCACTGGGGGTTGTAGGAGTCCGTGAAGGTTCATGAATGTTTTGACAGTCAAAATGAGCATAAAAGGCATTAAACACATTTACAAGCAAAGCTTTGTTATCACTTATGTCGCTTGGTTTCATTTTGTAGGAGATAATAGCATTCAAGCCCCGCCACAGCTGTCGAGCATCCTTCAGTAATTCACGTTTGGTCCAGAATTGCCATGTCATACGTGAAACGGCTTTCTGGATATCGTACCTAGACTTTTTGTACCTTACTTGATTGCCAACCTTGAACACCACTGATCTGGCCCTCAGCAGATTGTGAATCTCATGGTTCATCCAAGACTTCTGAAGAATTTTGTGAGGGGCACAGTGCCTATGGCTGTTTTTATAAAGTCCATGACAACCAGGATGTATTCGTTCACAGATCCCCACCTTTTGCTTTCTCTGAATCAGCAGTCTGGTCCATGCCAGGTATCGAGAAGCCCTCAGCTCTTACCAACATATCCAGTGTATTACGAGTGAGCCATGTCTCTGTGAAACACAGAACACAACAGTTCTTCCTTTCCCACCAATACAGCAATCTTGTCCTTAGGTTCTCAAACTTGTTCTCCAGCGACTACGTTTGCTAATAAGATGCTGGATAGAAAAACTCCATTGCTCAGCACTTCAGCTTAGCTTGGAGTCCTCCCCCTCTTTCGGCCTTGGCAATGTGCCTTTGCCCACTTAAATGTGCATACATGCATGCTTGAGAATTAAATCTGCTAAGTCCTTAAGAAGATCATGAAATTGCTTGCTCATTAAGACGGTGTCAACATACATGGCTTATAGGTAATTACAGGCTGCAGATTGCAGTGAAAGTAATTCAGAAGAAGCATATTTAAAAGTTTTATAAGCAGCACCATCTTGGAGTTGTAATTCTTCGTAATTGCATCAATATGTTGGGCCCAGGATTGATCTTCAGAGATGTTGACACCCAAGAACTTGAAACTGCCCACCCGTTCCACCTCTGATCTGGTGAGCGTCCACAATCCACAATCAATTCTTTGGTCTTACTGACATTGAGTGCATGGTTATTGTTGTGACACCACTTAACTAGCTGGTCTATTTTACTCCTGTATGCCTCCTGTCACCATCCCGCCAACAATAATTGTGTCATTGGCAATTTTGTAGATGGGGCTTGAGCTGTGCCTAGCCGCTCAGTCATGTCAAGAGAGTAGAACAATGGGCGAAGCATGCATCTTTGACGTGCACCACTGTTGATTATCAACAAGATGGAGATGTTATTTCCGATCCACACAGACTATGGTCTCCTGGTGAGGAAGTCAAGGATCCAGTTGCAGGGGGAGGTACAGAGGACCAGGTTTTGGAGCTGGTTGACAAGTACTGATTTTGTTGAGCACTGAGCTGAAATCAGCAGCCTGACAAAGGTATTACTGCTGTCCAGGACATCCAAGGCTGAGTGGAGAGCCAGTGAGACTGCTTCCACTGTAGATCAATTGTGGCCACTGGCAAATTACAGCGAGTCCAGGTCCCTGTTCAGCAAGAGTTGATGCTAGCCTTGACCAACTTCTCAAAGCACTTCATCACAGTGGGCGTGAGTGCCACTGAAAGATAGTCATTGAGGCAGCTCACACTGCTCTTCTTGGCCGCTGGTATGATTGTTGCCCTTTTGAAGCAGGTGGAACCTTCGACAGCAGCAGTGAGACATTAAGGATGTCCTTGAACACAGCCTCTCCAGATGGTTGGCACAGGTTTTCAGAGCCCTACCAGGTAGACAATCAGGGCCTGATGCCTTGCAGGAGTTCATTCTCTTGAAAGATGTTCTGATGTCAGCTTCTGAGACAGAGATAACAGGGTCACCAGATGCATCAGGGATTCGCTCAGGTGTAGTTGTATTCTCCCTTACAAAGCATGCATGCAAGGCGTTGAACTTATCTGGGAGTGAAGCATCACAGTCACTCATGATGCTAGATTTCACTTTGTAGGAAGATATGGCTTGCAAACATAGTCAGAGCTGACGTGCAGTCAATTCTGTTTCTAACCTCAACTGGAATTAAGCTTTTTTCTCTCTTTAAATAGCCTTCCATATGTCATACCTGGACTTCTTGCATAGCTCTAGATCACCAGTCTTGAATGCCACAGATCTCAGCAGACTATGAATCTCCTGGTTCATCCATGGCTTTTAGTCTGGGTATGTCCAGTACATTCTCAAAGTCATGCACTCTTGACGAAGTCGGTGACAACTGTGGCGTATTCATTCGGATTTGAAAATGAATCCCTGAATATTGTCCAGTCCATTGATTCAATGCAGTCATGGAAGCACTCCTCCACCTACCTTATCCACCCTCCACCTACCTTAACCACCTTCTTGGTCCTCACCACCAGTGCTACTATTTAGTCTCTGCCTATACTCTGGGAGTAAAAGTACAGCCATGTGATTGGACTTTCCAAAGTGTGGTTGTGGGATGGCACAGTAAGCGAGCATAACAGTGGTCAAGTGTGTTGGCTCCCCGGTTCCATAGGTGATAATTGGTGGTAGTTGTTCAGACACTTCAAGCTGTCCTGGCTGTAATCCCCCACAATGATAGGGAAGGCCGTTTTGTGCCTGTTGCTCACAGAGCTTAGCTCCTCCACTGCCTGCCTGATGTTGGCCTCAGGTGGAATGCACACCACTACCAGGATGATGGCATAAAACTCCCTTGGCAGATAAAAAGGACAACATTTAACATTAGATGTTTCAGGTCAGGTGAGCAGGACCGAGAACCGCCATGTCTGTGCACCACAAAGAATTAGTCATAAAGCATACTCCATCTCCTTTGCCTTTAAAAGATTGAGCTATTCTGTCTTTGCAGAGAATTATGAAGTCATCGAGCTGCTGTGTTATGTCTGAAATAGGATGGGCAGCCAAGTTTCTGTGAAGCAAAGTACACAGCCGTCCTTGATGTCCCTCTGATACAGCAATAAGATGTTTCCTCTCAGGTTTCCCTTAAATATTTCACCCTTAACCCATGACCTCTAGTCCTTGTCTCTCCCAACCTCAATGGAAAATTTTCCTTCCATTTATCCTATTTATTCCGCTCATAAAGTGTATACCACTGTCAAGTTTCCCTTTATTCTCCTATGAATAAAGTCCTAACCTACTCAACCTTTCCCACAACTCAGGTCCTCAAATGCAGCAAACATCCTTGTAAATTTTCTCTACAATCTTCCAAATTTTTTAATATCTTTCCTGTAGGTAGGCAAACAAAACAGCACACAATACTCCAAATTAGGGCTCACCAATGTTTAATACAACTTCAGACATTTGGCCCATCAATTTTAGCCCTTTGTTCATTCTTAAAATGTCATATTTTACCACTCAACCTCCATATCTTCTACTTCCTAACTACTTAATAATTTGTCAGTCCCAGTGAATGTGCTCGATGCTGAGCATACAAACTTGTGAGATAGAGGACTGCAAAGATTAACATTCCTCTGCACAAAGACTTTTCTCCACATCTCTATCCCAAATAGTTGATCCTTATCATAACACAATGATCCTTAATTCTAGACTCCATGGTCAGAATGAATGACCTATCTCCCTTCCAATCATAACAGTTTTAATGAGCTCCATAGGATACAAGATATAGGAGCAGAATTAGTTATTCGGCCCATCATGTCTTCTCCACCATTCTATCATTGCTAACAGGATTTTTTTCAACCACATTCTCCCACCTTCTTGCTGTAACCTTTAATTCCCTTACCAATCAAGAATCCATCAATCTCTGCCTTAAATGCACCCAGTGACTTGGCCTTCACAGCCCTCTGTGCAATAAGTTCCACAGATTCACCACCCTCTGAAGAAATCCCTCCTTGACTCAGTTCTAAAGGGGCATCCCTTTATTCTGAGGCTGTGCCCTTGGATCCTACAGTAGAAAATTTCCACCGTGAGAATACTTGCAGGAGCTGACACCTCACAGAACATACAACATAACAGTCATTACAGGTCCTTCAGCCCATGATGTTCAGCCAACATTTTAACCTACTCTAATATCAATCAAACCCTTCCCTCATGCATAGCCTTCTATTTTGAATCTTCCATGTGCCTTTCTAAGAGTTCCTTAAATGTCTCCACTGCATCTGCCCCCAACACCATCCCTGGCAAGATATTCCCTGCTCCTAACACTCACTGTTACAAAAAAAAACCTTAGCTGTGACATCTCCCCTCTCTCATTATGCCTCCTTAGCCATTTCTGCCCTAGGAAAAAGTCTCTGGCTGTCTACTCAATCTATGCCTTTTATTGTCTTGTACATCGCTATCAAGTCACCATTCATATTCCTTTGCTCAATAAAGACCTAGCTTGCTAAACCTATCCTCATAAGACATGTTCTCTATTCTAGGCAGCATCCTGGTAAATCTCCTCTGCACTTGCTCTAAACTTTCCACATCCTTTCCAATAATGTGACCAGAACTGAGCACAATGCTCCAAGTGTGTTTTAAGTTTAGAGTAATTGTCTTCAACCTGAGGCATTAACTTTTGTTTCTTGCCTTACAAATGCTGCCTGACTCACCAAGCGATTGCTGCAGTTTCTGCTTTTTTTAAAAAATTCTGACATGAAATGCTTACTGGTTTCTCTCTCCAAGGACTGTTTGCATTCTTCCAGAATATTGGAGGCTGAGGTTTGACCTTGTAAAATCATGACAAGATTAATGGTCACAGTCCTTTTCCCAAAGCTGGGGAGTCTTAACTAGAGGGCATAGGTTTATGGAGAGAGGGGAAAGATTTGAAAAGGATCTGAGGGGCAACTTTTTTTTACATAGAGGATGGTGGATGAAGCTCTAGAGGTGGACATGGTACAAATATAATTAAACGGGTACATGTATGGAAACGCTTCGGAGGGATATGATAGCTAGCGGGTGGCACAGTTAGCACAATCATAGTGCCAGCAGTCATCAGTCAGGGTTCAATTCCCGATGCTGTCTCAAAGGAGTTTGTATGTTCTCCCACAACCAAAGGGACAGAAGTTTTCCTCCTACATTCCAAATACCTATTAGGTCAAGGTTAGTAAGATACAGACATGCTATGTTGGCCAGAAGCCTGATGACATCTGTGGACTCACCCCAACACTAAGGATTGTGTAGGTTAATCAGACATTTTAATGTGTGTTTCAATATTTTCATGTACACCTGACAAATAAAGCTAATCTGTATCTTTAACTGAGACCAGCTGATGAGGGCAAATTGGTCAGCATCAACAAGATGGGCTGAAGATTTGTTTCCATGCTGTATAATTCTATAGACCCAGCTGTCTGTTCTCTCTCTCTGTCCCTTGGCCTCTTTAACCCTAACTATACACTGAGCATAACAAAACACAGGTGTCCAGTCTTATCAGGGCCTCGGATCCATTCCCAATTGCAGCTCCTTGCAGCTGTGGTTCAAAGGATACAGGAACTTGACCCTATTGTCACCATATTAACCCCGCTGGGAAAATTTTTGTTAACCCCGAAACCTTACCTTAAACACGTGGATACCTCCCCAGACGCCTTGGTGCAGCGATATTCCAACGTGGCCACATGATTCGCAGAGCAAGCTTCGCTGATTGAAAAAATATGAAACCTTTAGCCATTATGCGTTGGCTGTCAAAGAAGGAATTACAAAGTGCTCTCACGCGAGCCCAGGTTCGGACGAAACCCTCGGAGTTAAGGGGAGGTTGTCAGCAATTTTATTTTGAGATCTTTATAGCAATCGAATCTACACCAACTCACTTTCACTAACTCCCGGAGTGCATGGCAACTATTTTTTTTGTTTCGCCCTAAAGAATGTTTTAGAAACGTTCAAAGTTCCGCTGCCCCAGTACAGAGAATTAACAGAGCGTGGAGAAGTAATTGGCAAACTGGTGCAGAATTTCCCGCATCTTTGCTGGTTGTTTTGTGGGGGGGGGGGGGGTTCCAGCGATTCACAGTTAACTCCCGAATTTGTGGGACAAATTGGATGCCCGCTCCTGTAATAAAACTGCTTCCCAGCGGAGCGCTTAGCTTCTGGGATGCGAGTGCTGATTTCTATAACAGGCGCTAACGCGCTCGAAGGAAGGTTATAAAGCGCTTACATCCGTGTAGCCCCCGTCTCCTGTTGTATTAACGCGTTAACACTGGGGGAGATTAATTAACTCTTACCTCTCCAACTGGGCTCGCACGATAAAATAGAGGCGAACGGATGACACTAAGACGAAGGCGAAAATCATCGCCACTTTATCTCTGCAGTTCACGTCCTTGGCGACCTATGAAGATTCCCCTCCCATGCCGGAGATGACACAGCGCTCGTTGGCCGTAATTTCTGATTTCCTCGTGGGTTTGGTTCAGTGGGGGGAGGGGGCAGAACTGGAGGTGTGGAAGAGTTGTTCTGTGAAGCACGCGATGCGCAACTCCCCCGTCCCGGAGCGGAGAGCGGGGCAAGAGGAGGGTGGAGAATTTGGCTCTGTCCCAGCTGACGGGTCTCCCCAAACCTTTCCCTCCAGTAATAAAACGGGAACTGTCCGCATTGCTCTTGGGAAACAGTTTGACCTGGTGTTACCGTGTCCTGTAACTGACAAGGTGAAATTGACGCTCCCTCCACCCCCGTATACTCACCGCGCATATCCCTCCCACTACCTCAATCTAACCTAGCAGCTCCGGATCGTCAGGGACTTGATGAAATGTCTCAGCCTGAAATGTCGACTGTTTATTCCACTCCATAGATGCTGCCTGACTTATTGAGCTTCTACATTTCCGTGCTTTGCTCAAGATTTACAGCATCTACAGAATTTCTCGTGTTTATGATTTGCCTCCTTAAGATGACCATAGCCGGGGTTGGGGGGATAGTGGGGATAAACTCCCGTTGCCTATTAAATGCTCCCAATGTCGTGCATCTCAAATAGCCTCTGACAAACAAATCCACATCCTGGCCTTAATTGCTAAACCCGGCGGAACCTTTCCCACTGATAAGAGAAGGAGCAAAGGCGCCTTAAGTCCAGCCGCTTCGGGCAGTGGGGGCTAGTCAGCCGTGGAGAAGGAAAACTCTAATCTCAAACCTCCAGCTGCCTTGCACATACTCACACACGGGGAAAGCTTCGGGAGCAAACCCCGAGGGAAAATCCAGAGCTGGAGCCCCTCAGGCAGTCTGAATTTGAGTTGGCTGGCAGCTCTTGTCAATCTGTTGCGGTCTCTGCCGTTGCTTTCGGCTGGGTGGAGCTGCTACATGGACAACAGCTTGCTCCCCATATCGTTCCGTCCTGGTTAGCGTGCTGACTCCTGCATCAGCTTCAACAGCCAGGATGCATCATTTTCAGCTCCCGGATTTGTGTTCAGTTTTGGTCATCGCGTTACAAGAAAGTTGCAATTAAGCTGGAAAGAGTGCAGAGGAGATTTACCAAGATGTTGCTGGGACTTGAGAGGCTGAGTTACGGGGAGAGGTTGAGAAGCTTGGGACTATTTCCATTGGAGTATAGGAAAATGAGGAGTGATCTTACAGAGGTGCATAAAATTATGAAGGGAAGATAGGGTAAATGAATACATACAATCTTCTCCCTTGGGCTGGGAAATCAAGGGTTTAAGGTGAGAGGGGAAAGATTTAAACCAGTTGCAGATTTGGAGAGAAATTAGTTTTTCTCTGGACTAAAAGAGAGTGGGATGTGGGCGACGTGTCAACTAGGCTTAATCCAAGAGAATTCATATTTGAAACTGCTGGTGGAACTCAATGAGTCAGGCAGCATCCCCTGGAGGGGAATGGACAGTCAAAATTTTGTGTTGAGACTCTTCATCTGAATTCAGTGCAAGGGAGTTTCACAGAAGAGAGAGGCCAGTAACTTCTTCAGAGTGGGCAGGCTTTGAGGCAATCTTGAAGTGATACCAGGTCGACCACAGACACTTGAAATATTCATCCAAAAAACACTGCAGATCACAGACACGAGAAATCCAGAGCAACACACACACACAATACTGGAGGAACTCAGCAGGTCAGGCAGCATCTATGGAGACGAATAAACAGTTGATGTTTTGGGCTGAGAACCCTTCTTCAGGGCTGGAAAGGAAGGCCAGAATAAGAAGAAGGGGTTTGGGATGGTATACAATCTGACATGTGATTGGTGAGACTGAGTGAAACCACTGCAGATGCTGAACTTCTGAATTAAAAACAGACAACGCTAAAAAGACTTGGCAGGTCAGGCAGCGTCTGTAAGGAGAGAAACTGGTTTCTGGTCAGGACTGGGAATAGTGCTGGAAAAGTTTTGAACAAGTATAGAAATTCCAGCAGGAGAATGTGGCATGGTGGGGTAAAAGGTTGTTATAAAACCCTGTGATAATATGGAGTATTGGAGAAAGCAAATGCAAAAGGAAAGGACAGGGTGTGGAGGAAAAACCTTCTACCTGGTATGTGAAAAAACCAAAGTTGAGTCATCTAAGTGAAATCATTATTATTGTCGCAGTGCAGGGGTTTGACGCAAAACATTGGCAGTTCCTTTCCTCCCACAGGTACTGCTCGACTTACTGAGTTCCTGCAGTTTGTCGAATTGTTACAAAGGAGGCCGCTTGGGAAAAGGGTGCAGTGTTCCAATATGAAATTGTTTGGATTCTGAAGGCTGAATGCAAAAGTGTTTGCTCAAGAGCTGAGGTGTTTTCTATTGAGCACAAGTGTTTGAGTCAAACAGAAAGCTAATAGGGTTTGAGGGCTGGTTCCTAACCAAAGGTTTATCACCTACTAACTGAAGAAATTTCTCCTCATTTTAGTCTATTTTGAGACAGAACCCTGCTTCCAGGGCCCTCAGTCAGTGGAAACATTCTCCCTGCATCCCGTCCGTTGAGCCCTGTAAGAATTTTGCAGGTTTCAATAAAATCTCCTCTCATCTTCCCCCCAAAGTAATAAACTTGTATGCATTATCATTTCAAAACTAGTAGTACCTTTTGGTCTAATGGCAGAGTTTGAAAGGTTCTTGATTAGTAAGGGCATCAAAGGTTACGGAGAGTAGGCAGGAGATGCATAATAAATCATCCATGATGGAATGGTGGAGCAGTCTCTGTGGGAAGAATAGCCTAATTCTGATCCTATGCCTTATGGTTTTTACCAACTGAACAACCCTGATCTAGTTAATTTTGCTCAGTGTATTACAACACCTGTTTATGAGTCTCCTTTCTATCTTCAGAGGAGATGGAAAGACGACTCATCATTTCCACAAAAATCAGAACAGTCTGTTCTCATGAACTTGCTCCACCACTTGATAAGATTATGCCTGATCTTAACCAAATCCACTTTTCTAACTCATTTCCATCCCTTTTGCCTTTATACATCCAAATATCTATAATTTCTGACTGCTTATGTGACTGCTTTGTATCCATCTTGTCAAACCCTTTTGGAATAAATATTTCAATGAGATTATTTTTAACTCTGTCCCTTATCCTCACAATCAATCCGGGTAACTGATAAAACATATAATAAGATTTATATATAATTACTTTATGCTAATGAAGTATTTGTGCACATTTTACACTGCCTATTTACTGTAATTTTGCTTGTCTAAAAGCAGCTGGAAACCCAATACTCTTTGCTTACTTCTCTCTGAATTTACTTCCCTTTAACGACTGATTGAGTTCATGTATTTATTCCACTTCTTGCAAGTTCATGGTATATTTGGCATCATTACACGTGCCGTAAGTGATACATTTGTGTCTACACTTGCTCTGCAGCTGCAGGTTTTTCAGTGGTAAATTGCATATGGTTTCAACTAAAGACAGGTCTGTCTGCTCAATCTCCTCCAGGGCTTTTATAATGTTCTGTAAGCAAATCAGAAACAAACCATACCTAATAAAACAAAGGACTGAGAGAACTTCCATTTACAGAGGATTTTTCATCACTTGTCCCACATCCAACCCTTCCTATCGCACTTCATAGCCAATATATTTCTGAAGTTTAATTACTGTTATAAAACACAACATTTACACTCATCAATATCCCACAAACTTCAAAGTTCCAGTTATATCAAAGTAGTAACAACTAAGAATATAGTAGCTAGAGATTTTTTGCAGGCATTCACGGTAAAACAGAGAAATACAATAGCATCAATTAAAATCTGAAAAATAAAGACTGACAAACAACCAATATGCAAAAGAAGATAAAAATGCAAATACAAAAAAAACTAATAATAATTAATTAATAAGTAATATTGAGAACATGAGTTGTAGAGTTCTTGGAAGTGAGTTCATTAGTTGTGAAATCAGTTCAGAGTTGAAGTGAGTCAAATTATCCAAGCTGGTTTAGGAGCCTTCAGTAGAACAAACACTAGAATATCTGATTTCAAGCCCGGTTAACTGAATAATCAATATTTGTTAAGATACCAAGGAAAAGTCCCTTGTCTTTGAAGTAACTCTATCATACCTGATCAACACATACAAACAAGCCGGATGAACTCAGCAGGTCCAGCAGCATCCGTTGAAATGAGCAGTCAACGTTTCGGGCCGAGACGTTGACTGCTTGTTTCCAGGATGCTGCCCGACCTGCTGAGTTCCTCCGGCTTGTTTGTACGTGTTGATTTGACCGCAGCATCTGCAGTGTACTTTGTGTTTACAATCATACCTGACATGACAGGAGGAGCCATGAGAGGCTGCATATTCAGACACACACACAGACATACTGGGAACTCAGCAACTATGGAGGGAGATGTCATGAAGTATGTGGTTTTGTGGCAGCAATATAGTGCAATACATAAAAATTTACAATAAATTGTAATAACTTTTTAAAATAAACAAGTAGTGCAAAAAGACACCAAAATAGTAAGGTAGTGTTCATGGACTTTCAGAAGCCTGATGGTGGAGGGGAAGAGGCTGTTCCTAAAATGCAGTACTGGGTTTATTTTAACCTACCTCTTTACTTCCCACCCTGAGAATGAAAGAGATGGAGATCAGGTCAGTTGTATAATTCATTTATGGACATGGATGTTGCTAACAGAGCCACCATTTGTTGTCTATAGTAAGAAAGAGAAAAAAAAGGAAAGTAAGAAAGAAAGAAGGAAGGAAGGAACAAAAAGGTAGGATAGAAAGGAAGAAAGTAAAGGAAAAAATAAAGAAAGAATGCAAAACAAAGAAGGAAGGAGGAAAAAAGGAAGGAAGAATGGAAAGGAGGAAAGGAAAGAAACAAAAAACAGCAATGATGTCCTGGAGTTGCACAAGGTCCAACCAAGGTAATGGCTGAAGAATTCTCTTGCTGATAAGCCTTTTGTTTTCAACAACAATTTGGTTGTTTCTTGGTTACTGTGACCAACTTTAATTCCAGATGTTTTAATGACTTCATTTTAAATTCCCCAGTCCCAAGGTGGAATTCAACCTCATGTTTCTG
Organism: Hypanus sabinus; assembly: GCF_030144855.1. Classification (NCBI taxonomy): domain Eukaryota; kingdom Metazoa; phylum Chordata; class Chondrichthyes; order Myliobatiformes; family Dasyatidae; genus Hypanus; species Hypanus sabinus. The sequence continues at coordinate 55,890,697 of NC_082726.1, forward strand.
ATCCAGGAACACTGGCTGTTAATTCAGTAACTTCACTACACTACCAACATATACAATTTCACATCTGCATGTATAACATCAAACTGGACTGTAAATTCATAATGAGATATAAAACATGCTTACAAATTAATTCTCTCTGTTAAAAGTAAAGAAATTGTTGGAAGTAGCAGGTCAGGTAACAGCTGTAGAGAGAAAGACAGAATTAGTGATGTTTCAGTTTGATGAATTTTCATCAGAACCTGACGTTGAACTTGGAGTGTTTTTCTTTTTCCACCACTGCTTCTGACATTTTGAGTGTTTCCAGCAGTTTCTGTTTTTATGTAGGATTTTCCAGTATCCTGGAATTTTTACATTCTAAAATTCATTCAAAGTCAAAGTTGAGTTGATTGCCATTTGTACAGGTGCAATGAAAAATTACTGGCAGCAGCATCACAGATACGTAGCGTTAGAGACAGAACATTCACAAGAAAAACAAATTAAAAATACATTATACAAAATTATACACATAATTGGAAAAAACAAAGGAGTCCATTGTATTACAAAGTGGTCATAGTGTTGCTATATGAGGGAAAGATTAGGGATAAACAGGTTGGTTCAAGAACCGAATGGTTGTAGGGAAGTAACTGTTGATTCTCACACTGCAGGCTGAGTTAAAGTTATGACCAGATCTTGAGCTGGATATTGAAAGTATCCAACTTAGTTGGATATCGAAAGTGAGGGGGCATTATTAAAGAAAATTCAGTAGTGAGACTTCCTCAGAAATTGTCTTGGGCTTGAAGTTGCTTGATGTCAATTTGCAATGCGATCTGAACACAAGAAAGAGCTGATGTTGGAATCTACAGCAACAGAACTCAGCATCTGAGGATTGGAAGAGGCTGCAGTGGGTTGTAGACTCAGTCAGTTCCATCACAGGCACAACCCTCCCCCCATCAAGGGCACCTTCAAAAGGCAGTGGCTCAGGAAGGCGACATCCATCACTAAAGACCATCACCGTGCAGCACAGCCTGTATCAAAATCAAAATCAGAATCACATTTATTATCAGCAATATATGCTGTGAAATTTGTTGTCTTTGGGGCAGCAGTACAGTGCAATATATAATAATGATAGAAAATAGTTAACTTAAGTAAGTAGTGCAAAAATCAGAGTAAAAGAGTGGAGAGGTTGTGTTCATGGGCTCAATGTTCATTCAGAAATCTGATGGCAGAGGGCAAGAAGGTGTTTCTAGAATAGTTGAATATGTACCTTCAAGCTTCTGCACTTTCTTCCTGATGGGAGTAATGAGAACAAGGCACAACCCGGGTGATGGGGGTCCTTAATGATGAATGTCATCTTTTTGAAGATGCCCTCTTCTTGTACTATCATTGGGAAGGAGGTACAAGAAAATAAAGAGCCACACGCTATGATTCAGCAATAGCTCTTCCCCTCTGCCAACAACTTTTGAATGGTCCATGAACCATAAACCTCATTTATTCCTTTTTTTTACACTATTTATATATTTTTTGTTTTTTATGGTACCTTTATGACTTTGCACTGTACTACTACTGCAAAACAAATTTCACGTCATCTAAATCACAGGTTCTGATTCTGATTCTGGATTTTATAAATGGGTGCTTGAAATTTGGCTCTAACTTGGTGAGTTAAAGGTTCTGCTTCCTTGCTGCATCTCCCTATGACTCTGTAAGCATTTCAGTAAATGCTGAGATTGTGTTTGTGGGAAATGTAATGCTAGGTGGAGGAGATACAGTAGGGATTTTCTTGTCACTTTGAAGATAGACAGTACAAACACATTCCACGAAGCAGGCAAATTTAGAAACAAAATGCAAGCAAAGGAAATTACAAAATGTTGTAGATTCTGATCTTCATCTATTAGGGCTGATAACAACTGTGCTGGAAGTAATATCCAGTGAGCCCACCATAAGGGTGAGCCTATTAGCACCTGAAACTTAATCCCTTGAGCTGAGACATTCCAAAGGAAGGCAGCTGTGAGATAAAGCTGTAGGAATGAAACTGCAAAGGAAAATGTTGTCCAGCCAGCAGACCACCCACATACCGAATAAAGTCAGTGCCCACCATGAACAAACAGATGGGCAAATCTTTGTTAACGTTGCCCAGGTTGGTGTTCAACAACAACATCTAGATTTGCAAAGCATCCTCACTGTTGTAAAATGTCCAAGGTCACGCTGGAGTGTCGTAAAACAAAATTTGGCACAGACCCTTGGGTGGAGTTATTTGACCAACGGACAAAAGCTTGGTAGAAGGGAAAATTTTAAGGATTGTCTCTGAGTCTGGAGAACACAGAATTAGAAGGGCTGTGGGGGAGGGGGGAGGGTTATGTAGATGGAGTGGTGGGGTTGAGATGGGGGAGCGTAGCCAGAGAATCATGATGACGGCAAATAGTTAGTGCCAACAAAAATGTTAAAGAAACTGAAAAGGCTACCTTGTTTTATTTTCTTTGCCCAATCTGTCAATCTAGACATTGGAATATCCTGAACTAGAATGGGAATAAAGTGCCATATCTCTGGTGTAACTATTTCTGATCAATTTGCCAAGGGAGGCGTCAATGCATGAACCAAGTAATGCAAAAAGTAATGACTATGCTTTATAAACAAACAATTGAGGGTTTGCCAAAGTATGGTGACTCTTGCAGGCTGCCCTCAGTACCTCCTTGGTCGTGCTGGTTGTTACTGCAAATAACATATTTTGATCTGAATCTGAATCCGAAAAAGATAGTTTAGTAGAATTAGCAACTGGGCATATAACCTTCAAACCTAATTTTCCATCATAGTCAGTTCTTCAGCTTGATGCCTATGGTTCCCTTAATATCCCACTATGGAATACTTTTCCTGCTCTCTAGGCATCCTCTCGGGATTGATGCTAACTTACCTTGATTCCTTTTCTTTGGGGGCGTTCTGAGGTAATGCAGAGTAAATGAGCATTGTTTGCCCTTCACTGATTTACAATCTCCTATTACCAGTGCACTATGAACAAAGTCATACCTGTGCTATGCGTTGAGAACGTAGGACCTGCATTTACATGGCACCTTCCGAAGTCCTATACCCTTTTTCGAGAGACTCCTGCAGTGATTGGTAGATTGGAGACCCTATCAAGGAGTGGGGGGTGCAATCAGCACAGTGAAGTGCTTGACTGTAACACCAAGATGTTGAAAGCTCCAAGCATGAGACAGAACTGTGTTGGTTGAGTAAGTCAACTGAGACAGAAGGTTGAGAGATTTAAATCTTGATCCAGGATTTGGCTTCATGGTGGATTTTGAATTGTAATATTGTCTCCACTGAGATGAAGTGTTTAGTACTGCGGACACATAGTTCCTGGGATGTAGTTTCATCTTGATCTCCAGTGTTGCCTGTGTGGAGTTCACATGTTCTGGTTTCTTCTGACATCCCAAGTCACATTGGTGGGATAATTAGCCACTGTAAGTTATGGTCTGGTGTGGGTAAGTGGCATAAGAGTCAAAAAGGGTTAAAGTACTGTATATGCAAGAGAGACTTAAGTTGCAGGGGAGCAAGTGATGGGAATGGTCTGCGAGGAGACAGCTTCAACTTTATTCACCTCATTTACATCTATTAGGAATTTGCTGTGGTGTGTGGGTTAGAGCACAACATGCAACAAAGAAGCAAGTTAGAGGTGGAAGTACTGATGTGGAATAAATGCATAAATACATATATACCAACATGTATTTAAAGTGCACTGAGGTAATGCATAGAGGGAGGTGGGGTCTGGTATATAGCATGGACCCAATGGGTCAAATGGCCCCCTTCTGGCTTACTTTATTATTTCTTTTCAGAATCACCTGATGTACAAATACTCCTACACCTAATGTCACTTTATGTACATATATATTCTGTCTATGTACATAAGCTAATCTTATGTGTGTACAGCCACACTCAGTTACTTGTACATTGTGTTTCATAGAATTGTTTTTACATTTATATTTATTGTTTTTTATACATATTGTGTTTTTTTTTCATCCAGTACATGCCCTCTGCCATCGGATTTCTGAACGGACACTAAACCCATGAGCACTACCTAACTACTTTTTTAATTTCCTATTTTTGCACTACTTTTTAAATTTAATTATTTAATATATATACTTTTGGTAATTCGCAGTTTTCTTTATCTCTCAATTAACACGCATTGCATTGTACTGCTGCCTCAAAGTTAACAAATTTCACGACATATGCCAGTGATATTAAACTTGATTCCGATTCTTCCCATTGCTATCATCAGGGAGGAGGTGCAGCAGCCTGAAGACACACACTTACCATTTTAGGAATGACTTCTTCCCCACCACCTTCAGATTACTGAATGGACAATGAACCCATGAACACGACCTCACTATTTCTTGGCTCACTTTTTGCACTACTTTATCATATTAACATAAACTATACATAAGTTAGAATCTAGGATAGGCATAATGACACAAGTAAAAGTTGAGAGAAAAAAAGAAGTATAATCTGAATTTTATGTCAAGGTAGCTCATTTAGTTCTCCTTTACACTTGCCTACTGAAGAACGGCAATAAACAATGTTGAACGTTGAATCTTGAGAAGGAACCCATTTACCAAAGGAAAATTATGTTGTTGCTTGAGGAGTATCATTTTCTGGCTCTTTCTCCGGAGCACTGCTAATAGTTCCATTTCCCTCTTAATAACTGGATAGGCATCTGCCACGCTTTCAGGCAATCCATTTGTGTTCATTAACATTCACAATCAGATCCTCCGGGAGATTGGAGGGTGGGGTTAATTTCAGGATTTCGGCTCAAGGCTTGGCTTGTGTTGTTTTGAAGTATAGGTTTAGAATCAAGTTTTAGTCTGAGCTGAAGTCACAGATTTTAAATTGCGTGTTTGAGCCACCTTTAAGATTAGATATAGAGCAAATTAATTTGGGGAGAGAAAGCTTTGATTGAATGCATGTATTGAGTGTGATGAATTTCCCATAGGCTATATATAATTCATGGTCTATTATAATCCTGAAAATTAATGGCAGTGCATGAACCAACTATTCACACACTCATGAATAAAAACACTCCATTTTCACTGATTGCTTGGCTGGTGAGCATGGCAAGACCCAGGAATTTTAACAGATCACCAAGCACCCTTCCAAAAAAGTAAGAATTTAATTTGCTGAAGCATTTTAAATTATAAAAGGAGCAATGTTTATGGGTCAGGCTAGCCATAGCTAGTCCCAAGTGGACTGTTAACTGGGGATTTCTTTTAAAATTTTTCATGAAACTCTTGACTAAATTTGCATGTGGTGATTGACTGAACACAAGCTGATCCATTAGCAAAATGTGATTACTTAGCTCAGTAAAAGTGATGAATTCTCACTGCAAAAGTACACAGGGTTTATTGTCCAAACTTTAATTGGATCCATTCAAGTTCAAATTTATTGTCACAGGCATACATATACTGGGGATAAATGTAATAAAAATTAGCTTTTTGCCGCAGAAGCAGCACAGTATATTACAACCACAAAAAAACCGTAAGTTAACATAAATGCACAGTAGTGATTAGTGCAATCACTTTACACCAATTGGGGTTCATTTCCACTGCTGACAGTAAGTAGTTTATACGTCCTCCCCATGAGCATGGGCATGGGATGGTTCCCCCACCCCCCCCCACCGTGTTCCAGTTTTATCCGCCATTCTAAAGACGTACATTAAGGTTTGTAAACTGTGGGCATGCTACATCAGCACTGGAAGCATGGCGACTCTTGCAAGCCGCCCTCCCAGCGCAACCTTCGGACTGTGTAGGTCATTGATTCAAACAAGGTATATATGACAAACAAAGCTAATTATTTAAATTAACATAAGTTATACATAGCTTAGAATCCAAGATAAACATAACAACACTAGTAAAAGTTGAGAGAGGTAAAGAAATATAATCAGAGTTTTGTGTCGATTCAGGAAGCTGTTGTTAAACTTTGAGGTGTGGCTCTTTTGGATCCTATAGGTTCTGCTTGATGGTAGTCTCAAGCAGAGGACATGGTCTGGATTATGGTGGTCCCTGATGATGGATATTACCTTCCTAAGACATTGCCTATTGTAGATATCCTTGATTATGGAGAGAGCTGTACCCATGATGGAATGGCAGAGTCCACCACTCTCTGTAGCCCCTTGTTTTCCTGTGCATTTAAGTTTCCACACCAGACACTGATGCAGCAAGTTAGAATGCATTTCACTATCTCAAGAAGGCAGCATCAATCATCAAAGATCCCACTATCCTGGCCTTCGCAGCTACTGTTGAGCAAGAGTTGTGGAAGCCTGAAGTCCCACACCACCAGGTTCAAGAACAGCTTTAACCATTCAGTTTTTGAATTCACTGGCACAACTGTCTCACCTTAGCAATGCTATGCAACACTATGACCACTGTGTGCTGCATTGGACTCTTTCTTTGTTCTAATTGTGTTTATTCTTGTATGAGTTTGTATACATGCACACACACACACACACACACATAGTATATGGTGGCATATACAGTATGTATTAGGATAACAATATAATACTGAACTTTGAACTTTGATAGCATATTTTTGTATTGCACTCTACTGCTACCGCAAACGAATAATTGTCATGACCCATATCAGTGATAATAAACCTGATTCTGATTCTACATCTAACTTCCCTGGGAAGGAAGATTACATTCTTCACCTGGTCTTGCCTTTATGTGACTTCAGACCCACAGAACTATGACTGATTAACTTTGAAACCAACAGTGAGCTAACCAGTTATGCCAAATTATGCTTTACCCTTATGACTGTGAGGCTAAGCACAGCTCCAATGCCATATTTAAGTTTGCTGATGACACCACTGTTGCTGGCCAGGTCAAAGGTGATGACGAATCAGCATTCAGGAAGGAGATTGAAAATCTGGCTGAGTAATATCGGCAAGACCAAGGAGCTGGTTATTGACTTCAGGAGAAAATCGGTGGTCCATGACCCAGACCTCATCGGGGATCAGAGGTGGACAGGATAGGCAAATTTAAATTCCTCTGTGTTATCATTTCAGAGGGCTTGTTCCGGGCCCACTTTGTACGAAGAAAGTAGAACATCACTTCTTCTTCTTTATAAGTTTGTGTAGATTTGGTATGGAATCTAAAACTTTGACAAGTTTCTATAGATGTGAAGTGGAGAGTATATTGACTGGTTGCATCACAGCCTGGTATGGAAACGCCAATGCCCTTGAATGAAAATATCTACAATAAGTAGTGGATACAGCCCAGTCCATCACAGGTAAAGCCTTCCTCACCATTGAGCACATTTACAAGAATTTCTGTCGCAGAAAGGCAAGGATCCCTACCACCCAGGTCATGCTCTCTTCTTGCTGCTGCCATCAGGAAGAAGGTACAGGAGCCTCAGAATGCACACTGCCAGATTCAGATATAGTTATTACCCCTCAACCATCAGGCTCTTTAATCAGTAGGGAAATTTTCACTCAACTTCACTTGCTCCATCACTGCATATTTTCCACAACATATGACACACTTTCAAAGAATCTTCATCTCATGTTCTCAATATTAATTGCTTATCTATTTATTACTATTATTTCTTTTTTCTTTTCTATTTGCACAGTTTGCTGTCTTTTGCTCGTTGGTTGTTTGTCCGCCCTGTTGAGTGCTATCTTTCATCAATTCTATTATTGTTCTTGGATTGCCTGGAAGGAAACAAATTGCAGGGTTGTATAGGGTGACATATATGTGCTTAGATAATAAATTTACTTTAAACTTTGAACTTCAAAATGAGCCTAACAAGAGGTGTGGTGAAGGTGGATCAGTCATCACTGATGTAGGCCCACGGTTTCTACATTCATCTTCAGTGGGTCAAAATCTATGAACAGCTGCCTCACGGTAGTAGTGTTACAGTGATCACTTGAGTTGAGTATGATGTTTTCCAAAGGAGTTGTTTTTTGGTAGGTCCTCAGGCAGCTGTAGTGGCCGATTCCTGATCCCGATAGCAAGGATATTAGGATGGATTTCCTTAATGGAGAATGCCTGTGCATGATTTTGTTTAATGTGGAGTGACTGATGCATGGGTAACCACCACATGATCCTTGACGTATCAAGGTCAGGGTCCTGTGGCTTGTAATGCAAGATAGCTGGGGACCCTTCCCTGCTGAAGCCTTCCTCCACTTTCACTGCCATTATGATGAGTCGTCAACTTCCGCCAGCTCCACTGTTGAGGTCTTGGTAGGATTGTTCTTTGTCTGGAACCTCCCCCATGACCTTACCATCGTGGGTGGCCCCACCAGGAGCTAAGATGACTAAACTCCAGATGGGATCATTCTCGGGATCTCAGGAATTCAAAAGACTCTCCACAGGGCAGCTTAGGGGAACGGATCAAGGGACAGCTTTGCTTGCCATGTATATGGACATGTGTTCGGAATTTGCTGTGGTTTGTTGGTGTACCATTCAACAAAAAAAAATCAACATTCGTAAAGATAAAGAATTATACAAAAAGGATGTTAGAAGTATAGATATGGAATAAAGTGCATAAACACGTACATAGATACTAGACACATAGCATCAGAGACACAACATTCACAATAAAAATAATAAATTATGTGTGTGTGTATATATGCATACACACTCTCACTCCAGGAGAGAGGTGTCAAGCCAGGTGTGCTCCACTGGGGAGAGTGTGGCGCAGTGTCCAGTCTGGAGTCAGTGCTGCCCCCCCCCCCCCCCCCGAGTTTGCTCAGCAGTAGCCAAGCTATATTGTGGCTCAGGTCTGGATTTTTTAATTAGGTGGCTGGATCTTACTGATGTCTGTATGTGCTTGCTGTTTTGGACGTGCTTTGTGTTGAGTGACTGTTAATATTGTATTTTACACCTTGACCCTGGATTAATAATTAATACCGTCTCGTTTGGCTGTATTCATGGAAATTCATGTACGGTTGAATGACAATTAAACTTGAATTGAATTGAATTATATATATATATATATAAATAAGTAGGGCAAAATGAGAGAAGAATAAATTAAGCTAGTGTCCATGGGTCATTGTCCGCACAGAAATCTGACAATAATCAGATTTCTGTACAGACAATAAATTGTATTTTCAATAGCAACACCATAGTTTCTCAGTCACCATAACTAACACTGGTGTTTGGTCTCAAGTTTATTTAATTAACTGAAATTGAATTTCCTCTAGTTGTTGAGGTAAGATTTGATCTCCTGCCTTCAGATTTTCAGTCCAGTGCTCCTAATTACTTGGCTTCCAGTTCTTTCATTGTGTAGGTGCTTTACCGACAAAAGGCCTGTAGAATGGTATGAACCAGCAACCTCATTTAGAAGCTCCCCCTCCCTATCCTTACAACACTCCGGGATCTCAGTCTTTCAGGACATCTTCAAAAGGCCAAGCCTCAGGAAGGAAGCTTCCATCCCTAAGGACCCACACTATCCAGGACATGCCCTGTTCTCGTTACCACTAAAGGGTACAGGAGCCAAAAGATCCACACCCAGTCATTCAGAAACGGCTTCTTCTCCTCCATTATCAGATTTCTGAATGGTCCATGAACCCATGACATGACCTTGTTGTTCCTTTTTCTGAAACTATTCGCTTATCTTTGTAATTTCTGATAATTTTATGCATGTCTGCACTCTACTGCAGCTGCTCTCTATAACCCATTACACTGCTGCGGTTTTGGGCGGCAGTGAAGGTCCTCCATCCCTGGCAGGGCTCAGAACTTCCTTCATTATGTCAGTAGCTTAGTTTTCACTGCTGCCAGTCATGCAGGTCCCGGGTGGAGACTCAGGAGTACTGTCACACTCGGGTGTAGAAGGATTCTTCATTGCTGTTTCTGTAAAAATGGTGTTTTGCCAGACAGGGGTGCTAGCCCTGAGCTGAACCCCCACACCTGGAGGACCGGTAGACCACTCTTAGTCTGGCCTCCGCCCTTTGACCTGTTTGGCATGGCTGACACAACCAAGAGCCGAAGCACAAAGCCCTGACTCCAGCCAACATAACCCTCCAGACGATTGAGGCAAGGCTGTGGTCCTCTTGGAGGTCTGCTGCTACAGTACAACAAATTTCCCATCAAATTGGTAATAATAAATCTAAGTCTGATTTTGATTTCATCAGCCCTGTCCTCCTGAATGCTCCTGAAACCACAACAACCCTGACCCAGGCTGCTCCTCCCCTCACTGATAAGGTGGGTGATGATGATTTGTTTCCCAGGGTAGGGGAGTCTAAAACTAGTGGGCCTTTGTTTAAAGTGATAGGACCAGGATTTTCCACAGAGAGGGTGGCAGGTATGTTGAACGAGCTGCCAGAGGAAGTTGTAGAGACAAGTACAATTACAGTATTCAAAAGATATGTAGGCAGGTTTATTGATGGGAAAGATTGGACGTGGACCAAATGCAGACAAATGGAACTAGATGGGGTGGTTACTTTGGACAGCATGGGCAAGTTGGGCCGAAGGGCTTGTGTCCATGTTGTATAACTATGATCTCTGACAATCGTGAAGATAATTTGTGCGGCCAGCTGGAGGATCTGTTCTGATGCAAGAATAAAGCCAACACAAAGAAGTGACCACAGAACCTACTGACTCCAAGGCTCAATTGTTATCGATGGCAAAAGCCTGCCTCAGGGTTCGGCAACTCTCGGGCACGCATCCCCAAGACAGCACGCACAAAGATCTCATAAGAAGGCGGTATGTATTGCCGCCCCCTCAATTCTTTAAACTGCACCCATAATAAAAAGACACATAATGAGTATCTTTACTGCCAAATGAAGCTGTGAATGATATGTTGCAGCCCAAGAGCAGTGAGATGTTTTCACAGGAAATGTCTCAGGCCAGCTTGGTGTCAGATAGATGGTTGCGATAACATATGACTTTGGACGATATGTTTTGAAATCCTCACAGACCTGATGTACACATCAGTATTTGAATAGTAAATGATTACAGTGACAATACTATTTTGAAAAGATGTTGTTTTTCTAATTTTTTTTATAAAAGATGAACTTTAATTATTTTTTGAATAAGGTTAGTAATTTTCTGAAGTGCTACATTTATTTCAATCTCTCTTTTATACATTTATTAATAGTGAAAAATGAAAACATGTAAATAAGGAACAGGACTCAGCCTTTTTCCTTAAAAAAGTCCATGATTATTGTAACTAATTCATTTATCAATGATATTCTTGGCTCAAGATTACAATGGCATGTGGGAAGGTTACTACTAATTTGAGCATACGCTCTCAAAATGGTTCACCACACCTAGCCTGACTTTTGCTGACATCTTTAACATAGTAAAAGACTTCAAGGTGTACTTTCAAATGTAATTTAACACTGAGCTACATGAGGAGTGAGATAGATCAGCTGGTTAAATGGTGTTGCATTATTTTATGTTTAATTTTGATTTTCTTCTGAATGCTGTTCATACGACCTGTGATGCTGTTGCAAGCTGTGCTTTCTGCCCAATAGTTGCTGCGAGAGGATGTCTCCTCTCTGGTAAGCGAAGAAAAAAAGTGCTGTTTGTTGTCAAACTATTGCCTTAATATATTTTCCATTCATAGAACAAAAGAGATGGCATGGCATTTAAAGTCTGATCAATGCTCCCAAAAGCACAGCATTCCCTAATCACTATTGAGCAGAATTGGGCTAGGTTACTGTCTGAGGTTTTGGGTTGAACACTGAATCTTGTGTCTCAGACACAGAGTGCTACTGATTAAGCCACTGTTGTCTGGAGCAACACCCTGCTCTTTCACAGTGCCATGAGATAACAAACCAGGAAATTCTCTGAACTTATATAACCTGGTCTCTTTCTGACTGGCCCAGTATCTCTCAATTCTCTTCGGACAGAAGAAGAAATTGTAATTAAAAGTATATTCATTGGATTTGATTTTCAAAAAATCTGTCTACAGAACTCACTGAGCTTTCAATGCCTCTGAGAATACTCACCCTTAACTACATTGGAAAAGCTTCACTTTGGAAGCCCTTAAAACATCTTTACAAGCAACAAATCGTCTCTATAGTATCTACAGTGCCAAAAACCCATTTACACGAAGCAAGTTCCTACGCACAGCTGATGTATGAATGGTTTGTTTTTGATAGCGGAGGAAAGCTGTACAGAAAACAGGTAGAACTCTACAGTCAACCATTGAGCAGTACCAGATCTGCTCAAATACCATCACACAGGATACCTTCTCATCAGGGAGGAGGTACAGGAGCCCGAAGGCACACACTCAATGCTTTAGGAACAGCTTCTTCCTCTCCACCATCAGAATTCTGAATGGACAATGAACCAAACCATGAACACTACCTCACTATTTTTATTCTCTTTTTGCACTAATTATTTAATCTAACATACACACACACACACGAGATGTATATATACAGTAAGATGAACATATATATATCTTACTATGATCCACAGTTTTCACAGTTTTTATTATTATGTATTACATTGCACTGCTACCACATCACAATTTGTCTTTAATCTTTAAAACTTTGTTTTGCATGCCTTGCATACAGATCATTTCATTGCAGTGACATGTCAAGATGGTGGAAGGGAAAAGCAGTTACGGGATGTGTTAGAATTACAGAGGGAGTGCAGGTGCACAGCCATAATGAGATATATTGTGAGGTGAAGAATCAATCTTAGTGTATATTCCCTTCACCACATTTTTGGATCTCCCAACTGAAACACCAACTTAATCAGAGCAAAGGGTTAGAGGTCCAATGTAATTGGCCACCATTGGCATCTTCGTCCACTGTTTAGTTTGTAGCATGCAAGTTATGTTGATTAAGAACAGGAAGGAGAGAAAACAAGATACAGGAAGTAAATATGACACCTTTGGGAAGAGAGCATCAGATTTTAATATGACAGATCAAAAAATCAGAAGATTTTACAAAAAATATTACAAAACAGTTTCAGATACTTTTAAAAGTTTATTTATGTTTCTTCTACTCTCCAGATTTGAACCATTGACCTGATGTGGATCCCAATCTTCATACATTGATTTGTTAAGGTCAAAAGATTAATGAAGATACCACATTGACCTGTTAGAAAACAACTCTGGTCTGGCTAATAATTTATGTCAGTAGCTCAATTCTTAGATTGTTCTGACATTTGTAAATCTCTTGGGTTTTGCTTGTCCAGTTTATGAATCCTTTAATTAAATTTTGCTTTTGTAACTCAGTGCTGGCAATCCCATATTTTTGCCATTGAACAAGTTTATGGCTTTTGGCCTCCTTGCCAGAGTGTTTCCAAAACAGCAATAATTCTTTCTTTCTCTGTTTTTATTCACTCCTCTGGGTTGCTTGTCTTGATTTATTTCACAAATTGCTCTTAATTTCCCTTCCCTTTATCTTCCATTCAGCAGACCTCCTCTTCACACGGCCTCATCCGTTCACTTTCATAAAAACACAGTACTTCTGGCAAGACGTAGCTGAAGCTCCATTTGAATACTTCAGAAAATATTCACAAGGCTGTATCAACGTTTGTCTTCAATTCATAATGCAAAGCCAACTAAGGTACAGTCGTGATCGTCATCTTGTTTCCTGGAGCAACGTCCAGAGAAAAGCTGTGATCTGGAATTCATTGCTGTAGGCCTTCTAGAAACAGAGGCAATCTGGGTTCCCAAAAGGGAATTTGAAAGAACTTGAGGGAAATGACTTGCAGAGTAACAAGCAAAGAGTGAGGTGGAATAGGACTAACTGACTTAGATGCTCCACAGAGAGCTGTCATGCACATGATGGGCCAAATGGCTTCCATGGTTCCAGTGATTCAATGAGAAGCCTCCCCAACAATCATTGGCTGAGACAAGTTTTAAATATAAGCAGGGGTGTAACTCTGACTAACTAAAAACATGAACAATGCCATTTTGATAGGTATTGGTTGCTGTGATGTGTTCTTTTATTGCACAGAGGAAATGAATGCATTTTCTGTCATTATCTACAATCCCCTGCTTCTTCCTCTCAACTCTCACTGCCACCCAGCTTGGAATCATCACCAGCCACTGGATAGATTGCAGTTGGTCATCTCAATATTGTTTGTTACTAATCTCTGGGGTGTTCCACTCATCATGACCCATTTATTATTATTAATCGGCGCTCAGGCAATGCCGATATATCATGCCCAATCACAAGTGCTCTAGCTTTGCTTAATAACTTCTCACATGGCACCTTATCAAAGACTTTGCATACAGATGCCAATGGTGGTTGTAGGGGCAGATACGTTGGGGACATTTAAGAAACTCTTAGATAGGCACATGGATGATAGAAAAATGGAGGATTATGTAGAAGGAAAGCATTTAATTGATCTTAGGAGTAGGTTAAAGATTTGGTAGAATGTAGTGGGCCGAAGGGCCCGATTTGTGCTATGTTGTATGAAACTCAGACATGCATCCAGTCAGTGCCTTGAGTACATGCTGTTATATTTGACTAGTCTGCATTGGATGCTACTTTTAATTTCCGTGTCTTTGTTGTTTTTTTTATCTAATTAACTGTCCAACTGAGCATTTCTCTGTTTAGGAATGACGGAATGTTTATACATTGAGCTACGACTTCTGATTACCTCCAGCTAGACCAATGCATCCCAACGTGATACCAAGGGGAGGATACGATTCCCAGTATGTCAGGGAAGGGATCATGTCTGCATAGGAATCCAGCTGCTACAGCTGGTAAGGACCTCCCACTCCCCGCTCACAATTCATTCCACCCACACCTCTCTCCTCACTCCCTCACTCCCACCTCCACCTTCGCCAAAATCTGTCAAGTGGTTGGGACCATCGAAAGATTTTGGCATTCATAAAAATGAGGTAATTCATGCATCCAATAGAAGATATATTGTTTAAAGATTTAACTATTTTGGAGCATTCATAGAGACAGAAAACTACAGCACAGAAACAGGTCCTTTGGCCCATCTAGTCCATGCCAAACCATTTAAACTGCCTACTGTTATCGTCCTGCACATGGAACCATAGTCCTCCATACCTCTACTGTCCATGTGCCTATCCAAGTTCTCTTAAATGTTGAAATTGAGCTCACATGCACTACTTGAGCAGGCAGCTCATTCCACATTCTCACAACCCTCCAAGTGAAGGAATTTCCCCTCATGTTCCCCTTAAGCTTTTCACCTTTCATCCTTAACCCACGACCTTTGGTTGTAGTTCCACCCAACCTCAGTGGAAAATGCCTGCTTGCATGGACCCTATCGATACCCCTCATAATTTTGTATGCCTCTATTAAATCTCCTCTCAATCTTCCACATTTCAAGGAATAAGATCCTAACATTTCCTTCAATCTTTCCTTATAACTCTGGCCTTCCTGACAACTTCCTTATAAAATTTTATAAGGATCTGGTGACTTCCTTATAAAATTTTCTCTCTACTCTTTCAACCTTATTTACATCTTTCCTGTCAAGTCAGTAAAATGTCAAGTCATTGGAACTAACTTATATAATAAAAAAGAAACCAGGTAACTTTCTCCTGAGAGACAACGTGTCCTTTGTCAGATCCTGATGCTTTCATGATCCAAAGGTTCTTCACAAGTCAAGATTGAGACATAAAATGTATGGCAAGCAGTTTTATTAAATGTTGCAAGAACAAAGAGGAACTGAAAGAGCAAAGAAAAAATCAAGGAAAAGGCAATTACTATTGTCTCTTACTCAGACCAGAGCTAACAAAAATTCCAGTGATAACAATTAACCTATAAAATAACCAGATTCAAGTAGCCTGTCACCTGCTACTGGAAACTAAGAAGCTTCTCGAAAAATACAGAAGCAACTGCTCTGTAATTGCTGGGAAAGTCTCTAATTGCTGGAAAAGCCTATTAACTGGTAGTGTAAGAGCTAGTGTAACACTGTAGCAGCTCCAGCGACCCAGGTTCAATTCCACCACTCTCAGTAAGGAGTTTGTATGTTCTCACCATGACAGCCTGGATTTCCCCCAGGAGCTCCTCTTTCTGCCCACAGTTGGTTAATTGGTCACGAGTGTAATTGAGTGGTTCAAGCTCACTGGGCTGGAAGGGCCTGTTGCTGTGATGAATGTCTAAATAAATAATAATCCCCACTCATTTGGTCTGTGTCCCCCAGAGGTGTAAAGGACCCAATATAAAGGACGTCTGTGGGGCACAAAGACTGTGCAAGGCCAACCCCTCCAAAGCTGCTCTGAGCATAATGTACAAGAGAAGACTACCATTTAGAGCGTGAGATTGTGTCGTAAACAGAGAGGAAGCTGTTGGTTATAGTGCATTACCTCTATCTGTGTCATCTGAAGAACATGAAAAGAAGTATTTAATCATCAGTGAGAAAGAAGCATTTTGAGGCTAACAGGAGACTGGAATGTTCTCTGTAAACATTAATTCTGACATGGTGGATGTTAGATGCATGGGTTACGACCAAAGGAAAAAAACGGCTGACATCACTGAGCACTTTAGTGCAAGAGAGTTTATCAGGTGCTTCAAAAATCACCCTTGCAAAAATAGCAAAAATAAAACTGCTAATATATACAAAAGTATTTCTGCCAGAAAACACAATTATAGCTCCGTACTATTTTTTGTCCCGTCACAGTGTGAACTATTAGCAACCCATACCTCTCTCTCCTACTGAGTGAAAAATTCCTTGTTTTACCATCTTTAATTACCAACAAAGTTAACTTAAGAGCACACATAAGTTAGAATAAGAAGCGCCACACAATGTAGTTACAATAATTTTACTGAATCAACAGAGGTATCTACCTTAAATACAGTATACAAACAACGTATACACATCAACACTTCTCCATTACTAAAGAAATGGAATATTCTGCCAAGTATGGTGGGAGAGGCACCACAAAGTCAACCTGAGTGCATCAGCTCAGTTTAGGAGCCACTATGAGAATATATCAAGAAAGACATTGGAATGTGTATGCTCAGCTCAACAACAGCAGAATGACAAGGCAAAGTTTGTGTGTAAAGGGTGCTTTTACCAAATGCTCTCTATCACAGCGGATTAAGCCAAATTCTTCTGTTTCATTCTAGGATTCCCAGTGCAGTCAACAAAAACAGAGCAGGAGCAACAAAAATTCCTTGGCAACAGCCTTCACTTTGTTATCAATGCAAACATTATAGTCACACAGAAGATCATTGGAATGAGGTGCAGCTTAAGGATTGGTGGAAGAAGAACCTACTTAACAAGGTCCGTGGGATAAAACTGGCTGTAAAGGTGACAAGCAAAGAATTTCGCCACTTCCTGTCTGCTGTAGGGCATTGCATAATTGCAAGTGTCTTTTAAAGCAGGATTTGAGTCTTCTCTATCACGCTTTACATCCTCACCTGTGCTCCACCTGAAAGGACAATGGCATTAACTGACAGATTCCTGTGAACATCAGTTCTTTGCCCTGCAACCAATACGGACTCACCATCAATGAAGCACGTATTGCATTCCTCGATATTGTTGAGAACTTCCCAGCTCTACCTGGGAAGGTACAATTTATTAGAAGCACATAAACACAAGAGATTCTGCCGATAGTTGAGAAAATCTGCAGATGCTGGAAATCCAAGCAACACACAAAATGCTGGAGGAAAGCAGCAGGTCAGGCAGCGTCTGCGGAAAAGAGTAAACAGTCAATGTGTCAGGCGGAGAACCTTCATCAGGACTGGAAAAAAAGATGAGAAGTTAGAGCAAGAAGATGGGGGAAAGGGAGGAAAAAGTATAATGTTGTAGGTGATAGGTGAAACCAGGAGAGGGGGAGAGGGTGAAGTAAAGAGCTGGGAAGTTGATTGGTTAAAGAGATAAAGGGCTGGAGAAGGGGGAATCTGATAGGAAAGTGTAGAAGACCATGGAAGAAGAAGGGGGAGGAGCATCAGAGGGAGGTGATGAGCAGGTAAGGTGATGAGGTGTGAGAGGGGAACAGGAATGGGAATGGTGAAGGTGGCAGGGGCACTTAAGGGATGTTAGCAAGATCGATGATCATGCCTTCAGGTTAGTGGCTACCCAGATAGAATATAAGCTGTTACTCCTTCAACCTGAGTGTGACCTCTTTGTGGCATTACAGGAGGCCATGGGCTGACATGTCGGAATGGGAATGGGAAGTAGAATTGAAATGGATGGCCACCAGGGAATCCCATTTTGCGGAATATAAGGTGTTGCTCATCCAACCTAATCCAGAGCAAACAATGCAACAGGCCAGGCAGCATCGACAGAGAGAAATAAAAAGTCTAGGGTCTTGGCCTAAAACATCAGCTTTTATTCATCTCCACAGACGTGGCCTGACCTGCTGAGCTCCTCCAGTATTTGTTGTGTGTTATTCTATAAAAAGCGGATAATTTATTCCCTTCCATCAGCATCTCTGACCGCCAGCTTGTCCTCCTGCCAAAACAAATAGTGCTCTGATAGCAGCAGTAAGATTAGAAAGTTTGGAGTGTCAACTGCAATTGGACAAATCTTCCCAATTCTTATTAATGAGTGAAGCTCGATAATGGTTATTTTTATTTCTGAGAAAATGTGCTGTAAAAATTAGCTTCCTTATTTTTAAATCTCCCAGTTGCTTCTCTATCCACAGCCCTGCCATCCTCTATGTTTACTCATTTACAGATATTGACATCGCCGGCAATGTCAGCATTCACTGGCCATCCCTGATTATCTCCGAATTAATTGGTTTGCCTAGCAACCTAAGAGGAAATTGAATAGTGTCATCAGATATAACTTTTTATAAGGCTGAGGCTTTATAAAGCATTGGTCAGACCACACAAAGTATTATGAGCAGTTTTGGGTCTCTTATCTAAGAACAGATGAGAAGATCCAGAGGAGGTTCGCAAAAATGATCTTGGGAAAGGAAGGGTTAATGTATGGGGGTGTTTGATGGTTCTGGGCCTATACTCACTGGAGTTTAGAAGAATGAAGAGAGATCTCATTGAAACCTATCAAATATTGAAAGGCATAGATAGAGTGGACATGGTGACAATGTTTCCTATAGTGGGGGAGACTAGAACCAAAGACTACAGCCTCAGAGTACAAGGACGTTCCCTTGGAACAGAGATGAGAAGGACTTTCTTTAGCTGGGGGTGGTGATTCTGTGGAATTCACTGCCATTGATGGCTGTGAAGGACAAGTCATTGGTTATATTTAAAATGGAGGTTGGTAGCTTCTTGATTAGCAAGGGCATCAAAGATTATGGGGAGAAGGCAAGAGAATGGCTTTGAGAGGGATAGTAAATCAGCCATGATCGAATGGCAGTGTGAACTTGATGGACTGAATGGCCTATCTCCGCTCTCATGTTTTATGGTCTTTCACAAAAAAACACAATGCTGAGCACTAGTCAGGACAGAGACCGTTCTTCCATCAGTCCACAATTGCTGTGATTGAGGAGCAATTACTCAACTCATTCACCATGATATGAACTCTGATCTCACAGATAACACGTTTCTATGTCTGCATCACCGAATCCCTGACAAACTGGGAGTGTTCAGCAACACAGGTTCGGGGGAACTAACAATGTATCTGGACAGCAAGGCATTATTATTGTCAGGTGATTAAAAGTGATTTAACACACACACACGTGTCTTCTTTTATTTATTCTGCACTGCTGATTGTGTGGGCAATGACAATAAACTTTGGTGCAATGGCGTCTGTCCCCAGGATGACAGTTCAACACTTCGATGCCTTGGATGAGTCATTGGATAATTGGCAGAGATCACTGTCAAGTCTAAGGCATGCTTCTGTATTTTCTTACATCAACAAATATAGCAGAGGGTAGTCATTATAGAGGATCATTTAACTTAAAAACAAATTGTTCCTGCTTCCTGTTCTGATGATAGGGTTGTGGTCTGTTCCATAGACACATTGTCTTGTGGAAAGGTGCTTGTGATTCAGAACCCAGTCAATGTTCTATTGTCCAAGACCTCCACCATCCAGATCAAGCTCTTTTCTTGCTTCTACAAGCGGGTAGGATGTACAGAAGCCTTATTTTGCTTGACTGTATTTTACTGATATCTTACATGTGCTTGCTATATTATTTGTGCTATATGTATGGCTTGTACTGTGCGTGACTGTTGGTACTGTGTTTTACACCTTGGCCCTGGAGTAACACTGATTTGTCTGGCTTTATTCATGGGTCTTCATGTATGGTTGAATGACAATTAAACTTGAACTAGAACTTAGGTCCCACACCACCAGGTTCAGGAACAGTAACTACTCCACGATCTTCAGCCTCCTGAACCGGCATGGATAACCTCAATCACCATTACTCTGGACAGATTCTATGACCTACAGACTAACTTTCAAGGTCTCATTACAACTCATATTCTCATTAATTTTATTTGCAGTTTGTCTTTTTTTACACATTGATTGTTTGCCAGTCTTTGCCAGTTAATGTATAATTTTTTGTAAATTTTATTGCATTTCTTTTTTCCTGTAAGTGCCAGTGAGAAAATGAATCTCAAGTAGTATGTGGGACAACACACATACCTTGTTAAGAAAGTTACTTTTAAATTTAATATAAGACCATAAGATATAGAAGCAGAATTAAGCCATTTGGCCCAGCAAGTCTGCTCTGCCTTTCCATCATGGCTAATTTATTATCCCTCTCAACCCCATTCTCCTGTCCTTTCCTATAAGTTTTGATGCCTTTAATCAATAACTTATCAAACTCCGCTTTCAATATTCTCAATGTCTTGGCCTCCACAGCCATCTGGGGCAATGAATTCCACCTGATCACCCACCCTCTGGCTAAAGAAATTCCTCCACATCTCTATTTTTAAAGGGAAATTCCTCCACATCTCTATTTTTATTCTGAGGCTGTGCCCTCTGGTCCTAGTCTCACCCACTACAGCAGGGGTTCCCAATCTTTTTTATGCCATGGACCCCTACCATTAACCAAGGAGTCGATGGACTCCAAGTTGGGAAACCCTGCATTATAGGAAATACCCACTCCACATCTGCTCTATTTAGGCCTTTCAATATTTGATAGGTTTCAATGAGACCTCACCCCCACTCCATTCTCATAAACTTCAGCAAGTACAGACTGAGAGCCATCAAACTCTCCTCATATTCTAAGGCTTTCTTTCCAGGGATCATTCTCGTGAACCTTCTCTGGATCCAGGATAACCTTGTGAATAACTCAAGTGATCATGGCCGAGGGGAAGAAAAATCAGGTACCCAAGATTCCAGAGTTACAGTATGTTTTGTATCAGAATATGTCAATAGATGGACAATAGATGCTGATTTCTTGTGGCAGCATTCCATGTTAATGTGCCCAGTAGTGGGGAAGGGTTTGCTTGTGATGGAGTTGGCTGGTTAATCATTCGGTAAAAATGAAGGAGAAATGGTCATTAAAAATAGCACCCATCTGCAGCTCAAGACGTAGGCAGCCCTGCCCATCTCTAAGGGGACCTACTCTCTCTCTAGCCACCGTTTCACTCTAAATGTTTTGTAACTATAGAACTTCTTGGCATTTTCCTTAACCTTACCTCTGACATCCTCTCCTTCCTCTCCTGATTTTCCTTTAAAGGGTATTCTTAATCTTTCTATAGTCATCAAGGGATTCACTCGTCCCTGACCTCCTAAACCCATGCTTCCTTCTATTTCTTGACCAGAGCCTCAACATCTCTCATCAGCCAAGCTTCCCTAAGTTCATACAATAGGTATATGTTCTGATATAAAAACATCTGGAGTCTTTCTCAGTTTGGCTGCAAATCCAGAAAATGTTTGGGCTTGTGTTGGGTATGTAGTCTGTTAAAGCATTCGGAAACAGGTCGTTTTTTTTTAATGAAGTGTTTTTGGCTCAAGTCAAGTTAGATGCACATGCAGATAACACATTTAATTCAGGTATCATTTGATGTATATTCTGCTGAAACATTTCTTTGCAAATCTGGGGAAAATAACATACAGATTTTGCTCAGTACAGTTCAGCACTTCGGTAAATCACTGATATTCTGGTCAGTTTATTGTATTTTCTGATCAAATACAGCTTCTGAGGCATGCAGGTGTAAATTCTAGGAAGGCTGGTTAAGCTGCACATTCTGATAAATCATTTATGGATGGGGTGAGAGTCTATATTCCGAAACAACATTACGGTTCATTTTGTCGAAGTGTGTAATCTGATTAATCATATTCCATCTTGGTAGCCTCCTGCCTGTTGGCATGAACATCGATTTCTCCAACTTGCAGTCGTTTATTTTCTCCCCTCCCCCTTCCCTCTTCTTCTATTCCCCACTGTAGTCTCTTATCTCTTCTCTTCACCTGCCTATCACATCCCCTAGTGCCCCTCTTCCTTCCCTGTCTTCTACAGTCCACTCTCCTCTCCTCTCCTTCTTTTCTTTTCCACCTATCATTTCTCAGCTTCTAACTTCATCTCCCTCCTCCACCCACCTGCCTTCTTCTATCACCTTCCAGCTTGTCTTCATTTCCCTCTCCCCACCTTCTTATTCTGTCATCTTCCCCCTTCCTTTCCAGTCCTGATGAAGGGTCTTGACCCGAAATGTCGACTGTTTATTTATTTCCATAGATGCTGCCTGACCTGCTGAGTTCCTCCAGCACTTTGCGTGTGTTAACCTGATGAATGATATGGGTTCTGGCTCAGCCACGTTTCTGTTCCCAGGGACCACTCAGGTTTCGGTTTGGTCAGGTGTACATTCCCGTGGAATTGGGTGTACACCTTGAGCTCCCATAGGACAGTCACATCAAACATAAAGGCTTGGATCAGCTCAGGAGTATACTCTGATGAAAGATTTGGATGTAGCATGGGAGCAGTCCCTACAGCCGCCTGTGTACCTGCCAGCTGTACAAATCCCATCTTCCAGCCCAACCATGATATTTCGTGTGTTCATCCTAAATATCGTGAGAGGCTCTGTCTGCCTTCATATATCTCCTAGGAAGATTTCAACCTCCCTGTACGTGGAAAAATTCTTCCTCCAATCTGTATCTCTTACTTTAACAACGTAATCTATAATTTCCTTCCTAAAACTCTTCTATTCTCTTTCCTTCTTTAAGAAGTTACCTAAGGCTTTCTTCTTGGTTACATGCCCTGCCATCTCCTTATGAGATTTGGGAGATTTTGCTGGAAAATTGTTCATAGGATGCCCTCTAGGAGATTTTAATGCATTGAAGCCACCTTTAATATCCTAATTGCTGTACTTATAACCATATAACAATCACAGCATGGAAAGAGGCCATCTCGGCCCTCCTAGTCTGTGCCGAACTCTTAATCTCACCTAGTCCCACCTACCCGCACTCAGCCCATAACCCTCCACTCCTTTCCTGTCCTATCCAATTTTACCTTAAATCACACAACTGAACTGGCCTCTACTACTTCTACAGGAAGCTCATTCCACACAGCTATCACTCTCTGAGTAAAGAAATACCCCCTCGTGTTTCCCTTAAACTTTTGCCCCCTAACTCTCAAATCATGTCCTCTCGTTTGAATCTCCCCTACTCTCAACGGAAACAGCCTATTTACGTCAACTCTATACTTGGTCTATTTATTTCCAGTACACAATCTGATCAGTTTTATAGAGTCATACAGCATGGATGTGACGGAAGTATTTTGCAGAGTAACACAGTGTACCTGTCCCAAGAGGAAGTTGCAGTCATCAAGGTAAAGTTGAACTTACTGGGATATGCACAAATGCATGGGTGCAATGAAAAACTTCCTTGCAACAGCATCACAGGCACAAAGCTTTAGAGAGACTGTATTCACATGAAAAAAAAACATAATTCTAAACACAAGTTATACAAAATTATGCAAAAAGGTGCACATTTAGAACAAAAGCATTGCAGTGGAAAGTAATGTTGCTACAGATAATAAAGTCAGGGAGTCACACAGCACGAAAGGAGGTTCTCCATGTCATTCTCAACATTTTGGCCATCTACACTGACCCTATTCGTCCACATCAGGACTGCACGCAGCTATGTTCAAGTGCCTGTCTAAATGCCTGATAGCGGCGAGGGAATTGGCTGTCATTTTCATGTAGGCCAGTGGTATTATGAAGGATCTCACTCACCCTGTTTGTCCCAATCCCATCAGGGAAGAGGCTACACAGCATCCTCTCTAGGACCCCTAGACTTCCCCATGTAATCAGACTGATAACTCCTCCACCCATTGACCCAACCCACTGCCCCTCACCAGCACCTTAACCACTTCTGCCACTCCTCTCCACAGCCCTTCAGCACCCTTCATCTCCCCATGCACTGTACATGCAATCAGTCTATGTACATAAACTTATCTTATGTATTTTATGGCTATACTCAGTTACTTGTACACTGTGTTTTATAGGATTGCTTTTATATTGATATTTATTGTGTTTTTAGTTGCATTCTTTGTCTTATTGTGTTTTTATATGCTACATAGGATTGGGAGTAATAAACATTTTGTTCTCCTTTACACTTGTATACTGAAGAATGATAATAAACAATCATAAATCTTGGCTATAAAACCTGTTTTGGCCAGCAGGTGCCACTGTGCCTCTCTGATATCCAAAACATGTAACTTTACTGCTGTCTGTAATCTAATAACTTCTTATTAATAGCCATATACTAATACTGGCAGTCCCACAGACAGAAATTAGATTAGACTGACTTTACTTAGGATATTAATGGTCAACAAACCATGAAACTCCAGCTGGAGTGACTTTCTTCCCATAACTCTGTGTAGATATGTAAAATAGAACCTGATTGATTCATCAGGCTTGGACTTTCTGATTTATGCTGCCAAATAGTGTGGAAACATCTCATTCTTACAGATCTCATTATTCTTTTCAAGTCTATTAACTCCCTTAACGTTCCCTATCTCTGTGACATCCCCCACACTTTTAAAGACTTACAAGGATGGTGCCAGGACTCAAAGGCCTGAATTCAAAGGAGAGGATGAATCCTGATGATTCCTCACCATTGATGCTGCCTGACCCATTGAGTTCCTCCAGCATTTTGTGTGTGCTACCTTGAATTATAAGGAGAGGTTGGGTAAACTAAGACTTTATTCCTTGGAATTTGGAGATTCAAGGGAAACCTTACAGAGCTGTATAAAATCATGAGCAGCATATTTTGGGTGAGAATATATAATCTTTCTCCCAGGGAAAAGGAAGCAAAGACTACAGGGCACAGGCTTAAGGTGAGAAGGAAAGATCTGAAAAATTGTTCACACCACCAGGTTCAAGAACAGTTTCTACCCCTCAACCATCAGGCTCTTGAACAAAGGAGGATCACCGCACTCATTTGTCCCTTCATTGAAATGTTCCCACAACCAATGATCTCACTTTAAGGACTCTTTATCTCATCATCTCATGTTCCCGTTATTTATTGCTATTTATTTATATTTGTATTTGCACAGTTTGTTGTCTTCTGCACTCTGGTTGATCTTTCATTGATCCTGTTATAGTTGCTTTTCTATAAATTTGCTGAGTATGCACACAGGAAAATGAATCTCAGTGTTCTATACCATGGTATATATGTACTTTGAAAATAAAATTTATTTTGAACTTTGAAATTTAAAAAGGAGTGGACAATTTCTTCATGCAGAAGGTGATGTGTACATGCAATGAGCTGGCAGTGAAAGTGATTGAGGAAAGCATAATAACAGCATTTAAAAGACATTTGGACAACTTTGTGGGGCTTGTATTATGTTGAAGGTTTCCTATGTTTCTATAGCAAGAGTTTAGAGGGATATGGGTCTAATCTAGGCAAGTGGGCACCATGATTGGCATGTATAAATTGCCCGAAGTGCCTGTTTCTATGCTGTATTACTCTATGTCTGTAAGACTAACCTTCCTGTCTTCCTGCACTTCTGTCATAGTCAGATAGGTCATAGATACAGTGCAGAAGTAGGACTTTCAGCCCATCTAGTCCATGCTGAACTGTTATTCCTATCAGCCTTCACCTGGACCATAGCCCTTCATACCCCTCCCATCCAAATACTTATCTAAATTTCTCTTAAATGTTGCATCTTAAAAGTCCACTAGCACAACTCCAGTTTTCTTCACACTTCCAATTGTTGCAAATGCCTTCTGCTGCCAAGCCAAGACCATGAAATTCCAGCCCCTGTCGACACCTCACTCTCATCATCTGCCCGGAACCTAATTCATACCAACGTTCATTAACTCAGCACTCCCACATTCAAGATTCTACCCTGGGTTTCATTTAAGAGATCCAATGGTAGTAAAATTGCTTTCAAATGCTGATCCTTACCTCCTCATCTGTGTAATCTTCTCCACACCCCTGACGTCCAACATACTAAACCACCTTCACATTGACCGCCAACCCAATGAGTCATCTGTGTTCTTCCAAAAGAGAATGATGTGAGAATGTGGGAAGTGATGAATTTTTAATCCTCAAATATGATTGCCCCACCATTGGTGGCTGTGACTTTTCTTCATCAACTGCCCCACCTCACAATCCATTTTCTCCTCAAAGTCTCCTCCTTCAACTAATTTTTAAATCATCCTACCCAATTTCTCCTTATATGTCCTAGCAATGATTTTTATTAAATTACTCTCTGTACAGCACCTTGAATTATGGCACTTCATTGAAGCTGTAGTGATTTACAGTGCCAGCGATTGGGGTTCAATTTTGGTTAGTAATTTGCGGAGATGCTATGTTGGCACAGGTGGCATCCTGACACTTGTAGTCTGCCCCAAGCATGTCCTTGTGTTGGTTGTTGATGCAAAAGATGCATTTCACTGTATTATCGATGTACAATTGACAAACAGAGCAAATCTTTAAAAGTAGACAGTGTTGTCATGTCCCACTTCTATCACACAGCTTTTGATCACTTGTCCAAAATTTAAATGACTCTTCATCAGAGACATGATGGACAGCAGCTGCTGAATATTTGGAGCAACACATACAAAACTCCGGAGGAACTCAAGTCAGGACGGAAATGGAGGGAAATGAACAGTCAACGTTTTTTGCTGAGACCTTCACCAGGACTGATAAAGAAGAGAACAGATGCCAGAAAACAAGGGTAGGAAGGGGGAGGAGACCAAGTTGGCAGGCAAGAGGTGAATCCAGGTGAGCAAGGAGAGTTGAAGTGTAGAGGGGGAGGGAAATGATGTGAGAAAGTGGGAGGTGATGGATGGTGAGGCAAAGAAGGAAACTGATAGGAGAGAAAGTAGACCATGGAATAAAGGGAAGGAGGTGAAATATGCAGACTTTCATCATAAATTTACTGTGAACTTTGATACGTCACTGATAATAAATTCCATTCTGATTGTTGTACCAGCATTGATCTCTGACTAATGGCGCCCTCTCTTGTTTTTTAACATCACAGACAGCACCACTAGCTCTCCCTTAATCATTTTTTCCTGCCTAAAATTTGCTGGAACAATAGAAATTATGGAATTGTAGCTGTGCATTGTTTTGGATTTGATTTGTGACATAACATCTCACTAGACCAAGGACACACTGCCATATGGAAGGCGGCTGAGCTGTAAGACAACCACATGCACTGCAGGTCCATCTTCTCCTCCACACACTGCCTTAGTCAAGAGAGAAACATGAAACTTTCACAACTGTTTCTTTATTTGTTTTAGAAGTTCGTTTATTATCTGCAAAGTTCTGAGATTGTTTTATTAAACTGGTGAGAGAATAAAAATCATTGCCATCGAGGAAGCAAATCATTTCGAAGTGCATTGTATCCTTAATCCTCAAAAGGGAGATCAGCGAATAAGATCTGTAAACAGAGATGTGGTAGGAACTGTGACAATCTGCGAAGGTCTCCAGAGATCTTCCGTTTGACACCGAAATTCTAATGGGAGCAATCACCACCTTCTAAAGAGTCCAAGTCAGATAAGGATTTGTGGTCCAAGTTTAATGTGGATTGGAGATCTATGGCTACTGAGTTGTTAAGATGGTTTATTGCAATGGGCAAGTTAAAGGTGAACTTTGTGTTCAGTTTGCTGGGAGTTTATACAGAGGATTGAGGGGCATAGCATCTCACATAGCATTGCATAGGAAAACCAACTTTACCAAGCATCAAGGATCAACTTTATTTTTCATATACATTTACATATATTAGGAATGTGCTGAGCTGAGTTGGCGCAACATGCAACAAAAACAACATTATACAATTTATAAGGAATAAAGAATTAATGGTAGGACTGAACAAACACGAGGAAATCTGCAGATGCTGGAAATTTAAACAACACACACAAAATGCTAGTGGAACACAGCAGGCCAGGCAGCATCTATAAGGAGAAGCACTGTCGACGTTTTGGGCCGAGACCCTTCATCCTGAATTTGGGTCACTTAAACTGCCAACATGGGAGTTGGCACTTTAAGTGATTCAGTACAGACTAGATGAGCCAAGGGGCCTGTTTCTGTGCTGTACTTCGTTATGACTCTGTGACTCTGACTGTATAAAAATAAAGTTAGAGGTTAAAGTACAGATATTGAATAAAAATGTGTATAAATACAGAAATACAAGCTTACGATGTAAACAGCATTATAAAATGTGGTTTAAAGTGTTTACAGTGCAGAATCTGAGATAACGGAAGGGTGATAGTGGGGAATATTTAGAAAGGTTGCTCAGATTAACTGCCTGGGGGAAAAAACGTTTAAGATGCTGTGCAGTTTTTGTTTTAATATTCTATAGTGCTTTCAAGAAGGGAGTTTTTGGAAAAGGGAGTTTGCTGATCCATTTTCCTTTTCAGACCCAATTTCCTGTCTTCTCCCCACATTCCATCATGCCTTGACCAATCAAGAATTTATCAACCTCTGCCTTATATTTACTCAAAGACTTTTCCTACTTAGTTTTTTTCTGTCCTGGATACAAGTTCTGCAGTGATGGTGAACTGCAGCTGATGAACATTTTCTGCTGACCTGACATCTGGGGAGCATCAGCCTCACTGTGCTTAATAGCCATTACTTTGTCAGTTTCTGAAGCGCTAACCAGAAATAACTTTCAGACTTCGACTAGGTGCCTTTTGCTAGTTTCAACTGTGACACTTCTTTTTCAGAAATCCCTGCTGGACATAAAGGTTCTTCTGGACACCTGTGTCCTTGAGATATTAGTGTGGAGTGAGGTCTGGATAAGCTATGTCACATGAGAAAACACCATAAGACCATAAGATATAGGAGCAGAATTAGGCCATGTGGCGAATGAGTCAACTCCACTTCATTATGGCTGCACACACAAAACGCTGGAGGAACTCAGTAGGCCAGGCAGCAAACATGAGAAATAGTACAGTCGATGTTTCGGGCCAAGACCCTTCAGCAGAACACTCCAGCATTTTGTGCGTGTTGCTTGGATTTCCAGCATCTGCAGATTTTCTCTTGTTTGTGATTTCATCGCGGCTGATCCATTTTCTCTTTTAGACCCAATTTCCTGTCTTCTCCCCACATCCCATCATGCCTTGACCAATCAAGAATCTATCAACCTCTGCCTTATATATACGCAAAGACTTAGCCTCCAGAGCCACCTATGGCAACAAATTCCACAGATTCGCCACTCTCTGGCTAAAAAAATTCCTCCTCACCTCCATTCTAAAAGAATGCCCCTCTTACTGAAGCTGTGTCCTCTGGTCTTAGACTCTCCCACCATAGGAAACATCCTTTCCACATCCTCTCTATCATGGTCTTTCAAAATTCAATAGTTCTCAATTAAGGCACTGCTCATTCTTCTGAATTCCAGTGAATACAGGCATAGAGCCAACAAACGCTCTTCATGTGATAAGCCGTTCAATCCTAGAATCATTTTCGTGAACCTCCTTTGAACCCTCTCCAATTTCAGCATTTTTGTATAAGGGGTCCAAACTGCTCACAATACTCCAAGTGAGGCCTCATCAGTGCTTTATAAAGCCTCAACATTACTTCTTTGCTTTTATATTCTAGCCATCTGAAAGAGCAAAATAGAACTTCCAATGATTCAGATCAGTTTGAGGGAAAAACTGATGTGATCTCATATTGCACCAAAAATCAATATCTCATCCTATATAGTATTGGAATAAACTGAAAATAATTTTCAGCCTCTTTTTATCAT
Source organism: Hypanus sabinus (assembly GCF_030144855.1). NCBI lineage: Eukaryota > Metazoa > Chordata > Chondrichthyes > Myliobatiformes > Dasyatidae > Hypanus > Hypanus sabinus. The sequence continues at coordinate 55,920,601 of NC_082726.1, forward strand.
TTACCTCTAGATATACTTTGAGATTATTTTGTAGCTATCATGACATGTGATTCCATTGGCCTTGAGTCAGTTGATAACATTCTAACTTGGAGATCTCAGTGTTCCTTCTCCATGTGATGAAACTACTTCAATGTTGGAGATAGTGACTTCTGGGTAAGTAGAGGCTCTATCATCCACATAGCTGAATTTAAATGTTCATAAAATGTTAATTTTTAGTCCACTACTGAACAGCTCGTCACATTTATTTTATCCCATTCCTCTTCTCAGCTCTGTGCTATCTTTCCCAAGGATCAGTTGGGAGATGCTCGATTTCTCACCATTACCATTGGGCAGGTGATACAGGAGCCTTAGGTCCAACACCATTAAGCTCAAGCACTATTATTACCCTACAACCATCAGGCTCCTGAACCAGTGTAGATAACTTCACACACCTCAACTCTGAACCTATTCCACAACCTGCAGATCCACTTTCAAGAATTCTGTGCTCATGTTCTCAGCATTATTTATACTTTATTTGCACAATTTATCTTTTTAGTCCATTGGCTGTTTGTTGGTCTATGTTTATGTATAGTTTTTTAATAAATTCTATTGTATTACTTTATTTTCCTGTAAGTGCCTGCAAGGAAGTGAATTTCAAGGCATGAAAAGCTGACAAATATGTACTTTGATCAAAAATTTACTTTGACTTTGGGATGAGCTGTGAAGAAAAAGTGAAACCAGCAGTGGAGTAAAGCTGGCCTTTGGTGAAGCTGCCCAGAAATCCTGTACTTCCACTTCCTTCACTTTTGGGTTGGAGTTTACGTTCTAGCCCTTGGGTTGCAATCTCTGCCTCAGTATTGAAATATAGTTAGTCTAGATTTTTTGTTTTGCTCAAATCTCTTAAATTCAATTTTCTGACTCTCGGCCAGCAACAGAAAATGCTATTTTCTCTCAATCAACATATTCTCCAATCTTTATCACAGTGCTGTGAGCATATTGGGCTGGCACAGTACTATAGTAGATACAGTAACACTATTACAATACCAGCGACCCAACTTCAGTTCCTGCCACTGTCTGTAAGGAGTTTGTACCTCCTCCCCGTAGGTTTCCTCTAGCTGTTCCAGTTTCTTTCTGCATTCCAACAAAGTATGGGTTGTTTGGCTATTTGGTCACATGGAGGTAATTGGGCGATGTGGGTCCATTGAACCAGAAGGTTCAATGCTTCCACTTACTATCAGAAAATCTATACAATGGACAACCTGAAATTTTTACTCTCTGCAGACATCCACAAAATCGAAGATAAACCCCAAAGAAAGAATAACGGAAAAAAGTAAGAACCCCAAAGTGCCCCTCCCTCTCCCATGCACAAGCAGCAGCAAAGGCATCAACTCTCCCCCCACTTACGCAGGTAAAAAGCATCAGCAGCCCCCACACCCACCACGCAAGCAACAGCAGAGACCATGATCTACTGTCCATCGCAAACCCATCCAACGAGTTCAAGGGAGAGTATCACTCCTTTCACAGCGAGAGGGGGGACCAACAGCTCGCAGTTTTGATGTTACAGTCAACAGCACCGCTTTTATTTCGAGTTCTCCGACTTGAGAATCAGCAGCAAACTCTCCCTCACCATCAAGTGAGCGAGAGAGAGCAATTCCCCGAGTGCAGAGGCCTCCAACAGCCGCACCCGCTATCTCGATGTTCCAATCTCCTGCGGCGCTTCACTTGGTGACCCCGACAAGGAATCAAGCCATCCGCAGGGCCGCACAAGGCCGCAACCCAAAGGCGCACGTCCTCCGTGTTGCTCCTGGAGATATCGAAACGTGGCCGATCGGTGAGCTCTGAGAACAGGAACCCACCACCGTGAAGAAACACGGTTTGAATGCAGCTGTTGATCACGGATTCCGACAAGAACCCGGCTACTTTGAGAAGGAAAGAAGAGGCATTAGAAAGAAGAATTTAAACTGTTTGGCAGATGGGTTTGGAGAAGTCATCCTCTGGCCCTGTTACCATGTTGTATCTCTGAATAGAAGTAAAATATTACAATATTGGCTACATTTCAAAAGTACTTCAGGATATTACATTGTGGTTTGGAACATTTAGAAAAGGGGATGACCGGTGCTATATAAATGAAAGTCTTTCTTCCTCATGCTCAGCTGCTGTTACAAAACCAGCTTCAGAATTAGATTCATTTATTTATCACATGTACAGTGATATATGTTATTTGAATTAACAACCAATACACCCAAAGATATACTGGTGGCATCCCACAGGTATCATCACACTTTCTGGTGTCAACACAGCATGTTCAAAGTTCCAACGTCCAAATTAAATTTCTTATCAATGTACATATACTGTACGTCACCACATACAACCCTGAGATTCACCTTCTTGTATGCATTCACAGTATATACATGAAACACGATGGTAAGAGACTTTACCCAACAGGACTGGCAAACAATCAATGTGCAAAGACAACAAACGATGCAAATACAAAAAGAAAGAAAAAGCGATGATGATGATAATAATAATAAATAAGCAATGAATATTGAGAACATGAGATGTCGAGTTCTTGAACGTGAGTCCATAGGTTGTGGGAACATTTAAGTGATGGTAAGTGAAGTTATCCCCTCTATTTCAAGAGCCTGATGGTTGTGGGGTAGTAACTGTTCCTGAACCTGGTGATGTAGGTCCTGAGGCTCCTGTACCTCCTTCCTGATGGCAGCAGTGAGAAGAAGACATGGGCTGCATGGTGGGGGTGTTCAATGATGGATACTGCCTTCCTGCAACAATGCACCATGTAGATGTGTTCTATGGTGGGGAGAGCTTTACCCGTGATGGACTGGTCTGCATCCACTAATTCTGTAGGATTTTCCATTTAAGGGCATTAATGTTTCCATACCAGTCCATGATACAGCCAGTCAATATACTCCCCATCAGACATCTGCAGGGGTTTATCAAAGTTTTAGATAATATGTCAAATCTTTGCAAACTTTTAAGAAAATAGAGGCACTGTCTTGCTTACTTTATATTGGCTCTTATGTGCTGGACCCAGGACAGATCCTCTGAAATGATAACACCGAGGAATTTAAAGTTGTTGACGCCCTCCACCTCTCATTCCCCGATGAGGACTGGCTCATAGAATTACAGTTTCCTCCTCCTGAAGTTAATAATCAGCTCTTTGGTCTTGCTGACATTAAGTGAGAGGTCTTTGTTGTGGCACCACTCTCCTGAACTTCCTCCTATATGCCGATTGGTCAACAACAGTGGTATCATCAGCAAACTTAAATATGCATTGGAGCTGTGCTTAGCCTCACAGTCATAAGTATGAAGCAGCTAGAGCAGGGGGCTAAGCACACAATTTTGTGGTGCACCTGTGCTGATGGAGATTGTGGAGGAGATGTTGTTGCCAACCTGAGCCGACTAGCATCTGCAAGTGAGAAAATCAAGGATCCAATGGCACAAGGAAGTATTGAGGCCTAGGTCTTGAAGTTTATTTATTAGTTTTGAGGAGATGATAGTATTGAATTCCAAGTTGTAGTCAATGAAAAGCGTTCTGATATATACACCTTTGTTATCCAGATGTTCCAGGGTTGTGCGAAAAGCCAATGAAATGACATCTGCTGTTGACCAGTGGTGACGATAGGTAAGTTGGAGTGGATCCAAGTCACTTCTCAGGCAGGAGCTGATATGTCTCAACACCAACCCCTCAAAGCACTTCATCACTGTGGATGTAGTGCCACTGGATGATAGTCACTGAGGCAGGTTACTACTTTCTTCTTAGGCACCAGTATAATTGAAGCCTGCTTGAAGTAAGTGGGTACTTCAAACTGCTGAGTAGCATGGCCACAATGTTCACCTCAACAATTCAACACAGAACAATACAAGCAGCATCAACAGAACAAAACAAAACAAGACAACAGCAGAACAAGGCCCTTCCCCACCCTCTCGGCCCCTAACACATAGATAGGCCTCCAGCCACAGGACAGTCTGCCTCTGGGCCTCTATCCTTGGCCCCAGGCTCTCAAACTTGCAGACATTGGGTCCAACCTCCGGTCTCTGGCCTGGACTTGCCTGCTACCTCTGGAATCACTGACTTTGGTCTTTGACCTTTCAAGCTTTCTGTCTCCAGACACAGTGAGCTCTGGGTGTCAACCCCAGGACTCACCAATCACGGTTTGACCTTCAGGCTTCAACCACACCACTCGGTAATCATGGGTTGGGCCTTTGGGCCTCAACCAACCCAGCACATGGGATGGTTGTTCTTCAACTGTGAAGAGCCTCAGGCCTTGACTTGCAGACTCGCATGGACCTCCAACCCCAGTGGCCTGGAATGGGTTACCGGGCCTCATAACTTCCGCCCGTACCGACTTCTGACTCGGGAATCAGCAGCCTGGGGATCACCGAATTCAGTGAATACAGTGCACACTGTATCTTCATTGTGATGTTCAATAAGAGCAAGTGCTGTCTTGAGACTGTGCTGGCAATCATCTTGGCCATGTGCCAAGTCATTATCATGCCTATGTATGGGGAATTAGAAGCAGCTATAAGTTCACTTCAAGGTTAAAGAACGCAAAAGAGATGAAATGGTTGTGCTATTTCTGTGTTCCATTTCGTAATGTCTGTTTCTTGCAGTGACCGGCTACCAAGGTCAAGTCAAGTCAAGTTGATTGTCACGTGCACAAGTATGGTGAGATACAGATACAAGTTCAGTGAGCAGCTCAGTAGCATAGCAGTTTGCGTAACACTTTACAGTGCTGACTGTAAGTCAGCGGCTTGATTCCTGCTGGTATCTGTGAGTATTGCGTACCTCCTCTCCGTGACGCAAGGGTTTCCTCTGGGTGCTCCAGTTTCCTCCCACGAAAATGTACAAGTTAACATTCATGAGTTGTGGGCATGCTATGCTGCCACCTGAAGCACACGACATGAGCAGGCTGCCACCAGTGCAATCTTCGCTGATTTCATTCAATGCAAAATAACATATTTCACTGTACATCTTAATGTACGTGTGGCAATATCTTACTCAGGTTGGAAGGATCTGAAAAACCGGAATCAGCAGCTTCACAGGCCCATAAGCACAGATAACAAAATGAATGTGAATATTAAACATTCTACTGCCTATGAAATGCCATATCTCTCCAGAACCATTATTTTTCTAAGGAGTGGAAATGAAGTAGAAATTGCAAATTAAATGGAGATATACTCCATGGCCACTTTATCAATGAGCTTCTGTGCCTAAAGTGGCCACTGAGTGTACGTTCACTCCCAATGGCATGCATTTCAAATAGAGTCTGACAACTAAGTCCAGCTCCTGGACTTCATGCTTGGCTTAGCTACTAAGCCTGACAAGAACTGTCAGGAGAAGGGGCAAAGGTGGGACACAGGCTCCAAAAAACCAGTCACTCCAGGCAGATGGGGCTTGTCAGCCATGGTTGGCTGCTCACCCAGGAGAAGGAAAGTTCAGATCTCAACCCTCTGCTGCCTTGTGTCCCCACTCATGGGGAAGGCTTCAGAAGTAAACCTTAAGGAAAAGTTTCAGAGCTGGAGTCTCCAAGGCAGTCCTACACTGTGTTCAACACTAGCCTGCGACGCTGCCGGTACCAAACTGCATCCGTCTCTGCCGTTCCTTCAGATTCATCAGCTGCGTGGAACAGGGGAGCCTGCTACATGGATAACAGCTTGCTCGCCATATCATATTTCCCTGGCTTACATGCAAGTAGACAGGTAGGATGTAACATTCTTGGACTACCTGACCGACAGAAGCCTTGGAGTTTATGTCCGTGGCCTTATCCATCTGCAGCTCAACCACTTTAAGGTTTTAGATGTTGTGTACTCAGATATTATGCTGCAACCACCAGGCTCTTGTGCCAGTGTGGATAACTTCCCTCGCCTCAACACTGAACTGATAACTGAAGAGACTGCAGACTCACTTTCAGGGACTTTGCAACTCGTGTTCTCAGTATTTATTTACTTATTTACTTGCTATTCATTTATTTACTTACTTGCTATTTATTTACTTACTTGCTGTTTATTTACTCGCTGTTTAATTATTTACTTGCATTATTTGTATTTACAGTTTGTCTTCTTTTGCACATTGGTTACTTGTCAGTCTCAGTTTGTGTGTCATCTTCCAGTATTCTGTTGTATTTCTTTGATCCACTGCAGGAAAAAGAATCTCGAGGTAGGATATGGTGACATATAGTATGTACTTTGATAATAAATTTACTTTGAACTTTGAACACTGTGTCTATAGGCATTGGTACATCTGTAATGCCCTGGTTAAGATTTCTACTGCTATGCTGTAGGTATTCCATTTTAGCAGTTTTCTGCAAAAGCAGAGGACATACCACAAAGAACAGCACACTGATGATGTCTCCTCGCATGGTGACGAAACATTTGCAAATAAATGGGCAAGATCGGGGAACAACTCAACCCAAAAACAATAGAATTTATGAAAAATTGCACATAAAGGAAGACTGACAAATGACCAATGTGCAAAAGAACACTAATTGTGCACATAAAAATCAATAACATTGAGAACACGCGTTGTAAAGAGTCCTTAAATTGGAGCTTGTCGATCTGTAGGTCTGTAGGAATCAATTCAAAGATGTGGTGTGTGAAGTTATCCACGCTGGTTCAGGAGCCTGTTGGGTGTAGGGTAGTAACTGTTCCTGGAGTGTCAAGTGTTCTTGCTGTGTGCACTGGATATGAAATTTTAATGCTCCAAGCCTACAGTCCCCAGAGTTGGCCATCCTCTCTGTTTCAGAAGCGAATCCTATCAAATCACCAATACATGCTATCTCCTGGTGCCTTGTGAGCACACTGTACTTTTTAGGGGTCAAAGTATCCTGGTACCAGGTATCTAGTTGTTAAACTTATTTTTGGTTTTGTGTCATTCATCTCTCTTTTTGTGGGTTTGTGTGTGAGCAAAGTGTCAGTCTACAGACATTTAAGGCTTCCCGATGTCTTAGTTCAACATGTGAATAACCGTCATGCACAATCTGTACAATTTGCTTTCAGTCTTTTTTTGGTTTAAATGATTTTATTCAGCCATATTTGAATGCAGAGCACAATTACAAATTGATAGGGTTGATAAGAAGGTGTATGGTGTGTTGGCCTTCATTAGATGGGAGACAGAGTTCAAGAGCTCAATCCACTCGATCTAAGCCTCTTATCATCTTGTACACCTCTAACAAGTCTTTTCTCATCCTAGCTTGCTCAATCTATCCTCATAAAACATGCTCTCTAATCTAAGCAGCATTCTCTGCACCCTCTCTAAAGCTTCCACATTGCTCCTATAATGAGGAGACCAGAACACAATATTCCAAGTGTGGTCTAACAAGTGTTTTATAGAGGTGCAACGTTACCTCTTGAACTCAATCCTCCAACTAAGTAAGATGTAATGGCTTCTGGAGTCTCCAGCTCAGCACAAATAAATAAGCATTGATCCCAAGTTCTCACCACATTAGAGATCATGTTGAATATGATTGCTATGAGTGCAACTTTCTTGCATTTCCTTTCTGTTGTTGCTTGCAAAGTCAAATACACATGAGTAGTACTGTAAGCAGAACATATTTTATTTAATACATTTTCTCTCAACTGTACAGTATTGTAGTGTCTGGGGACAATGCATTAGAGTCAGAGCTGAAGGGGTAGATAGAAGTGAATAGATTAAGGAGTAGATTAATGGGTGGATTGAAGAGGATTAAGGATGTGACCGAAGGTGACATCCTCCAGACAGTTCATGAAGCTACTTCTTTCACTTCTCTTTTCAATGTGGTTCTGCCACTGCTGAACCCTGTGATCTGCATTTCAGTGGTGAGTTTTCAGGCTGATTGAGCGATCAGCAATTTGCTGTTTCCGAAGGTATTCTGGGAGGATTTGAACAAAGTGTGCAGCCTCCAGGCCAAGAAGCCTGGAGAGGGGGCGCAAGCTCATGATCGACTCCATGTCTCAACGAGCTCACCAATTAAAGCACTGAGGAAGACTGAAATCATGAGTCTCATTGAGCCTCTTGCTCGCTGCTGCCGGAGGAAGGTGTGTGTGTGTGTGTGTGTGATGGTCTCCCTCCCTCCCTCTTGCTTGCTGCTCCCATTGTTCAAATGATCTCTCTCTCTCTCTCTCTCCCCCTCTCTCTCTCTCCCCCTCTCTCTCTCTCTCTCTCTCTCTCTCTCTCTCTCTCTCTCTCTCTCTCTCTCTCTCTCTCTTTCTCTCTCTCTCCCCCCTCCCTCCCTCCCTCCCTCTCCCCCGCCCCTCCCTCCCTTGATGCTCTCAGAGGATGGTGCTGGAGTTCTTGGGCAAAGTTTAGTCAAAGTGGTTTGTAGATTGCATTGTGTTGTTCATGTTATGATCTATTTCTGGTTTCCGTTTGCTGAGTTGAATGCAATGTATCCTGTGTTTTTGCTTTTTATTGTTGCCTGTTGCAGGATTTGTGTTCTTTTGCACATGAGGGGAGGAGGGTTTGCTGTTTTTACTTATTTATTGAGATACAGCACGGCTCTACAGAAGGGCTCTTCCTGCCCTTCGAGCCTCTCTGTCCGGAAATTCCCTGATTTAACCCTGGCCTACTCACAGGACAATTTGCAATGACCAATAAACCAGCCAGCCAGTGTGTCTTTGGATTGCAGAGGAGGAAACTGAAGCACCCAGGGGAAACCCACGCAGTCACAGGGCAAACGCACAAACTCCTTGTTGTGTCTGTACACAGATATATTAAATAAAAGCACCCACACTGGAGATGGCTTTAACTGGTGTATTCACATTGCAACGACAGAGAGAGAAAGCAATGTGCATATGTAGACAACAGCGCATGCACAGACAACAGATCAATAGATAGTGCTAAGAGGGGGAGTCATTGCTCTAAAAGAAATAGATCTTCACAGGCAGCAGGTGGAATTGAACCCAGGTTGCCTGTACTGTAAATCATTGTGCTAACTACTACACACTATCATTTGAATGGGTTCCATGGTTTTTTTTTGTATCATGGGTGTCTGTGGGGAAGGTTAATCTCAGGGTTGTATATTACATACACACTTTGATAATAAATGTCCTTTAAATCTTTGATTAAAGATAAACAATAACAACATTAGCTGTATTTGTTACAAGTGCATCAAAATATACAGTAAAACGACAAACGAGCATATCTGCAGATGTTGGAAATCCGTGCAACACACAAAAAAATTGCTGGAGGAACTCAGCAGGCCAGGCAGCATCTGTAGAAAAAAGCACAGTCAACATTTTGGGCTGAAACAGTGAAATGGATCATTTGAGTCAAATCAAATCTGCAAGGATTATTCCAGTGCCAATTTAGCATGCCTACAACTTACTAACCCTAATCCATCTGTCTTTGGAATGTGGGTTGAAACTGGAGCATCCGGGGGAAAGCCACATAATCATGGGCAGACTGTGGCAGAACTTGAACTCCAATCTTAGTGGGGGTGCTGTAGTGGCGTTACACTGACCACTGCACTACTGTGCTGTGTCGAGGATCAGGAAGACAGTTAGGCAAGGATCAGAAGAAGATTTCCAGTTCCTCTATACTTCTGTCCCAACACCAAGATCATTCAAGGGCCTTCACTCCTTTGTTAAAGAGAGACCCTGGTTCACCTGCCTAAAAATCCTTCTTATGTTGTATTACTCCACCTTCAACTCCAGCCACGTCATCCAAAGCACAGTCATAGTTACAGGAGCTCCCCTAAGCTATTCTTGTTTATCACTTCAACCCTGACTTCCTCTCTAGCACAGTTGACAGAACTTTTAACCACAACTGTTCTATTTTCTGCACTTCTTCTCTCGACCCCTCTTCTCCTAGCTAAAGCGAGGACAGGTTTTCACTTCTCCTCACCTCCCACCCCCGGAGCAAATTCCATGGATCATCCTCCATAATTTCTGCCACCTTAACGGGGATTCCAGCATCAGTATTTCACAATGTTTCAATGTTGTGAAAAGACCATTGCCTTCACGGAGCCCTGGACTACATTTCTATCTCCACTAACCACTCCCCTTCTGACAGCAATTTTCCATGAAGCTGTGAAGAGAAGAAACATCTGCCCTTTTCTGCTAAATATGGCAGCAATTCTTTGCACTTCTTCCAGTTTACTGCTTATGTTGTGGTCTCCTCTGCAGTGGAGAAGTCAAATGTGGCTGTTTTACAAAACGCCTCTGCTCAGTTCCAAGGAGTGAACTTCCAATTCCAGAAACCTAACATTTTAGTCCTGATCTGACTCTGCTGTCTTTGGTCTCTTATAGTACTTCACTAATGTTCAAGGTAAGCTTGTGAACGTTACAACCCTTAGGATGTAACACTGACTTTAAAAGGCAGGGCAAGAGGCAAGGGTCAGGTCAGTTCTGCTCGCTGATGCGCAACGTTAACTCCGCTCTGCACTGCACTGAGGCTGAGGCAGTGGCGCGCTCCAGGCTTCGTGTCTGTGGGCTCCACAACATTTGTTTGTCTCTGCAGGACCGTAGCTGAGAGTGTAGGCTGCTCCTGGCTTCGTGTCTGTGGACTCACTTTCAGTCAAAATGCTATTTACTTACTTTTATTGTTTGCAGGATTTGTCTTTAGTTCCCTCTGTACATTGGTGTTTGACGGTCTTCTTTTTTAATGTTTTTCTTTGGGTTTCTTTGTTTTGTGACTGCCTGTAAGGAGACAAATCTCAAGGTTGTATAATGTATACTGTACATACTTTGATAATAAGTATACTTTGAACTTTAACTTCAGACAACTATTTTCTCCACTTCTTTTCACAAATGTGCCTAAACTGTCTGTTTTCAATTTGTTTCTTTTTTTTCTTTTTGGCTCCTAACCACCATTTTAGGACTTAATTTAGGGGGACCAATATTCTTTCGGGCAGGTTTGTTAGAACCTTAGGGGAGGGCTGAAATTAATTTGGCAGGGGGGTGGGAACCAGAGTGAAGGAACTCAGGATAGGACGGATGGTAAAAAAAGTAAGGATAGCGTGCAGTCAGACCGTCAGGAAGGGCAGGCAGGTGATGGTGCTTAGTTGTAGCCAACAGGCTGAGTATCAATCATTAGGGATGCAGAATAACCATATAACAATCACAGCACAGAAACAGGCCATCTCGGCCCTCCTAGTCCGTGCCGAACTCTTAATCTCACCTAGTCCCACCTACCCGCACTCAACCCACAACCCTCCCCTCCTTTCCTGTCCATATACCTATCCAATTTTACCTTAAATCACACAACTGAACTGGCCTCTACTACTTCTACAGGAAGCTCATTCCACACAGCGATCACTCTTTGAGTAAAGAAATACCCCCTCGTGTTTCCCTTAAACTTCTGCCCCCTAACTCTCAAATCATGTCCTCTCATTTGAATCTCCCCTACTCTCAATGGAAACAGCCTATTCACGTCAACTCTATCTATCCCTCTCAAAATTTTAAATACCTCGATCAAATCCCCCCTCAACCTTCTACGCTCCAATGAATAGAGACCTAACTTGTTCAACCTTTCTCTGTAACTTAAGTGCTGAAACCCAGGTAACATCCTAGTAAATCGTCTCTGCACTCTCTCTAATTTATTGATATCTTTCCTATAATTCGGTGACCAGAACTGTACACAATATTCCAAATTTGGCCTTACCAATGCCTTGTACAATTTTAACATTACATCCCAACTTCTGTACTCAATGCTCTGATTTATAAAGGCCAGCATACCAAATACCTTCTTCACCACCCTATCCACATGAGACTCCACCTTCAGGGAACTATGCACTGTTATTCCTAGAATCAAAAAGGACAGGAAATACGATACTCAAGGTGTTGTATCTAAATGCACATAGTATAAGAAATAGGGTGGATGATCTTGTTGCAATATTACAGATTACCAGGTACGATGTTGTGGCCATCACTGAATCGTGGCTGAATGATGATTGTAGATGGGAGCTGAATGTCCAAGGTTACACGTTGTATCAGAGGGATAGGAAGGTAGGCAGAGGGGGTGGCTCTACTGGTAAAGAATGGCATCAAATCAGTAGAAAGATGTGACAGGTTTGAAAGATGTTGAATCCTTGGGGGTTGAGTTAAGAAACTGTGAGGGTAAAAGGGTGTTGATGGCAGTGGCTGGGATGTGGACCACAGATTACAAAAGGAAATAGAAAAGGCGTGTCAAAAGGGCAATGTTATGGCAGTCATGGGAGATTTTAACATGCAGGTTGATTCGGAAAATCAGGTTGGTAATGGATCTCAAGAGAGTGAGTTTGTTGAATGCCTCAGAGATGGCTTTTTAGAGCAGTTTGTCACAGAGCCTGCTAGGCGATTAGTTATACTGGATTGGGTGTTGTGTAATGAACCAGAGGCGATTAGGGAGCTTAAAGTAAAAGAACCCTTAGGAACCAGTGATCACAATATGACTGAGTTCAACTTGAAATCTGATAGGGAGAAAATAATGTAGCAGTATTTCAGTGGAGTAAGGGAAATTACAGTGGTATGAGAGAGGAGTTGGCCAAAGTAAATTGGAAGGAGCTGCTGGCAGGGATATCAGCAGAGTTGCAATGGCGTGCGTTTCTGGGAAAAATGAGGAAGATGCAGGACATCTGTATTCCAAAAATGATGAAATACTCAAGTGGAAAAAATAGTACAAGCGTGGCTGACAAGGGAAGTCAAAGCTATTGTAAAAGCAAAAGAAAGGGCATACGACAAAGCAAAAATTAGTGGGAAGACAGAGGATTGGGAAGTATTTAAACACCTACAGAGGGCAACTAAAAACATCATTAGAAGGGAAAAGGTGACATATTGAAAGCAAGCTAGCAAATAATATCAAAGTGTTTTTTTCAAGTATGTTAAAAATAAAAGAGGTTGATATAAAAATATATTAGGTTGAGTGAACTCAGTCTTTTCTCCTTGGAACGACAGAGGATGAGAGGTGACCTGTTAGAGGTGTAGAAGATAATGAGAGGCATTGATCATGTGGACAGTCAGAGGCTTTTTCTCAGGGCTGAAATGGCTAACATGAAAGGGTATAGTTTTAAGGTGCTTGAAAGTAAGTACAGAGGAGATGTCAGGGGTAAGCTTTTTACGCAGAGAGTGGTGAGTGCGTGGAATGGGCTGCCGGAGGTGGTGATGGAGGCAGAAGCGATAGGATCTTTTAAGAGACTCCTGGGTAGGTACATTGAGCTCAGAAAAATAGAAAGCTATGGGTAAGCCTAGGTAGTCCTAAGGTAAGGACATGTTCAGCACAGCTTTGTGGGAAAGGGCCTGTATTGTGCTGTAGGTTTTCTATGTTTCTCAGAGAAATAAGTGGATATGGGACCGCTAGAAAATGAGGCAGGAAAAATAATAATGGGGGGAAAGGAAATGGCTGATGAACTAAATGAGTATTTTGCATCAGTCTTCACTGTGGAAGACACTAGCAGCATGCCTGATGTAGTGTGTGAAGGAAGTGAAGTGGGTGCAGTTACTGTTACAAGAGAGAAGGTGCTCAAAAAGCTGAAAGACGTAAAGGTACATAAGTCACCTGGAACAGGTGAACTGCACCCTTGGGTTCTGAAAAAGGTAGCTTTAGAGACTGTGATAGCATTAGAAATGATCTTTCAGAAATTATTGGACCAAAGGACTGGAAAATTTCAAATGTTATTCTACACTTTAAGAAAGAAGGAAGGCAGCAGAAAGGAAATTATAAACCAGTTAGCCTGACCTCAGTGGTTGGGAAGATATTAGAGTCAATTGTTAAGGATGAGGTGATGGAGTACTTGGTGATATAGGACAAGATAGTACAAAGTCAGCATGGTTTCCTTCAGGGAAAATCTTACCTGACAAACCTGTTGGAATTCTTCGAGGAGATTACAAGTAGGATAGATAAAGACAACATAGTGGATGTTGTATATTTGGACTTTCAGAAGGCCTTTGACAAGTTGCCACACATAAGGCTGCTTACCAAGTTAAGAGCCCATGGTATAACAGAAAAGTTACTAACATGGTTAGAGCATTGGCTGTTTGGTAGGAGGCAGCGAGTACGAATAAAAGGCTCCTTTTCTGGTTGATTGCCAGTGACTAGTGGTGTTCCACAGGAGTCGGTGTTCAGACCACTTCTTTTTATGCTGTATATAAATGATTTAGATGATGGAATAGATGGCTTTGTTGCCAAGTTTGCAGATGATACTGTGGTGAACTACATATACCTGTCTGGACACACCCCCTGCTGACTGCTCCTGTGGCTCCTCCCACAGTCCCCTGTATAAAGGCAATTGGAGGTACTGCTCCTCCCTCAGTCTCCAGGATGTTGTGTGGTGGTCTCTTGCTGCTGACTGCTCTCTTCCAGCGAATAAAAGCTTATATCTCGCCTCACGTCTCCGAGAGTTATTGATGGTGCATCAATTTTATTCGCTGGAATTTTAAAACATGGGGAGTATTTTACGTCTGGAAAAATAAGACTTGGACCCTCAAGCTCCAGAAGCAGCTCTTGCCTTTGAACTCTGGCTTGCATGCTTCCAATCATACTTGGAAGTGATTCCCGTGACTGAGCCTGCCACAATGCACAAAAATCCTCCTTTCCAGAGTCAGTCGGAGGGTATTCTCCCTTATAAGGGACCTGCCGACCTACCAAGGGGCACTGGGCGCCCTCAAAAGACAGTACCTGTGGCTAGTGACACCGTCTACGCAAGACATCATTTAGTGATACAGCGGCAGCGGACCAGAGAGTCGAGCGTTGAGTTTGTCCGGGCCCTACAGACACTCGTGATATCCTGTACCGGCCCGGAAGGCTCAATGAGCCCCCTGATGCCCTATCCTGGGGAGCGTGTGCCAGCGCGCGGCTCGACCAGCTATACGCCCTCCATGCTGATCTTTGCCGCCCGGGGGTCACCTGATTTTACCATTTCGTGAAAGCCCAGAACCCGCCTTACTCCCTTGAGGACATCAGGATGATGACCAGGGACTGCCAAGTCTGCGCTGAGAGCAAACCGCACTTCTACCGTCCTGAAAAGGCACAACTTATCAAGGCCTCCAGCGACTGAGTGTTGACTTTAAGAGCCCCCTTCCCTCCACTGACCACAATGCCTACTTTCTCAACATTATCAACAAGTTCCCCTTTGCGGTTCCCCTTTGCCATCCCCTGCCCTGACACCACTACCACATCCGTCATAAAAGCCCTGCGCCAGCTCTTCACTCTGTTTGGATATCCCTGCTATATCCACAGTGATAGAGGGTCCTCCTTTATGAGTGACGAGCTGCGCCAGTACCTGCTGGCTAGGGGCATTGCTACTAGTCAGACCACGAGTTATAATCCCCGGGGAAATGGACAGGTGGAGAGGGAGAATGCCATAGTGTGGAAGGCCACACTTTTAGCCCTTAAGTCAAAAGGGTTGCTGGTCTCTCAATGGCAGGCACTCCCCAAGGCACTCCACTCTATCTGCTCTCTGTTATGTACGTCCACCAATGCCACCCCTCATGAGCGCCTCTTTTCTTTTCCCAGGAAGTCTGCCACTGGGACCACCCTACCGGCTTGGCTGATGTCCCCAGAGTCAGTGCTGCTCTGGAAACACACATGGAGCAATAAATACTCCCTGCTGGTCGAGAGGGTTCACCTATTACATGAGAACCCCCAGTATGCCTATGTGGTCTTACCTGATGGGCGGGAGGACACGGTCTCCATCTGTGACCTGCCGCCTGCAGGAGCAGCAGACCACTACCCCAAACACTCCACGGTAACTATGAACCCTGTACCCACCGAGGTGTATACCCACCTGATACCGCGCACACCAAGCCCTACCACTCCCATACCGGGTGCCTCACACATGCATGAGGGATCACTGACGCCTAATGGGCCGACACCTCAAGTCAGGCCGGAACCAGCACAACCACTGTCTCCAGT
Organism: Hypanus sabinus; assembly: GCF_030144855.1. Taxonomy (NCBI): domain Eukaryota; kingdom Metazoa; phylum Chordata; class Chondrichthyes; order Myliobatiformes; family Dasyatidae; genus Hypanus; species Hypanus sabinus. Next base: position 55,936,406 of record NC_082726.1, read on the forward strand.
GCAATCACTGCCGGTGCTACGTAGATCACATCGACAGATTCGACCACCTGATAGACTTTCCCTGTAAATACACTTGAAAGAAACTTCGCCCCATGTGGACTCTCTTTTAAAACAAAAGGGGGGTGAATGTGGTGAACTACACATACCTGTCTAGACACGCTCCCCCCCCCCCCGCTGATTGCTCCTGTGGCTCCTCCCACAAACCCCTGTATAAAGGTGATTGGAGGCACGGCTCCTCCCTCAGTCTCCAGGATGTTGTATGGCGGGCTCTTGCTGCTGACTGCTCTCTTCCAGCGAATAAAAGCCTATATCTCGCCTCACGTCTCCGAGAGTTATTGATGGTTCATCAGATACGAAGATTGGTGGAGGGCAGGTAGTATTGAGGAAACAGGTGGGATGCAGAAGGACTTGGACAGACTAGGAGAATGGGCAAGAGAGTGGCAAATGAAATGCCAAGTTGGAAAATGTATGGTCATGCACTTTGGTAGTAGAAATAAATGTGCGGACTATTTTCTAAATGGGGAGAAAATCCAAAAATCTGAGATGCAGAGGGACTTGAGAGTCCTTGTGCAGAACACCCTAAGGGTTAACTCACAGGTTGAGTCAGTGGTGAGAAGGCAAATGCGATGTTAGCATTGATTTTAAGAGGTCTAGAATACAAGAGCAAGGATGTGACGCTGAGGCTTTATGAGGCACTTGAGTATTGTGAACAGTTTTGGGCCCCTCATCTTAGAAGAGATGTGCTGGCATTGGAAAGGATCCAGAGAAGGCTCACTAGGATGATTCCAGGTTATCATATGAGGAACGTTTGATGGCCCTGGATCTGTACTCATTGCAATTCAAAAGGATGAGGGGGATCTCTATGAAACCTTTTGAACGTTGAAAGGTCTAGACAGAGTAGATGTGGAAAGGATGTTTCCCATGGTGGGAGAGTTTAGGACAAGGGGGTACAGCCTCAGGATAGAGGGGCATCCTTTCAAAACAGAGATGCCGAGATATTCCTTGAGCCAAAGGGTGGTGAATTTGTGGGATTTGCTTCCACGTGCAGCTGTGGAGGCTAGATCATTGGGTGTATTTAAGGCAAAGATTGATAGGTTCTTGATTGGACATGGCATCAAAGGTTACGGGAAGACGGCCAGGAACTGGAGTTGAGGAGGAGAAAAAGAAAGGATCAGCCATGATTGAATAGCAGAGCAGACTCGATGGGCCAGATGGCCTAATTCTGCTCCTATGTCTTATGGTTTTGTGGTCTTGTTTTAAAAGTAATTGTCATCTTGCAACTCTGAACAATACAATCACTAAAGAACCGGAATAAAATTTGTGATAGTGTTTCTTGATAAAATGTTATCAGATTATACAGAAGAATATTGTGACAGTATATCTTGGGCTGCATTTACTTGACTGAATCTGAACCAATTAAATAAATTAAAGCAGGGGATATCAATTCTCAGTGATTGATCTCAGTCAATGATTTATGCTGAGTTCCAAACCCGAAGAGCTGTTTCTCCCCACAGTGTGCACCACAGTGACATAACCCAATCACCGGAGTCAATGTTGAGTTTATTGTCATATGTAAAAGTACATGTATGAACAGATTCAGTGAATGAGGAGTGCAAGCAAGGGTTCAGTGCTGACTACCTGCCTTTTGAATCACTGATGCGATGGATCGCTCTGATGCTGGAGAAGGTGCTTGTGGATCCCATCGCTTGCTGTTGCTGGAGGGTTGTCCTCTGCATTTAGTTAATTTTATTTGTGTGGTGGGTCTGCATGGGGCGGGGGGGGGGGGCAATATGGTTGGGGGTTGAAGATTGGGTTACCATTCTTTTTTTGTGCCGGAAGTGGGTTTGATATTTTCCTTTTAAACGACTTCTCTGGTTTCCTTTGTTTCATGGCTAGCTGGAGAAGATGAATCTCAGAGTTGAATACTGCATCCATACTTTGATAACAAATGAAACTTTGAAAAATATACTTACAGGCACGTAGCTTAGGATGTTTGAAAAAACAACAACATGAGAATATAAGCGATCAGGTAATAAGGAAAGGCCATTCAGCCCCTCACTCCTGCTTTGCTACTCAATAAGATTGTGATTAATCTACCCCTAACACTAACAAATTTCACTGTATACAGTGATATTAAATATGTAATATTTCATATCACATTAGTGATATTAAACCTGGTTCTGATTCTGATTCAAACATGATCTTATTTTAAATTTCTTTATTGTCCTTGAATCAGCTAAAACCCAAGAGACTCATGATTTCTGCATTCAGCACCAGAGATCCACCACGTTTAGAGTGAAAAAATATAATTTCTGGATCACCTACCCTTTATACTGGATGTGATGCCTTGCTCTGGAATCCACAGGCAAAGAAAACATTCTTCCTGCATCTACCCTGTGGAGCCCTGTAAGATTTTTTCTTGCGTTCATACAATTTTTTTGAAGAATGAGATAACAGGTGGAAAAATAAGTATTTGAAAATGACAGTGAATAAAGAATATGCTAATTCTTAATTTCTAACCTTGTAACGAACACATTTTATTTTTAATTTCACTATATTGGAATAATTTCAGGTTTGTGCAATTGTTTGCTTGAGTAAGATGCTGGATATGGATCAATTCAAAGCAACCAATTGTAGATTTTCAATTCAGAAGTTCAAGTTTTCCTGCGTTCGCTAGGATTATGAAAGTATTTCCCGCCAATCAGTGGTCTGTTGTCTGTTTTTTTTCCGTCTCCCCTATGCGCCTATTGGTAGGTCAGACTAAGAAGAGTTGTGATTGGTTAGATTTCTCGTCATTCTCACCAATCGTTGATGTCGCACTACGATTGGTCGATACGGCTCACCGGGCTGGAATATGAACGAACGATGCAGGAAATAGACCAGCAGGGCCGCTGATTGGTGGGTGTAGTCGAGAAGGGCCCAGACAATTGGTGGTTGGGACGTCCGTTAAAGCCGAGCCGGCGGCTGGGGGTGGATCGGATTGGGCAAAGGCGCGGCGGCGGCAGAAGGTCTTGCCCTCCGCGGAGTGAGGATACAGGCGGGTGTTTGCGCGGTAGCTGCCGGAGGGGAAGGTGAGTGGGAGCGGGTAGGGCGACAGGGCTTTCGGTCTGTGCGACCTGCGGCTGAAGGGTCAAGGCAGGGGAGGAAGTCTGAAGGGCGGAGCAAGCATCTCGGGCTGTCCGGAGGGAGTGGATTACCTGAGGCCTGTCGTGGAAGGGTGGGACTTGTGCGGGCCAGAGTCCAGAGGGTGTGAGGCGGCGGGGGTGCTGACCCAGCACCAGGCCTTCCCCTGGAGCTTTGACTTCCTCCACCCCCTCCCCACCCATCGAGCTCGTCCCCCTTTTGTTGTTGTTATTGTTTTCTGTGTGTAATGACTGTTGCAATAAGCACTGGTGACAATGTTGACAAGCTTGAAGAAGGGCCCGCTGTAGATAAAGCAAGTCAATCAGAATCTGCAGAAGCAAAGTTGATGTTCCTGGGTGTTGTCTTCAAATGTTTGTGGGTGTAGTATTGCGGTGCCCAAGGAGGGAGAGAAAAACACTGTATCTGCAGCATCTACTCAGCAAGTCAATGACAGTTGTGGGAGGGATAGCTAAGCGAAAGCTAAAATTCGCTGATTTTAAAAGCACAATAAAAAGGTGCTGGAAATAATTGTCTAGGTTTTACGGGAGAGGAGTTAATGTTTTGGATGAATTATACTTGAATGGAATTGGAAAGCTGTTAAATTGCTGATATTTGTTTTGGAACAGAGCAAAAGTTTAGCGTGTCTTTAATGTACAGAATATTTTGAAGAGTACTGTAATTTTATTTGGGAATGACCAGACTATGTACAAAGTTCAATTTATTATCAAAGTGCATATATATCACCATATACAATCCTGAGATTCATTTCCTTTTGGGCATACTCAATACATTTAGAATAGAATAGTTACCAGAACAGAATCAATGAAAAACTGCACTAATGTGGGTGCTTGTCTGGTGTACAATAGACAACAGGCTGTGCAAAGAAGGAAATAGCAATAATAAATAAATAAATAAATAAATAAATAAGCAATAAATATCAAGAATATGAGATGAAGCGTACTTGAAAGAGAGTTCATGGGTTGGAGGAACATTTCAGTGATGGGGCAAATGAAGTTATCCCCTCTGGTTCAAGAGCCTGTTGGTTGTGGGGTAATAACTGTTCCCAAACCTGTGGTGTGAGTCCTGTGGCTCCTGTATCTTTTTCCTAATGGTAGCAGCGAGAAGAGAGCATGTCCTGGTTGGTGGGGTCCCTGATGATGGATGCTGCTTTCTTGTGACAATGCTTCATGTAGATGTGCTCAAAGGTGGGGAATGTTTTACTTATGATAGACTGGGTTGTATTGACTACTTTTGTTGGATTTTCCATTCAAGGGCATTGGCCAGTCAATACACTCTCCTCCACACTTCTTTTGAAGTTTGTCAGAGTTTTAGATGTCATGCTAAATCTTCACAATCTCCTAAGGAGGTAGCGGTGCTGCCATGCTTTCTATATAACTGCACTTGCGTGCTGGGCACAGGACAGGTCTTCCAAAAGGATCTCTCTAAGGAATTTAAAGTTGCTGACCTTCTCCATCTCTGGACCTTTGAGGGATTAACTCACGAACCTCTGGTTTTCTCCTCCTGAAGTTAATAATCAGCTCCTTGGTCTTGCTGGCATTGAGTAAGAGGTTTTTGCTGTGGCACCACTCAGTCAAATTTTCAATCTCTCTCATCTCTGCTAATTTGATACCATCTTTGGTTTGACTAATGGCATCATCAGCATCATTGAATATGGCATTGGAGCTCTGCTTAGCCAGCCAGTGATGAGTGTAATGTGAGTAGAGCAGGGAGCTGAGCACACAGCCTGTGATGCTCTGTGCTGGTGGAGATTGTAGAGGAGTTGCTGCCAGTCTGAACTGACTGGAATCTACAAGTGAGGAAATTGAGGATCCAGTTGCACAAGGAGGTATTGAGGCCATGACTTGAAGCGTATGGATGATCATTGAGGCACTTGTTTTTACTTTATAAGAGGTGATAGAATTCAAGCCCTACCATAACTGTTGAGCATCCTTCGTTGATTTGTTTAGTCTGGAATTGCCACTTCACCCATGAGATTGCTTTTTGGAGATCATATCTGGACCTCTTGTAACTTCCTTAAATGCCTCTGTCCTGACCCTCATCAGATTAAAGATTTAATGGTTCATCCCGGGCAAACTCTGAATGATTTCCCTGCATACGCTGTAATAAAGTCTGTGTCAACCATGGTGTATTCATTCAGATCCACAGATGAGTCCTTGAACACAGCCCAGTCCACTGACTAGTGAATGAGGTTATTTGTCTTTGCCTATACTTTCTGGGAATTTGGTCACCAGGTTATATTGAGAAGGAAGCTGTTGCTCCTGTTAGTAGGAATTCAAACGAAGAAGTGGGATAGTGAGCATATGAATGTGATTGTTTTGTTCTGATAGCTGTTAAAACGAGCCAGTGTAGATATAATGTGTAATGATTTCCTTTGTTGTAAATGTCTGTCTCTGGAGCATATTTTAGTCAGGAAGCAAATGTATTTTGTGAAATGAATGTTATATGACTTGTAATTGGTAGCTGTATATCTTGGAGCAGAGACTGCTCGAGTAAACTATCAACACATTGGAATCAGATTTATTATCATTGATGTGAAACTTGTTTGGCAGCAGCAGAACTGTGCAAAGACAAATCTATACATTACAAAACTAAATAGTGCAAAAAAAAGGAATTATGTTGGTGAACTGTTCAGAAATCTGGAGGAGGTTAAAAGCTGTTTCTGAATCAGTCAGTGTTGGTCATTAGTCTCCTATATCGTCTTGATGGTAGCAACGACAAAAAGAATTTTCCTTTATAGTGAGAGTGATGGATGCCTCCTTGAGGTACAGTTTCCTGAAGATGTGCTTGAAAGCGGAGAAGGTTATGCCTATGATGGAGCCTGGTGAATCCATGCTAATTCTGTTTTCTGAGCCCTGAGACAGAAGCTATTATCTCCTGTGATTGATGAAGAACTTTTATTTCTATAATGCAACTTATTTTTTTACTTCCAGTTAACTTTGACATTAATTTGTAATCTGTGAACAATGGTTCATAGCATGAAGCTGACAATGGTCATAATCCCAGTTCATTGAAAAAAATAGACTTGTATAACTTGAGAAGATTGATGTTTTGTAATTCAAACTGAATTTGTTGGATATAGTCTGCAGGTCAGGCAGTATCTTTGAAGAGAATGAAACTTTTAATTAGTTGACCTTTAGCCACAACCAGAGAAATTTAGCGAATGGGCTTAAATTGAGTTGCAAACAATTGGATATATTCAAGCGAGCCATGAGTGTGTGAGTTGAGGTGCTGAAGAGGAAATGGACAATACAGATTGGTAATACAGTTTTTGGAGAAGAACAGCAATGTTTTTGAGGTCCTGGCTAATATTTATTAAAATCAATACAGGGGATCTTATTATCACATTGGTGCTTGTGAGATTTGTGTGTAAATTGATGCATTTCCGACTTTATAACAGTAACTGTTTTGTACTTCCAGAGTACTTGATTGGCCATAAAGGACTTTGAGACATCCTGAAAGTGACATGAAAGGCAGTGTATAAATAACAAGGTTTGTTTTTATTTGAATCCCCTGCACTATGCTTTGCACTGCATAAACTGGATAAAAATTCTCTTGAGGTACAGCTGACTCTGCTTCTGTCTGCTCCTCTACTTTCTGTACCCTCTATTCAATCAGAAAATTCAAATTCCTGCATTAAACAGCTCTCCATTTGAGGATTTTTGTCAATGATATTAATTGTCAGTTTAACTGCTGACTGTATTGCCAGCTGAGGCCTCCCCTTTTATTTGATTAGAGTCTCATTTGACTTGACCTTTGAAATCTCTTCTCTTTGCTCTCTGCTCTATGTCAGAGGCATAGCATCTGTGATGGTAGATTTTTCTTACAGTTGAGGATAAGTACCAAGCTTGTTCAGTTGATGCTGAATATTAAAATACCGTGCATTTATGGTGCTAATGTTAACAAAACCTGAATTCTGTTGAATGCTTCAAGAATTTGTGTATTAGGAACAAAGTTTGATGAGTAAACTTGGATTTATGCTCTAGAATTATGTTCATTTATGATAGCAAAAGATGCCAATGTGGAAGAAATGGGTTCTTTACAGTGAGAGTTGCAGAGTACAATACCCTTAGCATGATACCCTTTGGCCCATCTAGTCCATGCCCAACTGTCATTCTGTCTCGCCCTACTGACCCATCCCTGGACCATAGCACTTCATATCCCTTCAATCTAGGTATTTATCCAAACTACTTGAACAACAATCAAACCTGCATCCACCACTTTCACTGGCAGTAAATTCCACACTTGGACCACCTTCTAATTCAAATGTTCCCAACCTGGTGTCCGCAGATCCCTTGGTTAATGGTAGGGCTTCATGATATAAAAAAGGTTGGGAGCCCCTCTAAGTGAAGAAGGTCCCCCTGCTGTTCTGCATAAATATTCACCTTTCATCCTTAACTTATAACTGCTAGTTCTAGTCTCACTCAGCCTTAGGTGAGCATGTTGTTTGGGTTCAAATGCCCATTTGTATGCTAGTCACAGTTTTGTGCAGAGGATTATAAAGTACAGCTTGTGGCAGGTATTTTGAAAATTGCACTTAACACAGTTGTATGTGAATGAAATCGTGATTTTTTTTCTTCTTCTTCTGCACATGTGACTTTGATTTTGATTTTTTTTTCTGCCATTGATGATGAGCCAAATGGTCACTTTAGGTGGAGAGCCAGGTAGTGTTGAAGTAGGACTTGCAGAAGGACTTGAACAGTTTAGGAGAATAGGCAAAGGGATGATAGATGCACTACAGTGTAAAGTGTACACTTTGATAGAAAGAATGAAGGTTCTTAACAGGAGAGCATATTCAGAGAACAGATGTAAAGTAATTTGGGAGTCCTAGTGCAGAATCCCTTAAAGTTTAGCTTGCAGATTGAGTCAGCAGTAAGGAAGACAAATGCAGTGTTAACATTTATTTTGAGATGATCAGAATATAGAAGCAAGGATGCAATGCTGAGACTTTGTAAGGCATTGGCCAGACAATACTTGAAATATGGACAGCAGTTTTGGGACCCTTTGAAAGGATGTACTGGCATTTTGGAGAGTCTAGAGGAGGTTCACAAAAATAATCTTAGAAGTGAAAAGGTTAGAGTCTGAGGAGTGCTCTGGGCCAGTACCTGCTGGCAGGTTTCAATGGGATACCACCTTCACTGGAATGAGGGGTGATCTCATTGGAACCTGGAGAATACTGAAAGACCTAGGTAAAGTGAACCTGGAGAGAATGCTGCTTATAGTGAGGGAATCTAGGACCAGAAGACATAGCTTCAGAATAGATAAACGTCCCTTTAGAAGAGAGATGAGGAATTTCTTTAGTCCAAGAATGGTGAAGCTGTGGAATTCTTTACCACAGATGTTTTTGGAAGCCAAGTCATTTGGTATATTTAAAGCAGAGATTGATAGTTTCTTGATTAGTAATGGCATCGAAGGTTACGGGGAGGAGGCAAGGGAATGGGGTTGAGATGGATAATAAATCTGCCGTATAGAATGGCAAAGCGAGTTGATGGGTTGAATTGCTTAATTCTACATCTATATCTTGCAGTCTTATTATGAAATACTGTAAATTTGTGAATTGTATTAAGTAATTATAATCTAATAGAACATTTAATTACCTAGTAGTGGCCTTTAAAATTTGCACTTGAATTTTAAGTTTTATCTGTCTTCTAAATTGAAGAAGTTTTACTATGTTCTGTTTCTGTGAAGTGCAGAAAAACATTTATAGAAACTGTTTTATTGTTTATAAATTAAAAAAATCATTGCAATGCCATAAGGCTTTTGTGCATTAAGTGACACATCAATTGTTGGGGTATAAGATTTAGTGCAGTCAATTTTCTCATGACTTCAAATGAAAATGTTGAAATATGGTCTGTCAGAGACAGACTCTTACAAATAGATTAAGGTGATCTCATCAGATAGCGCTTTCACAGTTTTGTTTTGAATCTAAGCTAAACACTCAGCAGTGACGTCAAATGCTTGTCAAACTTTTCCTATCGTCTATACACGATAGTTCATACTTTTAAATTTTTATAAAGTGGAAAACATTGGGAATATTGAGAATAAGTAATGAAATGAGAACTCAATTAAAAAAAATTGAACACATTCTACAAATTGTGTTGCATCTGTGAACAGGAAGAAGTTAATATTTCATGTCAAGTATCTACCTTTCCTGTTAAGTGTTTTGCAGCATTATTCATTTTGAGCTCAAATTTATAGTCTCTTTTTTCTGAGAACCTGGAGCCACCTCCTGTTCTGTGCTCAAGAGAAATTTACTGCAGTTTGAAATGCACGGTTTAATCTTGAACATGCTTCCGCCTGAAAGACTAATCGTTTGTGATCTCGCATGTCTGCTCAACCGTTCTTGCCCGGAGGTCACACTTGATGTGTTTTTACATGACTGTAGACTTTTTGTACAGAAATGCAGCAAGATTGTATCATACACCGAACCTGCATTTAATTCTCAGGGAATACTTTGAAGCCACAAGAGTGCATGGTATCCAGGCTGATCTCACAATTTCCTATGTACTTAGTCACTCAGAGCTTTATGAAAGAGGATCTATTGAGTTCTCTATTTTCACCCAAACAATGCAAATGTCCTGTTGCTGATTTGAATGTAAGAATCATCCAAGACCTTTGTATGAGCATCGTTAGAGTTTCTGGGATTTCCATACAAAGTAGCTTGATTTGAATGCCGGTATGAACTGACTGAACAACCTCTGCAGCTCCGTTTTGGCTCTGCTGCTAGATCCTGTAATGACATTGTGTGACCTCGGGTGAGAATAACAAATTTCGACTTTTTGGGATTTGAGGTCATGGAAAACAGTTGGGAAGTGGTGCTGCGGTCAAGATCAGATCAGTCTTGATTTTATTCAATGGCAGTGCAGCCTGCATCACCTCAACCCATGTATTTTTAAAATAATCAGAATAAGGTTTATTAGCACCAGCCTGCATCGTGAACTTTGTTGGCTTTGTGGCAACAGTACAATACACAATAGACAAAAAAACTGAATTGCAGTATTTAAACAAATATTAAATAGTTAAATAAATAGTGCAAACATAGAAATTTTTAAAAAGTAGCGAGATGGTGTTCATGGGTTCAATATCCATGCAGAAATTGGATGACAAGAGAAGAAATTGTTCCTGAATAGTTGAGTGTGTGCCCTCAGGCTTCCGTACCATCCTTGAGGATGGTAGCAATGAGAACAAGACATGATCTGAGTGATGGGGTCCTTAATGATGGAAGTAGCCTGTGAGTCATCGCTCCTAGAAGATGTCCTGGATCCTATGGAGGCTAGTGCCCACGATGGAGCTGATTAAGTTGCAGCTTTGAAGCTTATTTGCATCCTGTGCAGTAGCTCCCCACATACCAGACAGTGATGCAGCCAGCTAGAATGCTCTTCACGGTACATCCAAAGAAATCTTTGAGTAATTATGTAATAAAAGCTGTGAATTTTTTGTCTTTTTAGTGTAGGATGCATTAAGTTTACTTGTTTATTTGCTGCAACATGTTTCATTCATTTAGTCATAAAAACATTGTTCTTGATAAAAATTAGGTTGACTCTGATTATTTAGACTACAATGAAGTGCTGTTTGATAAGGAAGCTTGTTGAAGAACTAAATTATTTAGTATTGGTGAGGATAAACTCTCTCACTGGATTGTCAGTGTTTAGTATTGGTGAGGTTTAAACTCTCACTGGATTGTCAGTGTTTAGTATTGGTGAGGATAAACTCTCTCACTAGATTGTCAGTGTTTAGTATTGGTGAGGTTTAAACTCTCACTAGATTGTCAGTATTTAGTATTGGTGAGGATAAACTCACTGGAGTCAGTGTTTAGTATTGGTGAGGATAAACTCTCACTGGAGTCAGTATTTAGTATTGGTGAGGATAAACTCTCACTGGAGTCAGTATTTAGTATTGGTGAGGATAAACTCTCACTGGACTATCATTGCTCCTGGTGTTGTTGAGCTGTTTTTGCTCCCTAGTTTTAAGACTTTAATCTTGATTGGATTCATAGAATGCTACAGCTCAGAAACAGGCCCTAGTCTGTGCCCTGGAAACAGGCCCTAGTCTATTCATCTGCCTAGTCCCATCAACCTGCATCTAGCCCATAGCTCTCCATACCCCTCATTCCATATATATTCCCGAATTTCTCTTAAATGTTGAAATCAAATCCAAATCTACCACTTCCACTGGCAGCTTGGTCCAAAACCATCCCAACCGTCTGACTGAAGTTTCCACCCATGCACAGCAGTGCCCATTTCACCTCAGGCAGTTGAGGAAGTTTGGTATGGACCCCCAAATCCTAAGAATTTTCTACAGGGGCACAATTGAGAGCATCTTGACTGGCTGTATCACTGCCTGGTATGGGAACTGTACCTCCTTTAATCTCAGGACTCTTCGTAGAGTGGTGCAGACGGCCCAGGGCACCTGTGGTTGTGAACTTCCCATGATTTCAGGTGTGTGAAAAGGACCTGTAGGATCACTGGAGACCTGAGTCACCCCATCCACAATCTATTCCAGCTGCTACCATCCAGGAAACAGTACCACAGCATAAAAGCCAGGACCAACAGCTTCATCCACCAGGCTATCAGACTGATTAACTCATGCTGATTTGAGTGTATTTCTGTGTTTCCTTGACTGTTCTATTTGTTGTTATAAATTACAATGATTGCATATTTAGATGGAGACGTAACATATAGATTTTTACTCATGTATGTGAAAGAAGTAAGAAATAGTCAATTCAATTCACCTTTAAGCTTTAGCCAGTGACCTCTAGTTCTAGTCTCATACAACCTCCGTGGCAAAACCCTGTTTGCATATACTGTTTCTCTATACCCCTCACAATTTTGTATACTTCTATCAAATCTCCCCTAATTTTTCTACACTCTAAGGAATAAAGTCCTGACCTATTCAACTTTTCCCTATAACTCAGTTTCTCAAGTCCAGGCAACATCCTTGTAAACTTTCTCTGCAGTCTTTCAATCTTACTGATAGCTTTCCTATAGGTAGTTGACCAGAATGCACACAATACCCCAAATCAGGCTTTATCAATGTCATATACAGCTTCAGCATAGCTTCCTAACTCCTGTACTAAATACTTTGTTTTATGAAGGACAATCTACCAAGAGCTCTCTTTTCCACCATATCTACTTGTGATGCCACTTTCAAAGAATTATGAAAACTGGATCTGGCTGTTCTACCGCACTCCTTAGTGCCCTACTGCTCACTGTGTAAGTCCTACCCTTGTTTGTCCTGCCCAAGTGTAACATCTCACAGTTACCTGCATGAAATTCCACCTGCCATTTTTAGCACATTTTTCCAGCTGGTCCAGAATCTGCTGTAAACTTCGATAACCTTCCTTTCTGTCAATCTTGGCATCATCTGCAAATTTGCTAATCCAGGCACATGGATTCTGTATGTTTAGAATGTTTACCATTTGTATGTTTACCATTTATGTAAACGATCATCCTGAAATCATCGTACTTTGTAGATTAACAATTATTTCTGATCCCATTGGTGCTAAAACATAACATTTCAATGTAACTAGTCTGTGGATTGAGTGCCCACTGGGGTAGTTGAAGGCCCATTGTGTCTCTGTTTCTGAATCGGAGTTTGCTAGAGACTGGAGGGTTAGAGGACTGTGTATGTGCATAGGTGAATGGGAGGAAAGAACACATTTGTTTTGTGTTGTTACTGAACTATCTTGGCACTGGACTGTGTAATGATACTTGTGGGTTGCTCCCAAATGACTCATTTCACTACATGCTTCGATGTACTTGTGATAAATCATCTTGAATCTTGTTTGTGGACATTGCATTATTTTACAGAGAACAAAATTGAAACTCCCATGTTTCTGTCATTGTACATATTTTGAAGCTGTATATAGTCCAACATAGTCATAAATAATCCTAAAACTAGTTTGCATCCCACTGGGAAAGTTTCAATTTGCAAAGCTTGAGAGGTGAAGGGGCTGTTATTGGTGCAAACTTCATTTCAGTAGAAGTTGTCTATCTAATTTTTGTGAGAACACCAATAGATTGTAGTGTCATTGCCTCTTTGGCGTACACACATCAGTGTGATTGACTCAGAACTGCCAAGCAAGCCAGTTGTACCAAAGCCGAGAGGGTGGAATGTGCAGTGAATTCTGGGCTTCCCAGAGGTTCCAGTTCACGATAAAATGGATCTTCCTGAAGAAATGGTTTAATGTAAATTGATAATTTTGCTTTGGTTAATGGAAGATCTTTCATCTCTCAGAACACCTAATATGATTGATAAATGATTTGGAACGTTTCAGTTTAAAATTGCCTCTTTGTTCTTTATGATTACTTCAGTTCTGAAAGCATTAAACACTTGCACTTTTATTTTTCTGCATCTAATGTTTCCTTTTGCCCATGTAATGTAAATACCCTTCTGAAGTTTGCATTATATGCCTTGTTTACTGCTTGCATTTGGAAAAATATGGCTAACCTCAGTACTTCTAAACTTGCACAAATTAGACCATACGATATAGAAACAGAATTAGGCCATTTGGTCCATCATTCCATCATGACTGATTTATTATCTATCTCAGTACCATTCACCTTTGACGGTGCCACTATCAACCTCTTTTTTTTCAATTTACCCAGCGACTTGGCTCCAGAACTGACTGTGGCAATGAATTGCACAGACTCACCACCCTCTGGTTAAAGAAATTCCTCCTCACCCCTATTCTAAAGGGGTGTCCTATATTCTGAGGCCAGTTTTCAAGTATCAGTAGGACAAAACTTATTCTCATGGTGTATTGCTCAATATGTCTCCCGATTTATGCTATCAGTATTCGCTGGCTGTATGTCTCATGGTGGTGTTAAGTGCTGGTTGGTATCAACATTTTGATGTAAGTGAAAGCTTGGTTTGACAGTGCATAATTGAAATTGCTTTACAGAACATTGTGCATATCAACTTCGGTAATTAGTGAGTATTTTGTAAAATGAGTTTTGGGGAACTATACAGATCCATTAATTCTTTAAAAGTGGCATCTCAGGTAGATGGGATCATAGAGAGCTTTTGGTACATTGACCTTCAGAAATCAGAATATTGAGAACAGGAACTGAAATGTTATATTGAAGTTGTATAAGATGTTGGTGAAGCCAAATTTGGATTATTGTGTCCAGTTCACCTACCTGCGGGAAAGACATCAGTAATATTGGAAGAATACAGAGCAAATTTACAAGGATGGTGCGGGAACTTGGACCCAAGTTACAGGGAAGGGGTGAATAAGTTAGGACTTTATATGTTGGTGTATATAGGATGATGAGGGAATAATGATAGGGTTGTACAAAATTATGAAGGGTATGGATAGAGTTAATGGAAGCAGGTTTTTTCCAGTGAGGGTGTGACTAGAACTAAATGTCATAGGTTAAGGGTGAAATATTTCAGGGCAGCCTGAAGGAAACTTCTTTACTCGGTGGTTGCTGCAAATGTGGAACAAGCTGCCATTGGAAGTAGTGGATATGGATTTGATTGCAATATTTAAGAGAAGTTTCGGGGGTTATGGGAGAGCTATGTCCATGTGTTGGTGGATTAGACTAGGCAGAATAACAGTTTGGCACAGACTAGATGGGCGGAGGGCCTGTTTCTGGGCCGTAGTAATCTGTGACTAAACCAGGATCCCATTTGGGATTATGCATAGGGCTATCATATGACAAATTGTCCATTAACCTGAACAGAAATGTAGCAACTACATACTTGTCGTAGTTTGTAACCTTGATTTAATGCTGCAAGAAATTTTGAGCTCTCTCTCCCACCCCCCCCCCCCCCCCCCCCCCCCCCCCCCCCCCCCCGTATGCAAGTATTTAGAAAGTAAAAGAGCTGCCGATTCTTCTGGGAACTGCACACTTATTTAACATCAGCTGGAAATTTTAACAATTCTTTGTATTCAGGGTGTTTCCTACTGTTGTGTATGTACTGAATCAGGTTTAATATCACTGCCTTGTATCATGTAATTTGTTGTCATGTGGTAGCAGTACAACACAATACATCATAATTAGAAAAAAAACCTGAATTACAGTAAGTATATTTAGCTATATTAAATAAGTAGTGCAAAAATAGAAATACAAATGTAGTGAGATAGTGTTCATGGGTTCAATGTCCATTCAGAAATCAGACCTCGTGGAAGGAACTGTTCCTGAATTGCAGAGTGTGTGCCTTCAGGCTTCTGTACCTTCATTCAGATGGTAGCAATGAAAACAAGGCATGCCCTGGGTGATGGGGGTCCTTAATGATGGACACTGCCTTTTTGCAGCATTGCTCCTTGAAGGTGCCCTGGATACTAGGGAGGATAGTGCCCATGATGGAGCTGGCCAAATTTACAAGTCTCTGCAGCTTATTTTGATCCTGTGCAGTAGCCTTCCCCGCCCCCAGTGGTGCAGCCAGTTAGAATGCTGTACTTGTGATTAGTATCTGTTATGACCACCTCCTAAAAGTGACATTAATTAAAAACAATGCAATAAATTGAAGAACAAACTCCAGTGTGTTTCTGCAAAACTGGCCAACAATCTTAAATATTTGCTTTGAGTTTTGGATAACATTTTACAAACTTAATTATTCATTTTTTTACCTCCTTGTGATCCTGTTAAGACCATAAAAATCAGAATTGTACATCATGGGAACAGGCCATGAAGCTTAACTTGTCCATCTGACATTGAGCACCTGTCCATATTAACTGCAATATCCACTCTTCGATCCAGATTGAAGAGTTTCTGACTAGTGTCATTCGCGTGCGCTTGCAAGGCTGTTAGACACTACACTGTGCTAAACATGAGCAGTTTTTAAAGGGTATCGGTTGCATGTGTTTGTGTGTTGTATTATCCATCTTGGCCATGGGGCACTGATTCAAAAAACAGTGATTTCTGATAACTTTGTCTTTTATTGACTTCAAAAAAATTTCAGACCCTTGCCAAGATGCCACAAAAAGATTTGACACTAGCCAAAAAGAATTGCCCTAGCTGACTGTGCTAATCTTGTTCATTTACAGTCAATTCAAAGAACATGACTAGAGTATTTGGATGAATTCAAATTTCAAAGTAAATTTATTATCTAAGTACATACAGTATATGACACCAGATACAACCCAGAGATTCATTTTCTTATGAGCACTCATAGTAAATACAGGAAACAATAAAGTCAATGAAAGACCACTATCAACAGGATGGATAAACAACCAATGTGCAAAAGACAACAAACTGCAAATTCAAAAAAATGATTGAGAATGTGAAATAAAGAGTCCTTGAAAATGAGTGCATAGTTTTGTGGGAAAATTTCAGTGATGGGGAGAGTGAAATTATCCCTTCTGGTATATAGAGTCTGATGGTCAAGGGATTAATGACTGGTCCAGAGCCTGGTACTGTGGGTCATTAGGCTCCTGTACCACTGTCCAGATGATGGCAGCAGCATGAAGAAAGCATGGCCTGGATAGTGGGGGTCCATGATGATGGATTCTGCTTTCCTGTGACAGCACTGTGAGGAGGTGCTCAATGTTGGGGAGGGCTTTACCCGTGATGGACTGTTATATCCACTACTTTTTGTAGGCTTTTCCGTTCAAGGGCATTGGTATTTCTGTACCAGGCCATGACACAACTAGTTAACATACACTCCACCACACATCTATAGAAGTTTGTCAGCTTTAGATGTCATGCCAAATCTTTTGCGAACTTCTGGGAAGTGGAGGTGTTGTCATGCTTTACTTGTGATAGCACTTGTGTGTGCTGGGCCCATGACAGATCCTCTGAAATGATAACACAGTAGAATTTAAAGTTGCTGACCCTCTCCACCACAGATTCCCTAATGAGGATTGGCTCATGGATCTCTAGTTTCCTCCTCATAAAGTCAATAATCATCGCTTTGGTATTGCTAACGTTGAGTAAGAGGTGGTTGTTGTGGCACCAATCAGTCAGATTTTCAGTCTCCCTCCTATATGCTGATTTGTCACCACATTTGATTCAGCCTACAACAGTGGTGTCATCAGAAAACTTAAATATGGCATTGGAGCTGTGCTTAGCTTCGCAATCATAAGTATAAAGTGACTATAACAGTGGGTTAGATACTACCTTGTGGTGCAGCTGCGCTGATGGAGATTGTGCAGGAGATGTTTTCAATCTGAACTGACTGGGATCTGAAAGTGAGGAAATCGAGGATCCAATTCTACAAGGAGGAATTGAGGTTGGGGTCTTGAAGCTTATTGATTAGTTTTGAGGGATTTCAGTGAGCTGTAGTCAATGAAGAGCATCCTGATATGTGCATCTTTGTTGTTCAGGTATTCTGTTGATAACTATTACGAACTAATACATCTTTATAGTACTGTACTAATTGATGGTGTTCTAATTTATTCTGTATTGCATGTAACTGCGTAACACAATGTATTCAAATGGTTTCTACCTTAACTATTTCAATGAAACTGGATAATTGGGGTAGCCACTTAATTGGGACGTAATGTGCTGGTCCCAAAATGTCCCAAATAATGAGAATCCACTATTTATAAAGTCTACCCTTTATTATAACGGGAGCTAATCTACAGTCCAGTCATGTTCTAGAGTTTGCATGGAAGTGTTATATTAAAAACCAGCTTAACCTTTGACAAAACCTTTGTAAAAATGTCCAAAATATTTCAATGTAAACTTGTTATCAAAGTACATAGGTCACGATACACAACACTGAGATTCATTGTCTTGTTGGCATACTCAATAAATCCATAGAATAATAAGCATAACAAAATCAACAAAAGACCATACATTGGAGGTTACTTGCATTTTTAATGCAAAGAACAAAAATCATGTGCTGTAAATTTCTACTTAATGCAGCCCTAATAGCATCAAATTTCTGCCCAAATGTAAGTAATGGTGTCATCTCATGCCCACATGCAGTACATGTGAGCAGTGTAACAGTTTTGGATCATAAAATTTATATAAATTTATATAAAATTTTCCAATTGACACCTGAAAGTTGGGTAGATAAATGGAGTGCATGTTACTTGTTTGCTGTTTTTTGAGCCCTGATGGTGGTGGGGTTGTTAGATTACGAGATGAGTAATTAAAGGTCTGAGCTAACAATCCCGAGTTAAAATCCCATTGTGGAAGCAGTGGAATTTTAATTTCACTTAAACTTCATTTTTAAGATTGCTTCCAAGTTTCCAGGTGACTAAAGATGAGAATTGAATGCAGTTCTTGCCAATAATTTCACCCCCCCCCCCCCCGAGTTCTGAGGAATATTCTGCAGGGTTGGGGAGTGCCCAATTAGAGGCTGCGAACCTGAGATAAGATGGTGGTAACTTCACATGGAGGGTAGTGAGTTACCTGGAGTGAGCTGCCAGAGGAAGTGGTTAAGGTGGATACCATCGCAGCATTTAACAGGCATTTATATACGTACATAGGGTGGGGGGGGGGGCTTGATGAGTTGCATGTGATGAGATGAATGTGAGCATCTCGAACTAGGGGAAGAATGTTGTGGTTGGCGTGGACCTTTAGAGCCAAAGGTCCTGTTTCTGTGCTGTAATGATGAATATTGCTTTCTAAGATAATAACTCATCACTGGCATGGTACACACTTTTTAAGCCATGCTTAATAGTTTTATTGAGTTAAGACTATCATACTCAATTATCTGTGCAGTCTTTAATGTTCTTAATTTGTACAGTTGTAATTGGAGAAATATAATACAATTCCTTGGATTTTTTCTCCCAATTCAAAATGTCTGATTCTTAATCCAAACATGTTTACAAATTAGTTTTTAGAATTTAAGCCATAATTTGTAATGCACATAGATAATTTGCATTTCACTGCATTAAAAAAGTACCTTTGTACTTAAATTTTGGGGAAAGAAATACTAATTGCACTCTGAATTCTAAACTGGAATATTTCCTTCTTAATTATCCTTAGTTGGCAGACAATTTCCTGCTTCAATATTTGTCACTGATTCCTAAAATTACTCAATTTGCATAAGACTTGGGATCCAGTTAAATTTGGTCCATTTTGTAGTGCTCCATTACTCTGAAAGGAAATTCTGTGGTTGCTTCTGTCCTCTATCTCCATGATTCCTTTCGAGCTGCACTCCAGTATTGATTAATCAAAAGCCCCTTCTGTCATGTCTAATTTTACTGAACTGCATTTACATCTGCTATGTACTATGAACGATTAGTGTCCAGATGTCTTGCTTTCTGTTTGACTCCTTTGTTAGCTATCCTGTGGGAGTTGTGAAGTGCAGGCTTGTGCTGTAGTTAAACACAAGGAGGGCGAATGGATAGAAAGAGGCTTGAAACAAGGGGACTGGTTCTTCTTGCGCAGCAGTTAATTTTGATATTTTTTGAGTGGGGAACTGCTGTACATGTTAGACTTTATGAGTTCATGGTTTCTATGGGTGAAAAGGGCAATATTTATATGCCTAGCAGAGATCAGAATGGCTGGGTGGACTAAAATATCAGTCAGGGGAAAAAACAAACTTAACTGTTTAAGTTGAAAGTTACACTAATCCATAACACAGAAGCAAATGTCAGTTGTAGCTAGTCCCGGTACTATTTTAATGGTAGTTGAGATGCAGCAATATTAAATTGGCAAACTGTTTCTTAAATTTTATAATTAAGGTTTCAGAAAATTTGTAGAGGGTTTGGTGCACAACAGTACATGTAAAATTGAATTAGATTTTTTCAGTTGAATATGCTGTTCACCAGAGGATGTGAATGCAGTATGATTATCCTTTGTGTTACACTAAATATGTGTAATCAAGGGAGTAAATAGGAAGTGATTTGGTTGTTTGGAATTCTGTGCAGGGATCAGAGTAATGCTTGGCTCTCAGTATGTTTATATGTACTTGAATCATTTCTATGTTAACTGTTTCAGAAGAATTACTGGACCAGAACTGGCACGAAAGTTAGCCCTGCTGTTTTGTGCCTTGAGTGCATTGTCAGCCAAATGACAGTTTGGCTGTCATTGCCTGTAGGTGTGGGTGATATGTACCTTCATCACTTCTCTATTCTTCCTCTTTCTGGAAAGATTGAAGACTGGAGTTGGGTGACAGGGAAGTTAGTAACAGTTTCTCAAGCAATTGGTCAAAATAACAGCTGGTGCATTTGGCACTGTATATCATGTAAATTGCCTTTGAAAGTAAAATCATTAGTTTGGTTGTATACCTATCAGGATGTTGGCTAGTGATGTTTAAGTGGAGTCTATTTCCTCTGCGAATGACATTGTGTACTGCGTGCAACTGGATGAGGGCATCAAATGTCATGCACTGAATAAATTGCACTTGAGTTCTCTGCAGAATACATACCGAAACAGCTACTTTAGCAGAATTTATCTGACCTACATAATTTATCCTGTGTATTAAGTGACTTATTTATTACCACCTAATCAGCCCATGAATGCACTGAAATTTATGACTATTGATGTCTGCAAGCATTCACGTATGTAAAATGAAATAATTCTGTAAAAAAAAATTGTGGCTTTAGATGCATTTGAAAATGTTTCGTAACACACTTGTTGAAATGCTTTCTTTGTTTTTCTATATCTTGCAGTACTTTTGAAGATAATTGTATTGATGTGCTTGGGGCAATAGTTAAGAGGAAAATTAAACTGCATTTGAAAATGCTAATTACTTGTTGATATGCTGTTGGACTTTCCATGAATATGCTGGATTCCAGTGACATTAGTGGTCATTATGTCCCAGATGACTTTGCAGCATGCATTTGATGGTTCCGAATGATTTTAACAGATGAGAAGTGTTGTCCCAGTCACGAACCCTCAAAGGTTTACTATGATCTTGCAACTTGTTATACCTGTTGTAGTCTAGATTGGGGATGACTGATTTAGTATAATGGTCCCCTGCTGTATCAATTAACCCAAAGGAGGGCACTTTTTAAATGATGGACACATTGTTCAATGTTTTTCTTTTTGGTACTAGCATCTGAATATGTTCCAGAGACAGCAGATGCTTGATATTTTCATACTGATGTATTGAATGTGTTTAAATGTGAGGGATAATGACTAACACTAAGAAATCTTTAATCATTTCAGTTTGGATCCCATTGGATTTGTGGTTTCAATGCATGGTGTGCGGGATAGACCTGATTTATCTAAATGTAGCTCTTCAGCATTGAATATAAATGCATTTTGATTTAACCTGCAAATCTGTGAAGGAGTTAATGTAAATGGTTGTTTTTATAACATTTGTGATTCTGTAAGAAAATCTAGTCCTTAAAGCTCTCATTACCAACTTCTTTTATATAGGTTGTCCCTGGATAGCAGGTTGAGTTTGCACAGAAGTTTATAATTCCCAAAGCACACAGAAATCACTTGATGGTAACCATGTCTCTACAGTATTTTAATGAATAGCATCAAAAACTGTATTTCTCAAAGTGGAGAATGAGCAGAAACTAGTTTTGCTGTTGGTAGAAACAAAATTATTTAGAGTTAACAGGTTCTTCCAGCCCAGTGAGCCCACGGTTCCCAATTACACTACAAACTCGTAGGTCTTTGGAACACACGATCACAAGGAAAATGTATAAACTCCTTACAGACAGCAGCAGAATTTGACCTGGTTTGCTGACCTGTATTAGCATTAAGTTTCTGTGCCTCCCCTTATTGGATTTTTGAAGCAACGCATACAAAATGCTGGTGGAATTGAGCAGATCAGGCAACATCTCTGGAAAGGAAATGAAAAGTGGATGTTTTGAGCCAAGTCCCTTCATCAGGGACGGGTGTCAGCCTGAAACATCGACTATTTATTCCTTACCATTGATGTTGCATGACCAGCTGTGTTCGGCCAACATTTTGTATGGGTTGCTTGAATTTCCAGCATCTGCAGATTTCCTCGTGCCCTGACAAAGGGTCTCTGCCTGAAATGTCGACAGCGCTTCTCCCTATAGATGCTCAAAACGTACAAAAAAGCTGGATGAACTCAGCAGGTCAGGTGGCATCCGTTGACTGCTTCTTTCAATGGATGCTGCCTGACCTGCTGAGTTTGTACAGCTTTTTTGTACGTCTTGATTTGACCACAGCATCTGCAGTGTACTTTGTGTTCCCTGTAGATGCTGCCTGACCTGCTGCGTTCCACCAGCATTTTGTGTGTGTGTTGCTTGAATTTCCAACATCTGCAGATTTCCTCGTGTTTGCCTTTTGTATGGGTTGCTCTGGATTTCCAGCATATGTATAGGATTTTTGAATTTGATATTATGCAAGCTCGGTAATATGTATGGAGGTTCATAACCTGAGATGGCCTGTAATTGGCATGTGATGGGTTTCAGTTGTGTTGTAAATGAGAAGTCAGCAGTAACTGTTAATCTGACACTTCCTTTTAGCAGTGTGATATTGTTTAATAAAGTTTCTTCTGTTCTGCAAAATTGTTGCTGCTGCAACGAATTACATTTGTGATGGAGCTTTACGCACAATGGCTGGAACCTTTTGTATTGGATTGGCACGGCTCCTTCAGTCAGAGCACCTTTTGAGTTTCCAAAAAATAAATCCTGCCAGCAGACTAAATTGATTTGCACTGATTGAGATTCTCCTGATTGCCATTTACTTTGGGTCTTAATGATAACAATTCAGCCCTGAAAACAATCAGGAAAATGTAGAAACTAGGGTGAAGTTGTGCTGTGCTTCTGTCGTAAGTTTCTAATGAAAATTTTAAGATGATATGTGTCTTGCAAATTAGAGTTATGTTTCCTTGAATGGATAAAAGCCTTTTGTAACCATATGTGCTGTTAACTGTTTTGCTTGTAAATTCATAAACAAGCACCAATTGGATCCTGGTGGACTGCTGTGACTAGTTATTGCACTATTAGCAATCTGTTAGGATTTTGGTGCAGCTGGGTGAAAGGTTTTAGTTGTGTGGGAAGACTAAGTTAGGTGAGCATACAGCTTGGAGCGGGAAAGATTAAAGGAACATTTAAATGAGCTAGTCAAAAAAGTTTAAGAACTAAATAAGGAGCAATAAACAGCAAATAAATAGTTAATAGCCAATTTCACCAAATCTGCATCTTCAGGCTAAGGAAGCACAGCCATGAGATAGTAGATCTGGGAGACTCTGAAGAATAACCAAGGCCATGATAGTTAATGGTGCCAACACCAGAGTTCCCTATTATTACTTTGTAAAACATGGTATATTTTTGGTTTCTCAATATGCTATCTAACATAGAAACCCTATCTTTTGGTGATTAAACCACCTGTAATCAAGAAAATAATTTGGATTCTCTTGAAGTATTTATTAAGGTATCCTGAATCAAAAGTTTTGTTGCATGAGGTGCATGTTTTCTATTCTGATGTGTAGTTGGTGTTGGTCAAGTCATGTGGTCTAAATGATATTAGAGAAATAATTGATTCTCAGTTAATATTTGTTTCTGGCATAATCTAAATTAGCTCTAATGTTTATACATTTTAAAAAATGTGCTATGAGCTCTAATAGTTTGGCTACTTCAGATGCACATTTGATCGAGATTTTTTTTTGTCAGATGTTGCTAACTGTTAGTATCTTTTCAGATCTAATGGTGTCTGCTGGTGGTATATTCCAGGCCATTGAAGTTTCAAAGGAAGTTGTACGGTAGTCGTACTCAGTGGGAGATTTTTCTGGGCTGAAGGACGAGTGGATAGTATCCTAATAGTTCATTGATGCAGTTAGTGAAATGTTGTTCACTGTGCTTCAGAATTCTTTATCAGTGCTGTCTTTGGTATTTTGAAAGCAAGTAATTGCATTAGACTTTGATTGCTGTTCCACAATGATCAAAGAGTGTGCCTGGGTAACGGAAGTGTAAATGGGTTATTAGTTTATAGATTTCCTGTTGCCTGTCAGTTTAATATTTCAGCATAATAGGGCTCTTTGCAAATTATTATAGATCATTGTTTTGTAATCTGAGAAGATTACAACATGACAGTGAAGATGGTTAACATTATTTTAAGAGAAATGGCATTGGTCTCTTTGATCCAGATTGTATAAATATAGACTTCTTCAAATACTCTTGCAGAAAGTTAACTTTTTTCCAAAACAAACGACGTTTCTATTTTGCTATGCATTTCATGGTTGTTTCACAATTTTGCCCGACTGGAAACTTGATATTTATGTTGTTTAGTAATTGGTTCTCTAATGGCTTCATGGGCCTCATTGGGTTTGAGGATAACTGCCAGATATTTTCCAGGTTGCAATATGTTAATCATTCTAATTGATGATGTTTCTCTCACAACTTGTCTCTTCTTTTGGCAAAATATTCTATTGTTTCTCAACACTTAGAATGATGAGGACTGTTGATATAATGGTACAGTATTTTTAGCAGCTGTGTTTGCAGCTTCTGGCTCATTTTGCAATATGAATATGACATGATCACAATGTTGAGGATTAGTAGTGTAAAGCAAAGATGGGCAGTTTTACCAAAGGACTAATCCATATTTGACCACCTCGTGTTTAAAGGGGAAAGTTATTTGGGAAGAGGTGGTGATAATTAATGTAAATTAACCAATAGTCCTGCAGTGCATCAGTACTTAAGGTGAGGAAAATCTGCAGATGTTGGAAATCCAAGCAATACACAAAAATGCTAGAACTCATCAGGTTAGGCAACATCTATGGAAAAGAGTCAACAGTTGGTGTTTCAGGCTGAGAGCCTCCATCGGGACTGGAAAACAATGATGAGAAGTTAGAGCAAGAAGGTGGGGGAGGGGAGGAAGAAATTCAAGGTGGTAGATGACTAGCAAAACTGGGAGGGGAGGTGAATTAAAGAGCTGGGAAGTTGATAGGTGAAAGAGAAGGGCTGGTGGAGAGGGGATTGGATTGGCAAGGGTAGAAGACCATGGGTGGCACACCAGGGGGAGGTGATGGGCAGATAATAAGATGAGGGGGGGAAATGAAAATTACCAGAATTATGAAGAAATTGATGTTCATTCTATCAAGTTGGTGGCTACCCAGACAGAATATAAGGTGTTGCTCCTCCAACCTGAGTGTGGCCTCATCGTGGCAGTAGAGGAGGCCATGGACTGATATATTAGAATGGGAAGTAGAATTGAAGTGGGTGGTCGCCGGGAGATCCTGCTTTTTCTGGAGGGTGGAGCATAGGTGCTCAGCGAAGCAGTCTCCCAATCTACATCGGGACTCACCGATTATGCAGGAGGCCTCACTGTGAACACTGGATACAGTAGATGACCCTAACAGACTTACAAGTGAAGCATCACCTTACCTGGAAGAGCTGTTTGGGACCCTGAATGGTAGTGATGCAGGAGATGTAGGGGCAGGTGTGAAGTTCTTTTTTTACTTTGTTGTGAACCTTCCGACTTCTGTGTAAAGTGAGTATATTCAATTGCAGAATTAACAATGTATTTGTAAAGTTCAAAGTATTTAGTTACTGGGTATTTTAAACACTTGACATCTGTAGTACTGTTCGTTAAGCTTTCTTTTGAAAAAGCACAGCGCTAAGGTACATTATGGATATTGTCTACTGCTTTTTATTCCTGGAAGTCCTCCTAGTCTCACCAAAAACTTCAAAAACTGGGATTATTCACTGCCAACTTGGTTCCAAGTTAGAGCAAACTAATGAGTCACAAAATGTTCACCAAGCCATTGAAATGCCAGACTAGTTCATCAATGTTGATGGTGAAGCTCATTCCATGAATACAGCAGTCCTCCTGTTCTGTACCCTAACTGTCCCCATCAGTTTGTTCTTTAAACAGGCCATGTCCTAACCATTGTGTCTCACTCAGCATTAGAACATCCTATGCTATGCTAATTGAGCAACATTCAGGGGTTCTAGTTCAGATTAAATCCTGGCCTGCAATCCAAAGCAGTTTCCTCCTGGGTGACTTCAGTGTTCTGGTTAGGAATGATTGTAGCCTTCTGGAAAAGTATAATTGGCATGGAGGAGCATAGAGAAAGAGGGGAGTGGTAAAAGCCATCCCCAAAGGGAGCTACCTTTTCACACAATGCTTTCAGCAGGCCATGTTGGAAATACAGATCAGGTATTTCACAGCAACATCACTAATTGAAGCACTTGCAAAACTGCTCAATTACATCAATATCTACATGATAGATCCTGAGCATTTAGCCCCTGTGAGTACTGGTGACTACTGGACTGACCAATGCCTAACCTGCTCGGTTACTTCCAATCGCCCTGCCATCGAAAGGAAACTTAAATGGAAGTGTTGTTGCAAGAAAATCTTAGTCCCTCGCAAAGCTGCATGTTCTGAGAGTGCCTCATTAATGACCTGTCTGTTCCCAAACTCCGAGAGCTGCAGTGTCTATAGTTGGAAATGCGTATAGTATCCTTCACTGAAGGCATGCAGTATCTATTGCACATAATGTCAATTATTCTGTGATGCTGCAAATTCCTTGCTCCAGGTGGCAATAAAATTCTTACTACCTATTAGAAGGAAAACCACATTGTTGTAAATCTGCTTGGTGAGAGAAGTTGGGTGATGTGTCTATTATCGGATTTGTGCCAAATGCGAATGGTTAGGTGAGCAGCTGCTTTTTATTGTTGTGAACTGCAGAGATGGGGTGGAGGGCATGATGCAAAAGCCTATAGAGGTGGTGCATAGAGATCTTGCTTGGCTGCTCACTGCGCAGAACGTACTGTCTCCTTGGAATTACGGGGGCTGCAAAGAAAAGAGCCATCAGCACCGTCACAGGGGCTGCTGAGCAAGCTGCCGATGGATGAAGGGGTGTGACCCATGGACCAATATTGCTGGGACACAAGCCCGGGCCTGATCAACCCCTGGGCAAGAGTGTCTGACGTTGAAAGTCCCGAAACACCCACTGACCTCCGGTTACATCGCTGTGGCCCCGCACATCCTAGGATGCATCTCAGCATCAGATTATCATTATGAACTATATAAATTGTGATGTTGCTATTTTTTTTATGCAGCTGCAGATTAAAGGCAGAATTGAGGCTGTCCTGTGTTCTGAACACTTGTGAGTACCCATATGTATGAATGAGCTCTCATGATGCGATTAAATTCAAGTGACCAACATACGTAATGCATTTGTTCCTGTAAGCTGCAGAAATGGTTTCCTCTCCATACTTTTAGTAAACATTCTTATCAACCTTTGCAGCAGAAGTTTAAGTCCAGTTTATGGTCATTTTATGATTTGGACTTTTATCTGCAAAGATTAAGTGTTTTATTATAATACTTCCATGCAAACCCTAGAACGTAATTAGACAGTAGACAAGCTCCCTTTAAGGTGGATTTTGTAAATCCGTCCAATAATCAGAACCATCTGGGTGAAAAATGAGGGACTATACCATCATGCATAACCAAGTGACAACTTGATGTTTTTAATCAGCAGTGACATTCTGTCCAAGATATTAATCACACTCAGTCTTCTCTGCAAGAATCAAGTACAGAACAGATTTTGGCACCTTTGAAAAACTGGAAGATGCTGATCAACTGCAATCCAAACAACACCAATGAACACATTGCCACAGCTGAATCACTCATCACGCAATCTCCCCTCCAGCTCTTTCCAGCTTTGTTACTTGGCAAGCAGTAGAATTTGAAACCTGGTCAATTTTTTTATTGGGCGAGTGAGAGAAATCAAAACTATTGTTCAGATAGAGGTACAAGCACATAAAAGGAGAAAAAGGCCATGTGTAGTTTTGATGTTGTTCCTTTGAATACTATGGAGATATGGTTTGCCATATTGAGTGATTTTTTTTTCCCCTTTTCTATATTTTCTGATCTGTGGACAGAATCAACTTTAGGATATCTGCAAAACATTGTTATGCAGGGGTAGCCTGTATAATGGGAATGCACAGTGCATTGGAAGGCTGAATGTAATGTGAGTAAATGCTTGGCATTCCTTTGTGAACATGATCATACTGAACCCTGCTGTTGGTAACTAATTTGCTCAAGTTCCCATTCACTTATTGCCCTGGGCCTGCTGACATATAATTGGCTCCTGGTTAAGCAGTTCGGAAGTTTTCAAATCATTCATTGATTTTCTGTCCTCTTGGCTTTGCTTATCTGGATAGGTCAGTTGTAGCTTGACATTATTTACATATCTGTGTACTACTTGCATCTATGTACTTCTGCTTTTCCCTAATGGTGTTGATTGCAACTCTGTCAACCAGTCATGCTGTCTTACTGCTGCCATCGGAAAGGAGGTATAGGAGCCTTGGGTCCCACACCACCAGGTTCAGGAACAGTTATTACCCATCAACCATCAGGCTTCTGAATCAGCATGAATAACTTCACTCGCCACAACACTGAACTGATCACTGAACACACTTTAATTCACTTTCTAGGACTCTACAACTTGTTCTCAGTTTAATTTTATTTATTATTTGTTTTTCTGTGTATTTGCACAATTGGCTGCTTGTCAGTCTTTGTGTAGTTTCAATGGTTCCATTAAATATCAGAATGTATACAATATGCATCCTGAAATTCTTACACTCTGCAGACATCAACAGAATAACCATTGTGTGAGAGAGAGGGGGAGGGAGGGAACGATCATCCAAGTGCAGAGGCCTCTGAATTTCGATGTTCCGGCTCCCACTTTTTCATTGATTCTATGTATTTCTACTACTGTGCGTGCCTGCTGGAAAGTAAATCTCAGGGTTGTATATGGTGGCATGTACTGTACGTACTTTAATAAATTTACTTGAACCTTTTGAACTTTGAACATGGAATTTGGTTAATTAAACTTCTCCACCTAACAATTCTTAAGGTTGACTTCAAAATTTAGGTAATTTTATTAAAACTTAGCTTTCTATCTGACCACAGAAGAAAATGAATATTTATGACACAGTCGTTACCGCACTGAAGACTTTTAAACTACTCTGTTGATATCAGCAAGTTTGATTCTCTGCTACCATCTCAATGTTAGAGGATTTAGCTTTGAAATGGAAATAACATTTTAAAGCTCTTTTGGATCTTAATAGCATAAAATATACTTTTTGATCCTCTTTACACTCCTGAAAGCTAAAACAGACAAACTTGAGTCCGTCATGATGAATATTAGTTACATATCTTGGTCTCAGTTAAGTTTTAGCTAATTCATAAATTTTTAGTAAGGAAGCTGGAACTGCTTTATCATTGATAGTAAGGATATTAGGTAATGAATTGAGTAATGAGATGAGCACCTTTATGCTTGAGACACAAGATGCTTGAGAAACTCAGCAGGTCAGCCAGCATCTATGGAAAGGAATAAAAAGTCAACATTTCGAGCTGAGGCCCTTCATTAAGTGAAAGAGGTGCTTAATGCTACTCTGCAATGGGCTAATTTATTAGATTGTAGTGGTGTGTTACACGCAGCGCTAAAATAACGACACGGTTGGTAAACTGCAATTGAAGATGATTTTATTCGAACTTCACAGCCTTGCTTTAAAGCCTCCCTCACCCCGCCCTCCCCGGGCGCGGATGCTGTAAGGGACACGTACTCACAAACCCCCACAGGCTTTTTCCTTTTGTTGCTGACCTGGCCTTTGTGCCAGCGCGCTGGCTATTTGTGAGCCAGTTCGAGTGCGCTAGGAAGTGGGTCGCCACAAGATGATCTTTTCCTAGTCTGAACCCTCTCTCATTCACTCAGGTTGGAGCTGGTGTGAACATTTGATCTGTCATCTACCGTGCCGAGAATGTGGTGTGAATCTGTGGTGTCTCAACTGAGAGTTTCTCATGCCTTGGTGTGAGTGACAGGTGTCAGGGAGGACAAAATGGGCAATGTTGTTCCTTGCTTCTGAGGTGCAAGGCTCAAATTCTTGTAGCATATTAGCATGAATGAAAGCGGGTTCAGACTTAGAATTAAGATTCCTTAAACAAATAAGCCCATTGCTAAGTAGCTCTAAGCAACATACCAATGCATCGCCTTGGAGGGGATGGAGGATGGAAGTTGCCTTCCTCTACTTAGCTGCATAGTTCTCTGGGCTCTCCAAAGATCTTTGAGATCAAGAGAGCTGTATTGCAAAATAAAGAGATGTGGAACAGATCTTCCCAACACAAGCAATGATGTGTACTCACTCTGCCAGCCAGAATGTGACCCTGTCTTTGACATCTTGGCACTAAATTGCCATGTTGCTTATCCTAGGCTCCCAGTGGGAGCTGTCACCAAGATGAGTTATTCTTTGCTAAGGGGATGACTGTGGGAGCCATGGATTTGTGCTAGGATGCTGACAAATGGCACTATCAGTATGCATGTGGAACCCCTTTTGTGTTCAATTATTCGGACTTGAAGTATGGAAGCCCTGATCCATATTGCATCTGTTCATTCTCTAAGTGTCTAAGGGAAAAAGCCATTTCCTGCACTTTCACTAATGTGACTCAAAAATGTGCAAAATGACACATGGATAGCTATTTTTATTTGTGAAGGGTATTACAGACAGTTTGATGTTAGTGATAGAAAAATAATGGAATCGCTTTAGCAGAAACTGAAACAATAGCATTTATTGGGTGTTGTGTTGAATACCCTTAATATTTTTGAAGTGGTAATGTAGTAGATGTAATCTATCTAGGTTAAGTGGTTTTCAGTGGACTATCCTATATAAAGGCAGTGGCATGGGAATGTACATGCATGTAACAAATAGGATGGATTGTCAGCTGGAATGAATACTGTTAGAGGATAGCTATTCAGGACAGGAAATTGGGTAGTGACATTTCATGAGGATCATTGTTGAGACCAATGTTATATTAATGATTAATACTTGATTCTAAAATAACACTTCTGAATTTTGCTGATGATAACCAAATCTTGGTGGCAAGATGGCTGATAATAAGAAGTTCAGTATAGAAGACATAAATACACTTGCAGGATAGAGATCCGCGTACTTTTTGATAGGGAGAATGAGGCCATGGTTGTTGAAGACGTGTGAGTAAAAATAAAATTTTGCCACTGTTGC
Source organism: Hypanus sabinus (assembly GCF_030144855.1). Classification (NCBI taxonomy): domain Eukaryota; kingdom Metazoa; phylum Chordata; class Chondrichthyes; order Myliobatiformes; family Dasyatidae; genus Hypanus; species Hypanus sabinus. The sequence continues at coordinate 55,967,352 of NC_082726.1, forward strand.
AACACTGGAGTTTATTTCTACATGTTAAGGCTACCCCTAGTAATTGAGCTGTAGGAAGGAGATTGTGTTGAGCATTCTCAGTGGATGAGCACTAAGCCATGAACACTTCACTGAAGTAGAGAGGGTGGGCCTTGCACTTAACATCCACAAGACAAAACTCCTGTAAAGTTGGCTCTGCTGCATGCACAGTCCTCTTCCAAAGAACTGCTAGATTATTTATGTAATTTGCTGCCCTGACCAAGTGTCATGTACTTTTCAATATTTGGGCACTAATCTTTCCTCCTTCAGTCAAGCCTCTGTAATGGCTATCAGATCATTTCTTTCAAGTCATTGTTTTGAATATCGTGTGTTGTCCAACTATCAATTTCTGTTTGTGCCTGTTGTAACATTTACATAACTACTGATTTGCATTTGGATTTGTATTGTTTGTAATGCACTGTTTCATTTCCTTTGTCTCTAGCCTTGTCTTTGCCCTTTGACCACATCTTAGCAACTTTTGGGTCCTTGCAAATTCCACCCCCCCCCCCTCACCCTGCCCTGCACCTACAAATGTTCAGTTTAAAAGTCCCTTTAGTTATAAAGCTTACAGGAATACCAGTTCCAATAATGTTTGCAACACACAAGGTGCTGGAGGAACGCAGCAAATTGAGCAGCATCTATGGAGGGGATATGAGAATCTCAGTTCAAAACATCAGCTGTTTATTCCCCCCACAGATGCTGCCTGACTTGCATTTTGTGTGCATTGTTCAAGGTCTCCAGCATGTGCAGAATCTCTTGTGTTTCCAATACTGTTTGTCTTGTCCCAACACCACAGCTTCCACTTCCTCTGAAATTCCTTTCAGAGACTCATGAGCCAAACGCTACTTCCTCCACACCAGTCCTTGAACTACGCATTCACTTCTGTAATCTGTGGTTCCGCTTAACTTGATGCCCAATTTATTCCATTGACTGAAGAATCCATTTCCTCGTCCTTGCAATAATATTAGTACTTGCATGTACCATGATTTCTGGATTCTACAATGCTATACAAAACTGTCATCCTGAGAGGAGCCACCTCTCAGCAAAGCCTGAAAAAGATAAAAGGTGGATCTAGTTTTTGAGTCACTTCAAGCTGATGTATCCTAACAAACACACCTTTCCACTAATTCTGTCTATATCTGTTGGTTCTTTGCCATTATTGTATGATTACTTCTACAACTGCTGAATACTGATTATATTTACATTGGTTTCATTTTGTATTGCAGTCTGAATAATTCCAAAGGAAGTAATATTAAAGAAAGTAATGCTAACTTTAGAAGTCCTAAAGCTTAACCAGTTTATTATAGTTAATTTTCCCAGGAGTACAATACAGTGTTTGGTTCTAATGCTTTTGTGACCCAAAGGTTCTTCAGAAATCAAGAATGAGGCATAAAGCGTAATGTTTATGATAATTTAAGTGTTGCAAGAGTGGAAAATGAAGGAGAGCTGAAGGAACAAATAAAAGACCAAAGGAAAAAAGTAGATGTGTTGTCTATTACTCAGACTAGAGGTAAAGTTTCAGTGACAATGACCTATAAAGTAGCCAGATTCAAGTAGTGTTACATCTGCTACTGGAAAAAAAAGTTTCTAGAAAAATGCAGGAGTGTTTGTAGCATAACCATTGGGAAATTCACTGAACATGTATATGGGTAATTGTATAAAAATTGAGGAAAGCATAGGAAATTTAAATCAAAGAAAAATAACAGTTCTTTACCTCAGCCCAACAGCAAGTATGTTCCAGTGTACATAAGAATTGCATGAATTTGTCTTTTGGTAATAATCAAATCTGTGGAATTTTAACAGGGGGACTAAGTGTGGCCACTTGTGTAGGGCAAGTAGATTTTCACCATGCTATTTCACAGCAAGTTGAAATTTCAACTGATGATGCAGCCGTGCCTGAGAGTATAAGGAATATGTGATCACACAAGAGAACTTGATTTGGTGATGCAATATGCAAATAGGCAGATATTAACTTCGATTTCCTGCTCTGGGCTCAACTGCAGCAAAGTCTACAGTGAAAGAGGATTAAAGAGCATGAGAAAGACTGACCCAGTGAAATCCAATGTGATATATGGAGCAGGTATTAGTAATGTTTTTGGATTAATGATTAACTAGACGGAGTTTAAAATCAATATATTCCTTAGCCTGAGGATGCTCTTGGAGAAGGGCAAAATTCTTTGTGAAAGCTAAAAGTGAAACAGAACTGGTGTGTGCATGTCATGATGGTTGCATCGATACAAGCCTACTGCAGCCTTGCATAATGTGAAAATGAGTGGCAAGTCTGCTAGTGCTGATGAACCAACCAAAGGAAGGAAATGTTGAGTGTTGATTGTAATCATCTGTGGGGAGGGTGAGGTCTTAATTGCTTGATTCAGTGTTTATCTGTTGTCAGATGCATTATTTTGGAAAATAATGCTCACAGTGTAAAGGTGAGGAATCAATGTATGAATTTCAAAGAACAAAAGCATCAACAATGGCGCCAAAGTACTGGGTTAAATTTGCAAGTATGTTGGAGGATAAAGTACATCATTGGTTCATATGTGGTGTCTAAGACTTCGAAGAAGTGGTTACGTTAAGGTTGCTGAGCTGACACTCCATTGAGCTTGGGGAGGAAGTCAACACTTGATACAACTGCAGTACCTTGATGTGCAATGCCTTGAAGATGGATCTCAACACCATAAGTTTCAGTAAGTTCAGCTGGATCAAACGTAGCACAGGTGCAATGAGAAATTTGCAGCATCACAGGTACATAACATTAGAGACTTGATTTACAAGAAAAATAACATGAATTAAACTTAATTATACACAGAACACAACTAGAACATAAAGTCTATTGTACTAACACGAGTGAATCTGCAGATGCTGGAAAAAAATAAAAAACACAAAATGCTGGCAGAACTCAGCAGGCCAGACAGCATCTATGGGAGGAGGTAGTGACGACGTTTCGGGCCGAAACCCTTCATCAGGAGTGAAGTAACATGGGATGGTCGAGGGGGGATAAGAAGTGGAGGGAGGGATGAAGTAGAGAGCTGGGAAGTGATAGGCTGGAGGGAAATAGGCTAGGGGGAAGGTGGAGAATTATGGGAAATAAGAGAAAGAAAGGTAGGGCTAGGGGGAGATTATAGTGAAGGGGGGAAGAGAGGGAGAGAGAACCGGACAAAAAGTATAGATAGGGAGGGGGGGCAGGGGTATCAATGGAGGTCTGTGAGTTGAATGTCTATTGTAGTGCAAGGTGGTTATAGAGTTACCATACTGAGGTAGTGATCATTCTGGTCTGTCTTGCTGATATGCCATATACAGTGGGAGAATGCAAGTTGTTACAGAGAACTTGGACAATGTCATAAATGGAGATTTAAGCCACTTCCAGTATCTTCAACCTGGAGCAACAGGATAGCGTAGTGCTTAGCACAACACTTTACATTACAGGGAAAGGGGTTCAGTTCCCAGCACTGTCTGTGAGGAGTTTGTACATTCTTCCTGTGACCGTGTGGATTTCCTGCTGGTGTTCCAGTTTCTCCCACAGTCCGAAGATGTAATGGTTGGTAGGTTAATAATTCACTGTAAATTGTCTGATAATTAGGCAAAGGTTAATTCTGGGGATTATTGGGTGGGACATCTTGAAGGGCTTATTCTGAGGCTACATCCACACTAGACCAGATAATTTTGAAAATGCCGTTTTCGCGTTTTAAAAAAAAAACAAAAAAAAATGATAGGCGTCCACACTAAGCGTTTTTGAAAATGCCTCTGTCCACATTAAAATGGGTATTTCGGCGAATCTCCTACTGCGCGTGCGCAGGACACATCTACCGAAAAGAAGTGACATATTTAGTGTCGAATCTCGCCATGAAAGACTTGGTGTGCGTTTGTCCAGTTCCAGACTAGAAAAACTGAATTGCCAGACGACGGACAGCTGTTGGCTCTCGCGCAGGAGGAGTTAAAACTGAAAAAAACATACTGGAGAGTATGGAGGGAACCGACAGTTCGTGGACAGTATGACCCGGCAGACGACGAACTTTGGAAAAACTGACTAACTCTGATGTAGACATGTTTTATACATTTAACAAGGTGCTTTATTAATGCAACAGTATTATCTTGTATTTCCATACAATGTTACATTAGGTTGTTACACATCTATTGTCAGAGAAGTACTTACATAAATAGGTAAACCACCTTCAAACAACCAAGGACAGAAAACAAGGCAAAGTGAGTATACTTATTTATTCAGTAAGTTATGGGTCAAGGTACTTGGTGAGTATATTTCTAACTCTTCTGTCTTCAGTCTCGTTGCCGTCTGTTCTGAAATTGTTAGGTTGCATTCAAGAAAACAATGAAATGGTGTGCTGCCGTCACCATCTGTTTCGGCATGTCATGACAGCATTTTTAGATTTCTCCGGTTACCCCATCCACACTGCTCGACCCAATCCAGCATTTTCAAATTTATACACTCTGGAGGGTGTTTTAGAAAAGCTCAATTTTTGGGGGAGGAAAACGCCGTTTCAGTGTGGACGGAGGGTCAAAAGGAAGAGGAAAAGCTTCGGTTACGGATTCATCTGGTCTAGTGTGGACGTAGCCTGAGTTGTACCTCAATCAATAAAAAATCAATCAATTTATGGACTGACACCATCCTTAACACCACCTTGTGATAGGGTAGGCGCTATCTTACCACTACCACCAGCACTCTTTCATAGAAGCAAACCAGCACAAAGAATTAAGGCAACTAAGCTTTAAATTTGTGTATGACTTTTTTATTGCAGAATGCAATATATTCATGTATTACATACAGTATAATTAGATTAACCCCTGCTCTAATCAAGTGTGTAGTAAAATTATAGAAGTGCACCTGGTTTGAGTGTACTGCAACTTGTGGTCACATTTACCTTGCAGAACAGTTTCCAGAATGAAACTCTACAAGTTCGTTTTTTCTTGGTAAACAGATCTAGACACTGTTCCTCCCCCAGTAATATTGGTGAAGTGCATACTGAACTGATACATTGTTGTCAAAGCAGTAAGTTGCCTGGTAGTGGTGAATGGAACATTTCAATCTGTAATGTTCTTAAAGATAAATATAGAACAAAATGAATTTGCCTCAAGGTTGTGCTTGCCATTAAAACATTTATCTAGTGATAATGAAATACTTACTTCATTTTCATTCTGTAAAGAGTATTATATAAAAAAAAGTTGAAAGCCACCAGTCTAATTGAATTGTGTTGTGCTGTGCCGGCATTGTGTGTATGATTATCAGTTTAAAAGCTAACATTTCCACTTTTAAATGTGGCCCTTGACTTATATTTATCTTCATGTTATCATTAACACATCCCACATTTTCATTAGGTGAGTGACTGACCATTAACTTCCTAAGAAAGTGCACTCATTTGAATCAAAATTCACTGTTTTGAAATTCATTATTTTGTACCAGCTAGCAAATTAATTTTTAACACCCTGCATTACAGAAGATCAGCTTTGTCACATGTACATCAAAACATAATAAAATGTGTCATTCTGTGGCAATGATCGAAGCAATCTGTGGATGGTGCTGGGGTTGTTCACAAGTGTCACCATGCTTCTGTGCCGATGCGGCATGCCAAAACTCACTAACCTTAACCTTTACTACTGTGGAATGTGGGAGGTTATTGGATCACTGAGGGGAAACCCAGTGATCACTGGGAGAATGTACAAGCTCCTCGTAGACACCAGTGGAAATGAAGCTGGGTTGCTGGTGCAGTAGCAGTGTTACGCTAGCACTTAATGAGCATGCTACCCCTCATTTCGATGTTTCAATGTACTTTGATAAGTAAAGCTAATCTGTTCAAAATTGATGTGGAAGCTGTAGGGGAAGTACGACAGTGGGGTGTGGGGAGGAGTGATCTCAGTATAATTAGATCAGAGGATATAAGCCAAGATTTTCAAGAACGTAGAACACTACACTATGGTACAGGCCGCTTGGTCCGCAATGTTATACCCATCCTTTGATCTTAGAATGGGTTATTCTAGACCTTCCCTCCTCTGTTTTGTTTATCTATGTGCCTGTATAGGTCTCTTAAATGTTCTGCAGGCAGCATGTTCCAACCACCCACCACTACTTATGTAAAACACAAAACCTACCTCTGACATCTTCACACTTTAAACATATTAAAGTTACATCCCCTCATGTTAGCCATTTCAGTCCTGGGGAAAAGTGGCTGTCCTCCTATCAAGTTGCTTCTCATCCTTCACTCCAAAGAGAAAACCCCAGCTCACTCAACCTACTCTCAGCAAGCTAGTTTCACTTGGGAAAATAAATCTCAAAGGTGGCAGAGAATGCAATGAAGGGAATTATCTGAGAGTATTTTGGTAATTAGTTCATTGCAATATGTACTGAGATGCAGTGAAAAGTATTTTGTAGCATGGAATCTAGGGAGATCATTCCATATACAAATGCACTGAGGTAGTAGTCTGTCATGTCTTGATAATGATAGGAGACCTGTGTAGGAGAGGTTTTAAAGTGGTAAAGTGTTGCACTGGGGCAGTTCCACTCTCAACCTCAGAAGTCTGGTTCCAGTGGTACGAGCAAGCATCTCAAACTGAAGTCTTGGTTGCAGTGCACGACCATGACATCTTCTGTGCCTTGTCATGCCCTTTGCTCCACATGGAGTGGTGCAGAACTGCCTTCCTAGCTGTTGGATCTCTCTGTTGACCTCATCTTCCCAGTCCACCAGAGCTGGCTTTGCTTGCTAGGACAGACATGTTCCTATCTCACCAGGATACGAGACCCGCTGGCTACCCTCACTTACTTTAGCCTGCTTGTTGAAACAGTGTACTGGGGTGCGGCTGCTGTCAAACGCAAACAGCTACTTGGAGCCATAGGTGAGTGCAGAATGTCCATTGGGGACCTAAGGTGAATGATCAGCCCCAGAATGCACAAGACAAGCCCCTTCACCAGAGGTGCTACCCCTCCCTGGACACCCCATACACCATTACAAAGCATATGTAGTGTTATAAACAAAATTGGTTAGGTTTAATTATATGGATGTAGAGGAGCCCAGAAGTGGAGCCACAAGCAAGAAGAAATCCTCAATAACATTCATGTAAGGTTAATGGTAAGAATGTGGAAGTCTCTGTTATTGTAGCAAGCCTTGATGCAGGGTATGATGGTTAAGCACACAATATATTTGATGAGGTTATATGAAGGGTGGGAAACACAGAATGTAGAACATAAGCCTATTTTGGATTTGTGGGCTAATTGGCTTGTTTCTTTGCTAATGCATAGCAAACTCTCATATCAAGCATGCTCCTCTTCAGTAGTCTCAGACTAGCAGACTTTACTGATTTGAATGTCCTTTCCATTATTACCCCAATTTGAAACTGAGGACTTTTTCAACTGCTGCCCAGTATTATAATTTTTAACCTGAAGTTTAAATGGACAGTGTGAACTGTGCCTCAGTGAGTGAAAAGGGAGTGTAGCCTTATGCCAATCGTCAAATGGTAGGATATTAAAGTTGCAATTTGAAAGGCTGGCTTTTCCAACAATGAAGCCACAAATTTAAGAGTTTAAAAAGTGCATTAAGATGCTTAATCCAGGTGCACAGCATACCAGCATGTGATGAATGTAAGATGCAAACGTAAGAAACAAAGCAGTGCATAAAATGCTGGAGGACCTCGGGCAGCATCTACAGAGAGGAATGGACACTTGTTTAGGGGACAAATGGTTACCCCGCTGGGTTTGTCCCTTTTCTCAGGTCTATAGTTCCTTAAAATCAAACTGCTCGGTGCTCCTTTCCTGCAGTAATCCCATATCACTTGAGGCTTTCCATTGGTAAGGGTTGACCATGTATATTGTATCCTCGCTGTCTACATGATATGCAAGCCAGGGTGGAGTGATATGTAGAACAAGCTGTAGCCCATGCAGCCGCCCCCCCCCCCACCCCCCCCACGCAGCTGATGAATTCATAGGAACAGCAGAGACTGGATGCACTTTGGCACCAGCGGTGTTGCAGGATTTGCCGGTCAGCATTAAACTCAACGTGGGCCTGCCGTAGGGACTCCAGCTCTGGAATTTTCCTCCGGATTTACTCCAGAAGCCTTCACTCATGAGTGGGTACAGCCGCAAGGCAGTGGAGGTTTGAGATCAAAGTTTTTCTTTTAGATGAGCTGTCAACCAAAACTGCCCAAAGTGACTAGTTTTAAGGTGACTGTAATGTGCCGTTGCCCTTTCTCTGAGTAGAAACAGTTCTGCCAGGCGTAGTAGCTAAGCCACACATGAAGGTCAGGAGCTGGCTGTCAGAGGCTATTCGAGATGGACTACTACGAGTATTTACTTGGTAGTGGGAACTTGTCCTCGGTACCTCCCCTGGCTGTGACAACCATAAGGAACTTGTATCTCTTTTTCTTGATATTGCAAAATCTATTGAGTAGTGTCTCAAATGTGCTCTGAGCTGCTGTAGTGTGCTCAGAATTCCAGAAGTACATTTCCCTTTTCCTCATTTTATTTCTAAATGGCTATCCCTGTACTTTGAGACTGATCTCTGGTTTGGTACTCTATTTAAACAAGTTTTATGTTGTTCGGCACTTGCCAAACACTCACTAGAACATGAGAGAGGGCTGAATGATAGTTTAAATTTAGATTGCTGAAGTCAGCTGTATTCATGTTTTGGCTCGTTGTCTGAACATTAGTTTACTGTAATTTCTGGTTTCAACTCCTGTGTTTTTTTTCCCCCTCATTCTTCTCGGAAGCCTCCTCTAGACCTTCACTATCATCTGTGCCGTTCCAGTTTAGTTTCTGCATACAACTGGTTTTATTCACTGTTTCTGCTTTGAGAATGTGGTTACTTCTCCCATGTCATCCTTTTTTGGCCTATTGGTCATCATAGTTCATGGAAAAGTGGTAAAACAGCAGTAATGGTTCCATGTACATTGGAACTACTATTCATGTAATTCTGTTTGTCCCGCTTCAAGCTTCCATGCATTGATGCTGTTTATACTGTGTTTGTTAAAAACAACCTGGTGATACTTGTCATCTTTATACTTATCAGAGATGACGTGATTTGGATGAGAGAAAACCAGTTTCTCAGCCTTTCGTGTCACTGTTCTTGTTGAACAAACATAGCTGCTGGGTTAGCTGATGATATTAATGGGAAGGACGCCTTTTAAGAAGCCATTTGCAAATAAATCAGAATTAGATTTATTATCACTGATGTGAAGTTTTTGGGGCAGCAGTGCAGTGCATAAAGTATACTAAAAATTGCAATAATGTATATGAGTAGTGTAAAAATAGTGAGATAGTGTTCATGGGTTCATTGTCTGTTCAGAAATCTGGTGGAGGGGAAGAAGCTGTTCCTAAAAGATTGTGTCTCTTGAGACTCTTGTACTTCCTCCCTGATGGTAGTAAGGAGAAGAGGTCATGACCTAGCTGGTGGATGTCCTTCATGATGGATGATATCTTTTTGAGGCACTGCCTTATGAGCGTCCTCTGCTGGGGAGGGTAGTGCCAGTGATGGGGCTGGCTGAGTTCTGCGATCCTCCGGATCCTTTTCTGATCCTTTGCATTGGCATCTTCATACCAGACAGTGATACAACACCAAACATATCTTTTACCCCCCCCCCCCCCCCCACTTTCTGTCGGAATCACTCCTTCTGTGATTCCCTTGTGTTGGTCTCTACACCTACCATTTGCCGCCTCCCTTGCCTCCATTCAAGGCTCCAATGAGTCTTTCCAGGTGAGGCAACACTTCACCTGCAAATCTCCTGGGGTCATGTATTGTGCCTGATGCTTCCACTGCTTCCTCTACATTGGTGAGACCCATCACAAGTCAGGAAACTGCTTTAAGCACCTCTGCTCCATTCTCAAAAAGCCGAACTTCCCAGTGGCCAAACATTGTAATTTCCATTCCCGTTCTGACGTGTCAGTCCATGGCTGCCTCTTGTGCTAAAATGAGGCCACACTCGGAGGAGAGGCAACACTTTATATTCTGTCCGGGTAGCCTCCAACCTGATGGCATGAATGTTGATTTCCCCTTACAGTTTTAAAAAAATATCTCCCTCCCTCCCCTCTTCTATTCCCCATTTTGGTCTCTTACCTTTTCAAACCAACCTAACACCTCCATCTGGGTCACCTCCCACCCCCACTTCCCTTTCTCCAATAGTCCACTCTCCTCTCCTGTAAGATTCCTTCTCCAGCCCTTACCATTCCCACCCACCTGGCTTCACCCATCACCTTCTAGATATCCTCCTTCCCCACCCCCCCCTTATCTTTTTATCCTGAAGTCTTTCCCCCCCCCCCCCCTTCCAGTCCTGATGAAGTGACTTGGCCTGAAACGTCGACTGTTTACTCATTCCATAGGTGCTGCCTGATTTGCTGAGATCCTCCAGCATGCTGTGTGTGTTGGTTTCGATTTCCAGCATCTGCAGACAGACTTTCTTGTATTACTGATGCAACAAGTTAGAATGCTCTCCGCAGTTTATCTTGATAAACATTGATTTAAAATTTTTTTGGGGTGGGGTGGAAATAAGTTCCTTCAAATAAACCAGTTACCATATGTTCAGTTATTTAATGAACTGATTTGTTCAAAGTAAACTAGTTGTTAAATCAGACGAAAGTCATTCTGAATTAAATGAGGAGAATGATTGGAAATTTTATTTGAATCTGAATGTGTTTAGCTGATGAACATTTCTGCTTAAAGGCATTCATCCATTTTATCTAAAGAGTGAGTCTGGGGCAAACTTGTATTTCTGGCTAATAGGTTTGTTTTCATTTCACAATGATTTTTTTTTAAACTTCATTTCCTCTAAAGGGCAAAAGCTATCCAAAAATACTAGGTTTAACAGGAAGAGTATTTGCTCTAATGACACTCTGTACTGGTGCATATAGCTTGAGTAGTGGCACTTCAATAATGCAAAAAAATTTAACTTTGGTTTATGTTATCAAATAGCTATGAACTTGGTTTTATTTAGCATTTTATTTTTGCTTCAGTTTGGAAATGGTACATAGATTTTGTGAAGCAGATTTAAATACTGCTATTACAAGAACTACTTTTCTCTGAGCAACTTCCCTTTGGTTCAAAATGAGAATCAGTCTGCCAAATTGCAGTTTTGCACTGCAGAATGGAGAACTTGCAGCTGTTCATAGTAATGAAAAGGTTCAGGCGATCAATGCTGGAACTATCCTGGTTCACAATTTATATAATCAATTTGCATTTTGGAATCAAAAACATTTTCTAAATTTGTGCGTGCACCAAATTTGGGTGGGACTGAGCAATGGGAGGGGATTTATATTAGTATATAAACACAGCAAAGATGTGTAATAGGCATAAACTTCAACAAAGGTAAAGGACTTTGCAAAAAAGTTGCATTGTCTAGAAATTAAGAGAACAAATGGGACAGCACTAAGTTGATTAATTAGACCATTAAGAAAGAAAGCCAAATGTTCAACACACAAGATTCTGCACATGCTGGGAATCCACACAAATGCTGAAGGAACTCAGCAGGTTGGACAACATCTATGAAGGGGAATAAAGAATTGATATTTCAGGCCAAAGGGGGAAGAAGCTAGAATAAGGTGAGGGGAGGGGATTGTGTACAAATTGGCAGGTGATGGGTGAGGACAAGTGATAGGTCGAAAAGGAGAGATTGCCCTAGAACAGTGGTTCCCAACCTTTTCTATGCCCCACATCCCTAGGAAATGTTTGATTAATGTTTGTACCCCCTACAAAAGTAATATCACATTTGAAGATGAAGTCCAATTTCTAGTTATTGAAGCACATACAATACTGCAGGTGAACAAATTGAACTTAAAAAAAAAAGCTTTTAACTCGGTGCATAAAATGCAAATATAAATTGAGCAATTAGATTCTAATTTATTCAGAAAAAATTGTAAACAGTAAATTGATGAGACTCCTTGACTTTGAGGTGTAACTTCCCAGGTAACACTGATGAGAATCCTCAATGCTGACTTGGGCAGTGGGAGTCTGCAGTGAGTTTACATCTCTCGACTCGGGCAGCAGGAGATTGGAGTGTGCTTGGGACAAACATTACTACCACATCTCAAGGTACACTGGCGGCTGGCTGAGTGATGACTCGTGACTTGTCACTCAAGCACACAAGCCACTCTTTGTCGCATCCCCTGAAATTCCATCTCGCACCCCAGGTTGGGAACCCCTGCCCTAGAAGAAGGTGATGGGCAGATGAGGAGAAGTGATGAGAGGAGAGCCAGAATGGGGAATGAGAAAGGTGAGAAGCGGAGGAAGAGAAATTATTGCAAGTTGGAGAAATTAATATTGACCAAAACGAAACTGTTGTATTTTTGTGAAGTGTGAACTTGAAAGCAGAGATGCACCAACCTGGAATCTGACCTTGGTTCGATCTGGAGTACTGTGTTACTCTGGCCATTTTAGTCCAACTAGTGTATAGCTTGACAGAATACAATGATTTGCAATCCTGGTAAGACTGAGAAGCTGTCTTTGTCAGCATGGAATGAATAGGCTGGGTCCAATTTAAAGAATGAGTTTTAGAGAAAGTTTATTCATGAGATTTGAAATTAATACATTTCTGCTTGCATGGAAGAGCAAAACATTAGCGGTCAATGAAAGCAAATTACCAGTAAATCAAGATTGCTTAATGATATTTCCAGTACTCGGGTATAAAGGAAGAATGAAATAATTTTATGCCAGATCTGATGCAGCACAGAAATGCACAAGACAAAAAACAGAGTAAAAACACAAAGAGCAATCATGAGGAAATCTGCAGATGCTGGAAATTCAAAAAACGCACACAAACACACACTGTCGACCCGAAACGTCGACAGTGCTTCTCCTTATAGATGCTGCCTGGCCTGCTGTGTTCCACCAGCATTTTGTGTGTGTTGTAAAAATAACAAATATAGCTTGTATGCACAGATTATCTGCACGTACAGTACATAAAGTGATGCTAGGCACAGGAGTGTACATACATAAGGTGACTGACAGGAAATGATAAAGTAGTGATGGTGGGGGTTGTGGAGTGGTGGGTTGGTGAATAAAGGTGTTGATCAGCCTTACTGCTTGGGGGAGATAACTGTTTGAGTCCAATGGTATCAACTATAAAGGAACTTAAAGTTCCCTGAACAATGAGAATGGAACCTGCTGTTAGTGGTATTGTTTCGCCTAAGAGGAAATGGATGTGTTAAATAAGGATGCAAGGAACCTTGACCGTAAATGATTGAATAGACTCATTGGACATCATGTAATTTCCATGTAAGTTTAAATCTAATGCTTATCTTTATGTTATCAAAATCTGTACCAGCTTGCTTCACTTTTTGGGTACAAGATGTCAGTTATCAGAACTGGGGTTTAACCAACATTTTAACTCTTCTGCTGTTTCTTAATGCAAATTATATTTGTGGGGCCAATCATTTTTCTTGGTGAGTGGATACAATTCTATTTCCATTTGGCTTTATCTGGCAGATGAATAGACCTTTTTTTTAAGCAAATGTGTATACTGATCCTGAGTTCCTTTGCTCATGTTGAGGGTTAAGCTAGTGAGCTGATGGGTTACAAGAGCAGTTGAATAGTTGGGTTATTCAAGTGGAATGCCTCCTACAGGAGTTGCATTAAAAATTATTTCCTTGTAGCATTTTGATTATATTTATAGATGCTTGGTGTTCATCTCCTCGCCCTTCTTCCAGTTCTTGAATTTAGGGAAGTATCAGTAAAGATATTTTGATATCTCTGTATTTATGATTTAATCAAAGAACATTTATCATCAAAGAATATGTAAATTATATACCTTGAGATTTGTTTGTTTTAGGCAGCCACAAAGCAAGAAACCCAAGAACCCAATTATCAGTATACTTTATGAAATATGTCAATTATACTGCAATATTGTTAACCAATTCAGAATATTTGGCTGTTTCATAGGGTTTAAATCCTTCTCAGCATTGGACACTTGTATTAAAATACCTGTGGCTTTTTTTCAACATGCTTTCAAAATTAATGTGAAACTCTGTTAATTGCCCACAGCATGAACCCCCACCCAACTTTGCTTCTAAGCCTGAAGGCACACTCAATGATTCAGGAATAGCTTTTTCCCCTCTGCCATCAGATCTCTGAATGGACATTGAACCCATGAGCACTATCTCACTTTTCTCTTTATGTACTAATTTAATTTAACTTTTTTAATGTATGTATACTTATTGTAATTTAGTTTTTATTATGTATTGCAGTGGACTGCTGTCATGACAACGAGGGGACAGAACATCACAAAATAACTTTTCCACTCTAGCTGTCCTCCCTCCTTCTCCCCACCCCCCCAACATTCAAGAAAATCATGCCTGATCTGCCCCAGGCTTGAACTCTTTTGTGCCAATTCCCATGGCTTCTAGTGTCTCAATCCTTTCGCAGGTTGTCTGCCTCCACCTTAAAAGCTTCCAACGTCAGGTATTTGGTAATGGAAAAATGAAAATGATTTGGTTAAATTGAATCCTGAACTATGTATTCAAAAGGGTGGAGCATGGATTGTAATTGGACATCATAAGATGATTTGCTGCCTTGCAAAGTCTGCCATAGCCAGTTTTCCTTCTTTCAAAATTGGTCTTTTTTTCTAGTGAATTCAGTGTAAGATTGTGGGCTGAGGGGTCTGTGGAACTGTACTATGTTTCAAGATTGAGCTTTTTCTCATCTTGTGCTCGGGTCGTGTTCTTGGTGAGCCGTAGGGACACTTCAGCAAGCTTAGTGTAACTAGGATTCTTGTGCGTGAATTTTGTAGTTGGATATTCACTTTGACTGGACAGCTTTAAGTGTTTATTATTGTTTGAGAATTTTTTAAAAAAATCCATTTTACTCAATGTCTTTCCAATTCATGTATCCCTAAATTTTGTATTTTTATTACTTTGATTAATATTTTATGTGCGCTCATTATCAAATCAGTTTGTTCAAGAAGATGGAAATTAAAAATGTAGTTAACATTAAGAAATCGTACTTGGTAGCTTTTGACAATTTATGATCTAATTCAGCTTGTGGTATCAGTGAATGTTTGGAATGTTGTCCGCTACAAATGGAATGTTCCCAAGGCCATTTTGCAATGTTTAATGTTTATTACATGCAGTATGTTTAAACTGACATGACCCTCTATTTGACTTGGAAGGAACATATATTTTCAAAATGGCTTTCCTTGCTTGTGAGTAAAATGTTATAATCAGCTTAGTTGCAAAAATGCTTAATGCAAACTTCCCAATTCCTGCTTGGATAGCTTAGTAAATAGAGTTTAACTACTTTTTCATTTTTTTTTTATTTTTTACAGTTCTTGACACAGCATGTACTGACACTGATTTTGCCATTAGCTTTTGCTTAATAGCGATTCATTGAAACTTAATTCCATCTTGTGGTCTTGCGTGCCCTCCTTTGCTGCACTTGCACTAGTTTTAACTACAGCATTACTAATCTGTGCAGATTTTCATCTTGAAATGTTAGCATTCATTTTGAGAGGACTACAATATAAAAGCAAGTATATAATGCTGAAGCTTTATAAGGCATGAGTCAGACCACACCGTATATCATGAGCAGTTTTGAACCCCTTACCTAAGAATTGATATGCTGGCATTGGGGAGCATCCAGAGGAGATTCATGAGTTACCCTGGGAATGGAAGGGTCAACGTATGAGGAGTATTGATGTCTCAGGGCCTGTATTCGTTGTACTTTAGAAGAATGGGGGTGGGGAGATCTCATTAAAACCTTTCAGATATTGAAAGCCCCAGAGTGGACTTGGGGAAGTTTATAGTGGCAGAATCTAGGACCAGAGGGCACAGCCTCAGAATACAAGGACATCCCTTTAGAACAGGGATGAGGAGTTTCTTTAGCCAGAGTGGTGAATCTGTGGAATTCATTGCCGCAGACAGCTGTGAAGGTCAAATCATTGGATATATTTAATGCAGAGGGTTGAAAGTTCTTGATTAGCAGAGAGAAGGGAGGTGAATAGGTTAAGAGGAATAGTAAATCAGCCATGATGCAAAGTTTGCCCAATTCTTATGTCTTGTGGTCTTGATGCTATCTGGGATTTAAAAATGATCTCAACAGGAATGAATAACTTTGCATTAGCCTTTCCTTTGTCAAGCACCTTTAATTAGAATGGTGGTACAGACTTTGTCAAGATTGTTGAAGGTGAAACCTGTGGAATAACCTTAAAGAATCAGAATCAGGTTTAATATCTCTAGCATATTTTGTGTAATTTATCAACTTTGTGGCAGCAAAAACTGAATTGCAGTAAGTATATATGTATATTAAATAGCTTAAGTAATGCAAAATCAGAAATAAAGTAGAGGTGGTGTTCATGGGTTCAGTGTTCATTTAAGAATCGGATGGCAGGGGGAAGAAGCTGTTCCTGAATTGCTGAGTGTGTGCCTTTGGGCTTCTTTCCCTCCTTCCTAATGGTAACAATGAGAAGAGGGCACGTCCTTGGTGGTGGGGGTTATTAATGATGGACAGCACCTTTCTGAGGCACCGCACCTTGAAGATATCTTGGATACTACAGAGAGTAGTACCCATGATGGAGCTGATTAATTTTACAACTCTGCAGTTTGCTTAGATCCTATGCAGTAGGCTGCCCCGGTATACCAGACACTGATGCAGCTTGTCAGAATGCTTTCCATGGTACACCTGTAGAAGTCTTCAAGTGTTTTAGGTGACAAACCAAATCTCCTCAAACCCCTAATGAAATATAGCTGCTGTCTTACCTTTTTGGCTGCATCCTTATGTTGGGACCAGGTTAGATAATCAGATATTGACACCCAGGAACTTGAAATTGCTCACTCCCTCCACTTCAGGTCGTTCTGAGGATTGGTTTGTGTTTCCTAGTCTACCCTTTCAGTGAAGCAATGATTCTGCTTTTGAAAATAGTGGGCCTTAGTCTTAACCTGTTGCCAGGTTCTTGTCAAGGATAGAACATTTGGGTCAAATCCATTTTCTGTTTGGGATGTACTTCTATCTAAGCAGCCTGGGTGGCATGAAAACTTAGTTACAAGAAAATCTGCAGATGCTGGAAATCCAAGCAATACACAGTGCTGGAGGAACTCTGCAAGCCAGGCAGCATCAATGGAAAAGATAGTCGATTCGTCGACTGTTTACTCTTTCCCATTGCTGCCTGGCCTGCCGAGTTCCTGCAGCATTTTATGTGTATTGCATGAAAACATAATTGTATGAGTAGTTTTGTGACAACGAAAGAATCAGGGTTTTTATGACAATATGTTGTGAAACTGGTTTTGTGAGAGCAGTACAGAACAAGACATTTTAAAAAAGAACTATGTTATTTTAAAAATAAAACTGCAAAAGAGTTAGGTAAGGTGAGGTATGGAACATTCAGAAATCTGTTGACGGAGGGGAAGGAGTAGTTTTAGTTGGTCCTAAAACGTTCAGTGTGGTTCTTCAAGCTCCTGTACCAACTCCGTGATGGTAGTAATGAGAAGAAGGTGTGTCCGGGTGTTTTTTATTCTTCTTTCTTTTTCCTTTTGAACACATTCTACCAGTAACTTCAACTTTGCACTAGTCTTAAACGTATGAGTAGCGATTAACTACAAAGTGTCTCTGCTTGATGGATCTAAAAGCCTGTTCTGTCACTTTTCCAGAAGGCACAGCTTCAGTCCTTGTGCTCTTATTACTGACCTCTAGTGGTCAGGGCACTCTTGCTTTATTGACGTGAGATTCTGAAGATGCTGGAATTTTGGGGAAACAAAGTGCTGGAAGAACTCGGCAGGTCTGGTAGCATGCAATGCTTTGGCCCAAGACCCCTTATTAGGATTGGAAAGGAAGTGGGGAAGAAGGTGGGGAGAGGCAAGGGGCGCAAGGTGACAGGTGAGACCATGTGAGTGAGGAGATAGATGGGTGGAGAGTCTGTTTCTGTTCCATTGCTTGCATGGGTCATCAGATAAAACTAAAAGTGATAATGTTATCATGGTTTTATGTTAGGCTATTGTGTATATTTTTTTCAGTTTCTCTGCAGGATTTTAAGATTATTGTATAGGTTTTTATTCTGACTTTCAGTAATTGGTTTCCCAGCAACGCTTCCTGTGCTATTTTACCAATGCTAAATAAGTGCCTGAATATGTTTAAATCCAAGCCAATATGTTGCATTACATGAAAAGTCCAACCTCCAGCAATCACCCTTTTAGAAACCACAAGTCATTTAAAACAATTATGCTGCCACATAAAATAAAACTAATGACTATAATTAACTGGATTGCAAGTAGTTTAACATGGAAATCCTCCCATTTTCATCTTTTTGTTTTTAAAGCTACACTTTGTTTCCAGAGAGACTTTAATGCAAATCACAAATCTGCATGCTTTTTAGCTATAGAGATAGAGAAATAATATTGAGAAATATTTCTGATTTTGTCAGCTGAGGTTTGGCAGTAGATACAAAATTTTGCCGGTTTGGAGGCATCATTGGAGAGATAAATGGCTGCCTGCTCAGATGGCATTTATTCATGTTAAAACTTGCAAAGGCAAATATTATGAATGCTGTATGCCAGTTGCAGGATATTTTGATGTAATTTCTATCTGTCAGTGTCTCTGCTTTTTGCATCTAAATCCCATGAGTATATAAAATCTAATAAATGCAGATGACGCAAGGGTTATATGCACTGACAAGGAAATGGGATTGTGTAGTCAATGTATTACCTAGCAGGTGAAATCTTTATTTATATAAAAAAAAATGCCTTGGAGGGTGGGAATGAGTGGCTGGTTTGGAATATGAATGTAAATTCATAATTCATTTAAATCATAGTGAAATTAGGAGTCTTTGCAGCATGTTGTTGGAAAAATATGTTGGAAATGAGGCTAAAGAAATTTGGTCATGTCTCCTTTTAACCCTCACTGTTTTTTATAGATGCATAATTAAAAGCTATCATGAAACAATATGGAAACACGAGGAAATCTGCAGATGCTGGAATTCAAGCAATGCACATAAAATGCTGGTGGAACACAGCAGGCCAGGCAGCATCTATTGGAAGAAGTACAGTCAACGTTTCAGGCTGAGACCCTTCATCATGACCAAAACGTCAATTGTACTTCTTCCTATGCAGCCTGGCCTGCTGCATTCCACCAGCATTTTGTGTGTGTTCCAAGAAGCAATATGGCTTGGTATGGTAACTGCTTTGCCTGAGACCGCAAGAACTGTGGACGCAGTTCAGCACATGGAAACCAGCCACATCTTTATGGACTCTACTCTTCTCACTGCATCAGTAAAGCATCCAACATATTGGGGAAAAAAGCCATCTACCATAGACATTCTCTTTGTTTCCCCCTCCCATTTGGCAGAAGATGCTGGATTGAAGCTGCTTGGCTTTTATCCTGTAGTGTAAAATTATTGCATGGTCCCTTTGTGCAATAACATGGACTCTTGACCTCAATCTACCTCACTATGGACTTTTTACTTATTACTTGCCTGCACTGCACTTTGCAACTGTAACACTTCATTCAGCAATCTGTTGTTGCTTTCCCCTTGTATTACCTCAATGTACTGATGTGATGAAATAATCTTTATGGATGGCATGCAAAACATGTTTTTCACTGTTGTCAAAGTTTGTCAGTATACCTCAGTGCATGCGACAATAATAAACAAACTTAACAGCAGGAATCCTTCGTTGGGAATAATGATTTATGTGGAAATCCGTATATTAACCCTGGTTTAACTCTAATCTAAGGATCAATTTAAGCCCCCTCCTGTTCTTTAAGTCTATGAACTGAAAACAAAAGATACACTGGTACTATTGCACTTTCAAATTGATTCAAGTAATTGAATATCCTCACTTTGATTATAGCAAACTTGGTCTCAAGAATTTCTTAAAAGTATCTTGTGAAATAGCAGAACTAATTTGTTTCTGAGTAGACAGTCTTTTTAGCAATAAATCTTTCTATGGTATCAAATAATTGAAAGTGATACATCAGTTGATGTGGAGAAGGTTTGTTTTCAATCCAGATGCCAAGTAAATTGCAACAACTATGACAGACAGCCGCAATATTTAATACAAGCTCTAGTGATCTGGCTTATTTGAATGTTTGCAGACTTTTGTATGGCTAGTTTTACCGTAGCAGGGGCAGATTGATATCTGAGCGTTAGACATTTGGTCAAGATGTGTACAGTTGTATAGATGAACAAATATATTGACTGACCAGATGGCTTGACAGCATCACAAAAGAAAACTGACATAACTATGCAAAATGGAATACAGAAAATGAAATGTATTACCATATTCCATGATATTTTCAGAATAAGTTTTTTATTATCACTAACGTATTGTGAGATTTGTTTTATTAAATTTCCAATAACCACATGCTACTGGTGTTGGGCTTGCAGATGCACAATTGCCATGCTTTTCCTTACTACCCTTGAAAAGGGCAACTGCTTTAGCTGTCCTCATCGTCTTGATACTTCACCTTGCCAGTGTAGATATAAAACCTCATCAGGATAGCCAGCACTTTTTAACTTGCCTCCCATTGCAGTCTGGAATAAATGTCATCAAGGAATGAAGATTTATCCACCTTTTAAGCAGCATGGTAGCGTAGTGGGTAGTGCTTTACAGTATAGGCCGGGGGTCGGCAACCTGCGGCTCCCGAGCCATTTGTGGCTCTTTCACCTCTGTGCTGCGGCTCCCTGTGGCTTTGGGAAATAATTGGTCAGTATTTAATTAAAATGTATTTTATGTTAGTTTGTTAGCTTTTGAAATGTAATTATGGTGATCTTGTACATTTCCTGCCACATCCGAAACGGCTCACAATTAGCCAGCATTCCGGCTAAGGGAGATAGCCTACGGGGGTTTGTGAGTATGCGTCTTTTGCAGCATCTGCGTCCATGGGGGCTGGGTTGAGGGAGGCTTAAAAGCAAGGCTGTTTAGTTCGAATAAAGCTATCTTTGACTGCAGTTTACTGACACCGCTACAACGTGTTTTTATCGCTGGCTGTCCAGACGGAAGGTGCTGAAACGCTTTGTCGCGTGTCTGGAAGAAGTGAAAACTTTCCTGGGCAGCAAAGGGCTCACCTTTCCTGAGCTGGAACAGCCAGAGTGGCTGGAAAAGCTACACTTCATGGTAGACATGACAGCGCACCTGAACACGCTGAACACAGCTCTTCAGGGGAAAGGACGTACAGCCCTGCACATGTTGGAGGATGTTTTGGCATTCGAGCGCAAGTTGACAGTGCTTGCCAGAGATTTACAGAAAGGCACTTTGTCTCACTTCCCCAATTTGAGAGAGTTCAAACAAGGTCACGACATGATAATTTCGGAGTATTTACATTCTGCAATCATCGCAATGCAAACATCGTTTGGGAAACGCTTCTGTGAGTTCAGAGAGGAAAAAAACACATTATCCTTCCCGGTCACTCCCTTAAGCATCGATCCTTCCCTACTGAATACGACTGCATTGGCAGGTGTGAGTCAACCTGATCTTGAGATGGAACTGGCCGACATAGCCGACAAAGACATATGGGTGTCCAAGTTTAGACGCTTGACAGCAGACCTTGAAGATGTTGCCCATCAGAAGGCCGTTCTTGCTCAGAAACACAAATGGAGTGATATTGAAAACCTCACAGATGACAGCTTGCAATCCTGTGTAAAGATGAAGGTGACATCATACAGCCCTGATGTGCAGACGCTGTGCGCTGAGGTCCAGGAGCAGAAATCCCATTAACCAAGTATGATAAATATTTTAATTGCCTATTATTTTACTTATATTCATATTTTTTCATAGTTCAGTGAAATAGTCCTTTCATTTTTCAGGATGACAGCTGGCTGACGTTATTTTTGGTTTGCTGCTGGCGGAAAATTTAAGTTCGGCGTTTTTCATAAATACAAGAAGGACTCAAATAGACATTGAATATTTTACTTAAAAGTAACTTTCAACCCAACGTCTTTTTTTCGGAGTTCAAAATGTTTTTGTTGCATGCAGAAATGTAATTTCGTTTTCTCTGCAGGAGTTCATCAATTTCATAAATGCAACACATTATAGTTTGTTTATACATAGCATAAAGGCAAAAAAAACGTTGTATGCAGTGTTATTTCATTTTAAATGTCAAACGGGTTTTGCGGCTCCCAGTGTTTTCTTTTCTGTGGGAAACGGGTCCAAGTGGCTCTTTCAGTGGTAAAGGTTGCTGACCCCTGGTATAGGCAAAGGGGTTCAATTCCTGCTACTTTTTGTAAGGAGGTTGAACGCTTTCCCTGTGACCGTATGGGTTTCCTCCTGGTGTTATGGTTTCCTCGCACAGTCTGAAGACCTACTGGTTGGTAGGTTAATTGGTTATTATTACTTGTCCCATGATTAGGCTAGGAATTGCTAGGTGGCATGGCTTGAAGGCTTATTCCACACTATGTAGCAATAAATAAAAATCCCGCTAAAGTGTTAACTACCTCATGTTTTCATAAGGAGACTTGCTGTAGAATTTCATCTTCCCTTTCACTCAATTCTCCAATTCCAAACTGCTTATGATAGAATATTCATTTAGGACCTTGCTTTTGCCTTCTAGTTCTACATGCAGAATGCCTCGGTTGTCAGTTTTGCATGGTTATTCTTTTATTCTTGTATTTAGAGACCTCATTGTGATCCTTCTTTACCTTCCTAATTTCCTTTTAAAGCATCTTCCAAATTGGCATTCTTGACTGGTCCTTCTCTATTACTTTTTCTGTGCTTTATTTTCCTTTATTCACCCCTTCACATCTAGGGCTCCCTGTAATTGTTAATCTTGGCTTTCATCCTTGCCCTGAACTCCAGTTATTTTTCCTTTTAAATGCTTCCCACTGCAAAGATGCAGAACAGCCTGCAAGCAGATGTTGCTAGTTCAGCTTTGCCAGGTTTTCTCTTATTTTAATGAAGTTGGCTATCCCAAATTTTAAGATATGTATTCCTCTTCATCTTTATCCTTTCCTTAACCACTTCGATTTGTGGTTTTCTGTAAAGATGCTGTCCTCGTGACATTTCCTTCACCTGACTATAGTTATATTCCCCCAAAGGGAATTAGGGTAATGTTTCATCCCTTGTTGGTCTATCCTAGCCCTAGTCCTGACGAAGGGTCTCAGTCCGAAATGTCTACAGTGCTTCTTCCTATAGATGCTGCCTGGCCTGCTGCGTTCCACCAGCATTTTTGTGTGTTGCTTGAATTTCCAGCATCTGCAGATTTCCTCGTGTATGTACCATACCTGTATTTTTTTCATATCTTGTGCATTTAAACTGGATACCTGTTCTTTCCTGTTAAATGTTAGGTGGTTTTTAATATTCCCCAATGAATATGATGATGTTTCTATTCTATTTTAATAAGAGTTAACACATGTGACAGGCCCTTTTGGCCCAATGAGCCTGCACTGCCCAAGTACTCCCATGTGACTGACTAACCTCATAATCTGTATGTCTTTGGATGTGTGAGGAAGCCCATGTGGTCAAAGGGAGAACGTACAAATTCCTTACAGACAGTTGTGGAATTTGAGCCTGGATCACTGGCGCTGTAATGGGATTATTGCCAACCACTATGCTGCTTTGCCACCTGCATTCTCTACTCTTTTGAGGAGCCTTCAAGGAGATCTTCCCTCAATAAAGTTGATTGGCAAAAGGAATACACAGCTGGAGAAGGGAGAGGATCATGGGACGGGAGGCCTAGGGAGAAAGAAAGTGGGAGGGGAGCACCAGAGGGAGATGGAGAGCAGGCAAGGAGTGATTGAGAGGGACAGAGAGAAAAGGAGGAGGAAACCTGGAAGTTCTCTCTCCAGCACTTGTCGTTTGAGCATTGTTCACCTCGCATCTCATGTATAATCTTTTTTCCTGTCGTTATTCTCTGAACAATATAGTATAACGACTATTTACATAACATTTACATTGTATTTGGTATTATAAGTGATCTAGAGATGATTTAAAGTATATGGGAGGATGTGCGTAGGTTATATGCAGATACTTTGCCATTTTATACAAGGGACTTGAGCATCCGCCTTTTTTGGTATCCGCGGGGAGATCCCGGAACTAGTCCCCTCCGCGGATAAGGAGTGCCAACTGTAATGTCCGGGTTGCCATAAGGGCAATTTGTCGCACTGGTTTGTCAGAAACCCACAAATACATCACCTTGTAAAATGGTAAGTTGTGCCTTACATTTCACGTAAAAGTATGGAAGTAGCTCGCTTAACTGAAGTCCATCCAAAATACTGTGTGAAGACCTAGCTGTTTTAGAGGCTCCTCCATGGGACATTGTGCAGGCTGTTGGCCATTGTCAAATTAACCACATGCTTGGTTTGTCTGAAACACACTAATACATCACTGTGTAAGCCATGTTTTACCATTTACATTTACTGAGGCACAAGTGAGATAGTCATTGATGCATCTCATGTGTGCGTTTATTGCAGAGGTGCTTTATAGATGCTGGGTGTATTTTTCAAGTGCAGACATGATTGCAGTGGAGTGAAGGAAATATACTCAGGTTGCAGCCTGAGAAAATTGGATACCTCAGTCATGAAAATGTTGTAAGGTCTTTGTCAACTTAAAATCCAATTTGAAACTTGGCTGAAAGATGGGAAGCTTAGTAGTTTTGATTACTTGTGAATTTGTATGAGATCATTACCCATTACAGCAGTGTTTGGTAACTTCCACTTTATATGGTGTAGAAATATCTTGTACCTTTGCCCTTTTTGGTTTTGGATCCCTCAGTTGCCTTGATTCTTGTATCTCTAATTCCTCAGTGTTGACAGGTGAATATAGTGACACAGGCAGTAGATCTTTTGCTTCACAGCTCCAGCAACCCACACTGCTGTCTTTGTGGAGTTTGCACATCCCCTTTGACGACATGGGTTTTACACTAAGTGTGCACCCTTTCTATGGTTTACACACCCTCCTTGTAGTGAGGTGACCAGAACTGAGTACAGTACTCCGTGGGGTCTGACCAGGCTTCTATACAGCTGTAACATTACCTCTCACCTCTTGAACTCAATCCCACGGTTGATGAAATCCAATGCATCGTATGCCGGCTTAACCACACAGTCAACCTGTGTTACAGCTTTGGGTGTCCTGTGGAGTCGGACCCCAAGATCCCTCTGTTCCTCCACACTGCCAAGAGTCTTACCATTAATGCTATAATTCTGCCACCATATTTGACCTACTAAAATGAACCACCTCACACTTATCTGGGTTGAACTCCATCTGCCACTTCTCAGCCCAGTTTTGCATCCTATCAATGTCCAACTGTAACCTCTGACAGCCCGCCACACTATCCACAACACCCCGAACCTTTGCGTCATCAGCAAATTCCCTAACCCATCCCTCCACTTCCTCATCCAGGTCATTTATAAAAATTATGAAGAAGAAAGGTCCCAGAACAGTTCCCTGAGGCACTCCACTGGTCACCAACCTCCATGTAGAATATGACCTGTCTACAACCACTCTTTGCCTTCTGTGGGCAAGCCACTTCTGGATCCTCAAAGCAATGTCCTCTTGGTTCTCATGCCTCCTTATTTTCTCAATAAGCCTTGCATGGGCTACCTTGTCAAATGCCTTGCTGAAACCCATGTACACTATATCTATGGCTCTACCTTCATCAATGTGTTTAGTCACATCCTCAAAAAATTCAACCACAATCTGCCTTTAACAAAGCCATGTGGACTGTTCCTAATCATATTATGGCTCGCTAAATATTCATAAATCCTGCTTCTCAGGATCTTTTCCATCAACTTACCAACCAGTGAAGTAAAACTCACTGGTCTATAATTTTCTGGCCTATTTCTACTCCCTTCCTTGAATAAGGGAACAACATCTGCAACCCTCCAATCCTCGAACCTCTCCCGTCCCCATTGATGCAAAGATCATTGCCAGAGGCTCAGCAATCTCCTCCCTCACCTTCCACAGTAGCCTGAGGTGTATCTCGTCTGGTCTTAGTGATTTGTCCAACTTGATGATTTCCAAAAGCTCCAGCATGTCCTCTTCCTTCGAGTTTTTCAGTCTGCTGTAAGTCATCCCTACAATCACCAAGATCCTTTTCCGTAGTGAATACTGAAGCAAAGTATTCATTAAATACCTCTGCTATCTCCTTCGGTTCCATGCACACTTTTCCACTGTCACATTTGATTGGTCCTATTCTCTCACATCTTATCCTTTTTTCTTCCCATACTTGTAGAATCCTTGGGGGTTTTTCCTTAATCCTGCTTACCAAGGCCTTCTCATGGCCCCTTCTGGCTCTCCTAATTTCTTTCTTCCTGCTAGCCTTATAATTTTTGTAGATCTCTATTATTACCTTTTTATTTGAACCTCTCGTAGGTTTTCTTCATGACTGGATTTTCAACAGCCTTTGAACGCCATGATTCCTGTACCCCTACCATCCTTTCCCTGTCACATTGGTATATACCTATGCAGAACACCATGTAAATATCCCCTGAACATTTGCCACATTTGTGCTGTACATTTCTCTGAGAACATCTGTTCTCAATTTATGCCTGATAGCTTCATATTTCCTCTTACTCCAATTAAACACTTTCCTAACTTGTGTACTCCTATCCCTTTCCAATGCTATAGTAAAGGAGATAGAATTGTGATCACTATCTCCAAAATGGTCTCCCACAATGTCCCAGCAGTCTCTTCCCTCAGTTCCTGAGTAACCTGGAGTATATTCTGTCGGCTGTGGTGACTTGTATATCTTAAAGTTTTTCCAGAAGCTCCAATATTTCAGATGCTTCAAGATGGCGGCATGACGCAGTTTGTAGCGGCATCTCTGGAGTTGATATCTATTACTTGTCAAGCGGGGTGCCATGCACAATCATAATCTGATGAAAAATAGACGTGGGAGCATGGAGGAACATCTGGAAATCTCCAGGAAGGCCTTCTTTGTTGCTGCTGCTGTTGAGGTCCAGGTCTCTGCTGGGAAGAACAGGCCCCCAGTCCTTGGGGTCATGTTGCCGGTGGCGGGGTTGTCATAGTGCACTCGGCAGAGGATGGTGCTTAAAGAGGCTGTGCCAGAGGGGATGGTCGGATGGTTGGAGGCTCAGAGATTTGACAGACTTGGAGTCTGCTGTGGTTGGAGCGCTTTCACTGTGTGCTGCATCTGTGAGGCTGAGTCCAACGGTGTCATGGAAGTACATAGTAGGGGTATTCCCTTCTGCTGCCTGCGTGGGATAATGAGTCTATCAGGACCCTGAGGACCTGTGGAAACTGTTGTGGTTTCTTTTGAACTTGTAGTCTTTTAACATCTTTGGGCTATTTTTTACCATGCCCATGATCTGTCTTTTTTTTTATCAATTATGGTATTGTATGCACTGTTGTAACTATATGTTATAACTATGTGGTTTTGTGTAGGTCTTGTAGTTTTAGTTTTTGGTTTGTTGGGTGGTAGAGTTGGTCTCCTGACTTGGTGTGTCTGGGTAGTCTTGTTTTGTCTGGTGGATTTGGAGCTCCTTCCCGGGGAACGTGCCAAGATGGGAGCGTGATATTAATACGCAGCAACCTCTCCGGACTCTGGATTTGGGGATTGCCAAACATAATATGGATTTTCTGGTGTAGTCTGTTTTGTCATGTGCTTTTGTGATATAATTCTGGAGGAACGTTCTTTCGTTTTTCTAACTGCATTGCAGTTGTGGTTTCTAAATGGCAATAAACCAAAATTCAATTCAATATTGTATCTATCTAAACCTTAACATGCTGCAGCACATTAATCTGTTCTATGTTGACCTCACATTCCCTGGTGAACGCTGAAACATTGCATTTATTAATGATGTCCCTACCTCTTCTGTCTCTAGGTGCACATGCACCCCTTTATCTCTTGAGTGGTCCTAAGCTCAATCTAGACATCTTCCTGCTCTTCATGTATAAGGAATACATTGAGGGTTTTCCTTGATCCTGCTCACCAAAATCTTTCTCATATCCCTTTCTAGCTCTCTCAAGTCCCTTAAGCTCCTCACTAGTTACCTTATAATTCTCAAGCCCTGCCTGCATTTTGCTTCCTAAACTTTTAAGTACTCTTTCTCCTTCCTCTTGACTAAATGTTTCACATCTTTCCACATGGTTCCTTTGCACTACCTTCCTTGTCTCAGTGGACAAACCTATCCAGAACCTCATGCAAGTGCTCTTGAAACAGCCTCCACTTTATTGTATATTTCTGAGAACATCTCCCAAGTTCCTGCCTATCCAAACATGTACAAGCAAATAAGCAAATTCATCACTGAAATGTTGCTCCCGGTGTCTGTGAGCAGTAGAGACTGGGACAAGTTAGGAATGTAGAGAAGAAAACCAAATTAATTTAAATGAATGGTTGAAGGTCGGTGCAGATTCATTGGGCCAAGAGGCCTATTTTCATGCTGTGGGAACATGATGCCAAATTTCCTGTGATTGTGGACAGGTCTTTAGTCTTTAAGACCCTAAACTCTTAAATTTATTTCCTAACTCCCCCTTCCCCTCCTCTCAACCTTATATAACATGTCCTTAGACTAGAGCATTGCTCATCATAAATAGTATCCATAGTTCCAAATGTCAGTTTTCTTATTAAATGCCATAGATATATTAATTCAGTCAATCCAGGCAATATTTTCCGATCTCTAACTCAGAGCTGGAACCCTTGATCTTCTGAGTGGGGCAAGAGCATCCACTGATCTGTGATTCAAACTATTTGCCTGTGTTATCCTTTGAGGTATTCTATTTTAAGCACATTGGAGGATTATTTCTGTTTTGTGGACATTGTACCGAGCCTCACATGAACAATGCTATAAGAATACAGTTAATTTCTGGTTCAATGTTTTGTCTTTAGCTGAAATGCTTTCAACACACCAATCGGTTTGTACTGCTGCGACAAAATGCAGGTGGAATTCTCAGAGCTGCCTTCCTAAAGGTGTAGATTTGCACAGTCAGATCATGTTCTCGATGACTGATTCTGTTCAGTATGTCTAGCTTGGTTCCTGTTGCAAGCTGATGCGTATTAATGGGCTGAATAGATGCCTTGAGATTAAAATTCTGTAGTTCTGGCTGTTACGATATGAAAGGAGATAGCAAAATGTAGTGTACATCAGGTGGGCAACTTGTAAGGCAACTGCTGTGCCAATCTGATGGCATCAGTGGGAGGTCTGACTTTTTCAAGTTGATCAAGCATCCTTTAAATTTGAACCTGCCAAAGCTAATTGCAATGTTTCAAGGTTGCATGCTGTTTGCGAGGGCGTGGAATCTAGTAATCCTTCCGATGCTTGAAGTTGGCTTGCAGTCTTAAAGGGGAATTAGTTTTATTGTTACTGTGCAAAAAGTAAGCTTCTGAGTAGCACACATTGGCAATTTCTACACCTCCTAACCTATTCAATCTTTCCTTATAACTCAGGTCCTCCAGACCCGGCAACATCCTTGTAAATAAGATTGAAAGAGTACAGAGAAAACTTGCATCTTTTCCTGTAGGTATGTGATCAAAACTGCACACATTTCAACAGCTCTCTGCTAAGTTCAATCTGCCTAATGCCCATTTTTTTAGATATCTCCAAATTAGACACTTTATTAATCCTTTAATTCCTAACTTCCCTGAAATGCCCGAGAAAAATGTCATGGATTTATTTATTTCTATTAATCCACTGGGTAAAGGTTTAATATCATTTATTTGTGATAAGTTAGCATTCTTACGGCGTGCCCCTGTGGATAAAATTAGAATGGCTTGGGAGCATGATTTAAATATCTCTTTATCTGATGAGGTTTGGAACTTGATTCTCAAATCGGTTAATTCAACCTCTCTTTGTGCTCGCCGTTGCCTTTTACAGTTTAAGATTGTTCATAGAGCCCATATGTCTAAATCTAAATTATCTCGATTTTACCCTAATATTAGTCCTCTTTGTGATAAGTGCAAAAGGGGCAAGTCTTCTCATATTCATATGTACTGGTCCTGTCCTAACTTAGAGAAATTTTGGAAATATGTTTTTATAACTTTATCCTGTATTCTGAATCACCACTTAGAACCTAACCCTTTAATTGCTCTATTTGGTTTTTTGGGTGAGACAGATATACGTTTGAGTTCGACTAAGTGTCGAATATTATCTTTTGCTTCTCTCCTGGCTAGACGTTTAATCCTCCTTAGATGGAGAGACGTTGCCCTGCCCACGCATGCTCAATGGCTTAATGATATTATGCCCTGTTTAGACCTTGAAAAAATTCATTATTCAATTCTTAATTCAGATATAACGTTTCATAAGGTCTGGGGACCTTTTATTGAGTACTTTCATAACCTTCCTCTTAATTAAGGTTTTTTTTCAGTCCCTTACTTTCAGCTATTTTTTTTGGTAGTAGGCATTATCATCTTCTGTTTCAAGTGCATTTACAGTTTTGGGGGTTTGAATGTCCTGATTTATATTCTCTATATTGTGTTGTGGTTGGTCTGGCATTTTTTTGTTGTTGTGGGGCTTGGGGAGTTTACTAACTTTACATGACTTCAATTTGGGTGCTTTCTCAATTATCTTTTTTGTATTGTATGTTTATTTTTGCACTGTACTAATTTTATTTTGGTTTGGGTTTTTTTCTTATCTGTAGTGTTGTAGAAAATGCATAAAAAAACCAATTTTTAAAAAAACTGCACACAATATTCTAAATTAGGCCTCACAATATCTCGTACAGTTTCAACATAACATCTCAACTCCTGTAGTCAATACTTTGATTTGTAAAGCTCAATGTGCCAGAAGCTTTCTTTATGATCCTAAATAATCCATTATGATCTTATGGCATCCCGATGTCACTTTCAATAAATTATGGATCTGTGTTCCTAGATATCTTTGTTTTATTGCACTCCTCAGTGCCCTACTGCTCACTCTGTAACTCCTACCCTACATGGTCCTCCACAAGTGCAACACCTCATATTTGTCTGCATTAAATTCCATCTGCCATTTTTCAGTTCATTTTTCTCGCTGGCCCAGTTCCCACTATCAGCTAGTCTTCATCGCTACCCACTACACCAACCCCCAATCTTGACATGCTTGCCTTTATTGAGGAATTAAATCCAAGAGTGGGAAGTTATGTTACAGCTTGATAAAACTCTTTATTGTGCTGCATCTGGAATATTGCATTCAGTTCTGGTCATCCCCTTAAGGGAAAGCTGTTGAGGCTTTGTAAAAGGTGCAGAAGAGGTTTACAGGGATGCAGTTTGGCTTAGGGGGCACGTGCTGTAAAGTGAGATTGGACAAACTAGGATTGTTTTCTCTGGAGTGGCTGAGTGGAGCTTAGGACATTTTTAAGATTGAGAGGCCAGACAGCAGCATTTGCCTCTCCACTTAAGGAGAGAAGGGGTAGTTCAAAGGGTGGGGTGGTAGTGGAGACAAATATAATAGAGGCTCTTTGATAGGTACATGAATGTCCTGGAAGTGAAAGAATATGGACATTGTGTTGGCAAAAGAGATTATGAACATTTGATTAATTTAGTTAGTTCACAATATTATGGGTTGAAGGGCTTGTTCCTCTGTTGTACTGTTCTATATCCTATGAATTAGTGGTGGGGAACTAATTGACCAAGTTAGCTTCTCCAACCTATGCCTTGCTTCTACTAAATGTTGCATACAATATAAGTAGGTTTTGTTCTAGACTGAGACCCAAATACACATAGAATTAAGCTTTTTATTGTAGGTAGTATTTGGAAAAGGTTTTGGGAGTAAACCCAGAGGACAATTCCGGAGCTGGAGTCACTAAGGTGGTCCGACGTTGCCTTCAACCACGCTCTGGCAACTCCTGTGACAACACTGGTGCCAAGCTGTATCGTCCCTTGTCCTTCCCCTAGACAACATCAGTGGTGTGGAGAGGGGAGACTCGCTGCATGGGCAACTGCCAGTCTTCCATACAACTTTGCCCAGGCCTGTGCCCTGGAGAGGACACTCCAAAACTTTCCAGGTGCAGATCCATGGTCTCATGAGACTAATGGATGCTACACACAATATTTGGAAACAAAACTGATCCACCAGAAGATGTTCAAGTGTACAGTAGTGAACCCAAATCTGGAAGGTAACCGTAATCACAACAATGGCTAAAAACTGCTCCTGGTTGCAAGTACTACTGATATAACCCTCTTTCCCTCCCCCCCCCCCCCCCCCCACCCCCAGTTGGACAGAACCAAGAAATGCAGCAAAATTCTGAGCACCAACTGGATCTTTTTGGAGATGCCAATAAATTGGCATCTGGCTCACTGGCTCTACGGTTCCCATATTCACTTCCTCTCACCAGGATCTCTGGTAAATGTATTACTACTGTGTAACAGTGATTCTGAAAGTGTGGTAGAGTATTAATAGAATAACATCTGTTTTTCTGGTGTCACCAAAAAGCTGAGCTTGCTGGTTTAATGGAGTTTTACTCTGGCTTGCTTTTTCAGCTAAATTAGCACTTCCATATTGCAAACACTCAATTTTACGAACAACTTCTTCCCCTCCACCATCGGATTTCTGAATGGACAATGAACCAACCCATGAATGTTACTCATTATTTTTGCTCTCTATTTGCATTTTTTGTTCTTATAATTTGATTTTTATGTATTCCACTGTACTGCAGAAAGATAATTTTCACAGCATATATGAGTGATATTAAACCTGATTCTGAAAGTGATTTTAAAATCTTTGTAATCTTCACTTACGTTTTGTATGTTTCACTAAGACCAATGTCAAGTCTGTTTTATCTACAATTCTACCTCAGTTTTGAATTATTTCTTTATTGTAGAAAATGTTCAGCTGAAGTACATTCAATTCAAGAAATGAAAATTTTCGCAGAACTGTGGTTGGGTGCATCTGGAGCTTTGCATTGAGTTCTGGTCACACCTCTTGCTCGTTGTTGCTAGAGGAAGGTGTTGCAAGTGATGGTCCCCCTCTACCTCTTGCTTGCTGCTCCTGAGGGAGGGTCCCTGCTTTCGAATGACCTCTCTCTCCTCGATGCTGTTGGAAGATGGCACTGAAGTTCTGGGTCTGTAGTTTATGGATTAGACTGCAATTCCTGGTCATTTCTTTTTCTGTTGTTATTTTGGGCAAGTGTGGATCGCGGCAACCTGCTGATAATGAACACTGAGCTGAACTGAATATGGATTCTTTCAGCTTTGTGCTTTACTACTTCACTACTGTTTTTGCTCGTTCTTTTTTGTTGCCATTTGCACAATTTGTTTTTTGCATGTGGGGGGGGGGAGTCATGTTTTTTTTAATGGTTTCCATAGTTTTCTTTGTTTTTTTGGCAGTGGAGAAGACAAATCTCAGGGTTATATACTAATTTTGATAATAAATGTACTTTGAACCCTTTGACTAGGAAGGATGTTGATTTACCAGGATGCTGCCTGGATTAGAGAGCATGTATATTTTGGGAAGATTGGAGAATCTTGAGTTGTTTTCCCTGAAATGGTGGAGGCAGAGGGGAGACCTGACAGAAATTTATAAGGTTGAGAGGCATAGATGGACAGCATAGTATCTTTTCCCAGAATTGAAATATCTAATACTAGAGGGCATGTATTTAAGGTGAGAGGGGATAAGTTCAAAGGAGCTGTGCTGGGCAAGTATTTTACAGAGTAGTGGGTCCTTGGAATGTTATGCAATGGGGTGGTAGTGGAGAAAATATTTGACGTTTAAGAGTCTCTTGGATAAGCACATGAATGTTCAAAGAATGGAGGAAATGGATGTTGGCAGATTGGATTAGTTTAGGTGTTTGATTGCTAGTTGAATTAGCTCAGCACAGCATTGTGGACTGAAGGGCTTGTTGATATGTTGTACTGTTGTTTTACAACAGAATATACCACTTGTTCTTTTCAAATTTAACTGACCTATTTTAATAATACAATATTGCAAAAAGAAACCCATGGATGTTAAGACTAGTTGTCAAACTGAGGACATTAAGTGTGTGGGTGTAATACTGTTCTATTAATTTTAAATGTTTAATCTGAAACATTGCTCATGCCTGTAAAAATGTAATTTAGATGTCATGATTTGGTAAATTCTGTATGTAAAAGAGTATGAATCAATTTTGGATCTTGATAGCACTGCATGGTTTTGTCACTCAACTGTACAGATATTCAAAGTATGGACACAAGGCTGAACTTAAGATCAACCATTATCTTATTTGGTGGAACAGGTTTGATTACTAAAGGGTTTTGTTTCTGATATGGTAAAAATGTATTGTTTGAACTTTTCCTATTCAGTTGTGAAATAACTTGGTGTATAGAGAAGTTGATCATCATCCTGGGGTTTATGGAAGCGGGTGTTTTATGGTTGGCTGGTGAATTGGGCTGCAGTTTTAACTGATTCACATTACGCATCTTGGTAGAGTTATTTCCTTTTGTGGTTTGAAAAAGTCACTAGCTCTTGTAGTATTTTGTCATCCCCTAATTTAAGGTTTGAGAAAATTACTTTATATAGACATGCTTTGAATTTTTGTGGTTCTATTACTGCTGGTAGGTACTAGTTTGTGCCTGCACCTTCCTGTTCTGTGTTTAAAGATGGCAATTGCTAAATGTAGCATATTTTTCAGGTCATGCTTTTTAATTATGTAAAAGATTGAGCAATTCTGAACACATGTACACTTGGTAACCATGTAATCCATCCTCACTTGTTCACTCTTAGTCTTCCACTCTGTCTCTTACCCATACCCTAAAATATAAATGGCTTTTTCTTCATGCTTAATCAGAGTTTTAATGTTATAAACAAGATTTAGAATAGTAATTTGGTTTTGAGTTAGGGTGAATTGTAGTACCTTTAAGTTAAACTTCTTTGGGTCTACCATGGACACAAGAAGTTATCATGTGGTTAGTTGAGGTGAATTTGGATCTTAGCTATATGTGTGTAGTTTCTCAGATTCTTTTCTTTCAATGTTACAAGCTGGGCTGGGAAAGTTCTGATACTGAAGTATTCCGAAGTTGAGGTTCTGGGCAATGGAGAGCTTGCAGTCGATGTAACTTTGAAGATGGCCAGAATTATGAATGAGGAGGAAAAAACATTTTTTAAGATGCAATTAGTGTGGTATCTCTTAAAACAGTTGGAAATACTGGAAATGGTATGTTTGAAATCAAGATGACATTTATTCACAAATGCCAGCTTTTAAATCCCAAGCTTCATATTGCTTCCCAAAACAAACCATAAGATACAGGAGCAGAATTAGGTTATTTGGCCCATCGAGTCTGCTCTGCCATTTCATCATGGCTGGTCCTTTTCCCTTCTCAGCCCCAGTCTCCCGCCTTTCATATCCCCATATCCTTTCATGTCCCATCTCATCAACCTCTGCTTTAAATATACCCAATGGCTTTGTCTCCATAGCCACCTGTGGTAATGAATTCCACAGATTCACCACTCTCTGGCTAAAGATGTTTGTCCTCATCTCTTCTGTAAATGGACATCCATTTATTCTGAGGCTCTGTTCAATGGTCTTGGACTTCTCTACCATCAGAAACATCCTCTTGGCATCCACTCTATCGTGGCCTTTCAACAACATTCAATAGGTTTCAGTGAGACCCCCCCCCCCCCCCCGCCAAATTCTTCTGTATTCCAGTGAATACAGGCCTGGAGCTATCAAATGTTCCTCATTTGACAAGCCTTTCAATCCTGGAATCATTTTTTGTGAACCTCCATAAGAAATGGTTCACTAAAAAATTAAAATATTGGCCAAGATATTGGAAGATGTTTTTAATGTACAGAGTACATGAGCCTACACCATTCAGATTGGGACAGTTTTGTATTGTGACTTGGGTCTTGATAATTTCAGAAATGAAAGGATGCCATGTTCACTTGACTGTGGAGATCAGCTTTGCTCTAATATTTTAATCAACATGTGCGATGACACTAGGGTGGGAGTTGATCACAAAGAGATCTTTAAAAGTGGGTAGTGCAGAGGATGCTGCTCACCTTCAAAGGCTAGGATCAGCTACGATAAAAATGGCGGAGTGGACTCAATAGGCTGAATGGCCTAATTCTGCTCTTATGTCTTGTGGTCTTATGATGATCCAGTTGGTGGATTTGAATGTGGCGGTGGGAAATGATGTTGGCATGCCAAGATAGGGTTGAATTGGATCTTGGTATTTGTGTATGGAGAGATGAGGTGATTTCAGTTCTGTGCACTCGGGCCTAAAAATGAAGAGATATGCAAGGGACTGGTCTCATGCCACATTTCAAACAATATTGTGTAAAGAATTGTATAATTAAGCAGTTGATCACAAGCGTTGAGCATAACTGACAGTATCAGGTAAATAAAATGAATAAAATCCCTCACCTCCTTACTCTGAATTCTCATCTTTTTTCAAGTCCCAGTGAAGGGTCTTGGCGTGAAATGTTGACTGTCCACTCTTTTCCATAAATGCTGCCTGGTCATCTGAGTTCATCCAGCATTTTGTGTATGTTATTTGGATTACCAGCATCTGCAGATTTTCTCTTATTTGTGACAGAGCATTGCAGTTATTGAAAATATTTTTCCATTTTGGATGCTTTTGCACTGGGGGAATCAGGTATGATAAAAACAGGTTTAGGCTAGAGTTCAGAAGGCTGTCCATAAGGTATAGTTAATGAGACACCATTAAACATGAAGGACTACAGATGAGGAATGGTTATTTTCTGGAGTTGGAAATTGTAAGTTAAATTGCTTGGAATGCTATAATCACTGCACAGCCTTAACAACTCAAGTCCATTGTAGGGTTTATTGCACAGATCATATGACTACTTAATGCCTTCAAGGTAATGAAGGGTTTCATGCTGCTTTACAGAAGAATTGCCAAATAAAACCTGATGAAATGTTTGGGTCAATTTCGGGTTGTTTTCAAGTTGATGCTCAATCAAATCAACTGTGGCACTAATCTTGTGAAACATTGGGAAGTACCAGGTTTCATTTGTAAGAATACAATAGACCTGGTACGAAAACAAAAATTGGAACCATTATTCTTGCCTATTCAAAAGTAACCTTTTAATTCCTTTTTCTGGCTGGCATTTAATTAGTTTTTTTTTAAAAAAGCCGTTGATGCATTGAGCTGCTACCTTGTACTGCATGGTTCTTCTCGTGAAAGTCTTACTGCAGTACTCCTCAAAAAGGATTTCCAAACTGTAGATCCCGTGATTAAGGAACCAGTGATTTATTTTCAAGCTGAGGTGGTGCCCGATGTGGAGGAGAAATTGCAGGTGTTGGTGTATTCCATGCACCTGCAGTTCCAGGTCGTAGATGTCATAAGTCTGGGTGGTGCTATCAGTGCAGTCAAAGAGTAACTGCAGTGTTCAGCCTGCTCGAGTGGAGTGAGGCAGCTGTTTCTAGGAAGAAATGTATATGCATGCGGACTTTGGAGTTTAATATTATTGGAGTTTGTCCGAAAATAATTTGTTTATTCCTATTGTCTGTTAACCAATCCTGAACTCAGGGTATTAACCCCGTAACATGAAACATAATCCTTATTTGGTATCTTTTCAAAGGCCTACTGTAAATCCAAATATGCTATCTCAGCTGATTTGCTTTTCTGCAAATTGCAACCTCAAATGCGTATTTGTCTATATGTTTTCAAATTTGATCATTCTGATTCTTCCCATCAATTTGTTTTCTTAGTGATCCATTGCACTTTTTAGCTTCTGGCATTTTTTTTCCTTTTGCTAGTTAAGCTCACTTTTTGGTATTTCCCTAGTTTTTGATGGTTTAGTTATTTTGGGAGAAGTTCGGCAAATGGGGTTTTAATCTCCTCATGAAATAATGCAGTTCAGAAGCTGCAAGGACGAAAAAGAACAGACAAATATTCCCCCACCATTCTCTCTTCTTGCTGCTGCCATTATTGGGGAAAGAGGTACAGGAGCCCTAGGTTCCACATCACCAGGTTCAGGAACAGTTATTATCCTGCAACCATCATGCTCCTGAACCAGTGTGGAGAACTTCACTCACCTCAACTTTGAACTGATTCCACAACCTATGGAAACACTTACAACTTGTGTTCTCAGTATTATGTATTAATAATTTATTATGATTTGTTTTTTGTGTATTTGCAGTTTCTTTTCCACATTGGTATTGTCAGTATTTGTGCGTAGTTTTTCATTGATTCTTTGTTTATTGATTTTTAATTTTATTTTAGTGTTAGTGTGGAGCAGGCCCATCCAGTCCCTTGAGCCTTAAGCACCCCATTAACCCTAACCTAATCACGGGACAAATGACAATGACCAGTTAACCTACCTTGTACGTCTTTAGACTGTAGGAGTAAACTGGAGCACTCGGGAAAAACTTGTGCTTTTCATGGGAAGGATGTAAAGCCTCCTTGCAGATTGGAATTGAACAATGAACTCTGGAACGCCCCGAGCTGTAATTGTGTTGAGCTAGCCACTACGCTGCTGTGTATTTCTTTGTTTGACTGTGAATGCTTGCAAGAAAATTAATCTCAGGATGGAGAGAGTCAGATAGTGCTCTTATAGATAGCGGGGTCAAGGGATATGGGGAGAGGGCAGGAACGGGGTACTGATTGTGATCATGGCTGATCATATGCAGTGAATGTTGGTACTGGCTAGAAGGGCCAAATGGCCTACTCCTGCACCTGTCTATTGACATACGTACTTTTACTTTGAAATTTGAACTTTGAACTGTTAGTGGTGTGGCGGAATGATATAACTCCACGGGTCCTTTAAAGGTAGCAGAGCAAGCAAGGCATTAAGGTGGAGTGCTTTTGTTTCTTGGCCAATCCATTTAATATAAGAAAGGGATGATATGTTAAATCACAGTTTGAACACTGCAGGCATGATGTCACTGAACTGGATTAGAGGAACTTGAAAATCAGAACAGCTGCAAATGCTGGGCACCTGAAATGAAAATCAGAAAATGCTGGAAATAGTCAGCAGGTCAGGAGGTATTTATGGACCAATTGAAGATCTTGCATCAGAATCAATTGTCTTCTGATCATGGTTTTTGACCTGGAATGTTGATGCTGTCTGACCTGCTGAGTGCTGTCAACATTGGTTTGTATTGTAAAAAAAATGTAAAGCCAGAAAACTGTAGCTCTGAGGCGAGACTGAAACACGGATTGTTTTCTTTAGAGCACGAGGGCCTGGAAAGAGTTTAAATAATAAAGATCTATTTCCTTTGGCAGAGGAGTCAAAAGTATGAGACAAATTTTAAACTCAGTGGCACAGGGAGAACAGCAAAGTCTTATTCAATTGAGATTTTGGAACATGAAATAATACACCAGAATGGGCCTTTTGGCCCACAATATTGCATAGAACTAATCAAGCAAATGACACACAATCCCTTCTTTCTGCATGTGGTCCATATCACTCCATTCTCTACATAGTCCTATTAAAAGCCTATATATCTAAAAGCCTATTAATCTCCTCTTTTGTATCTACCTGCACCTCCACCCCGAGCAGCAAATTCCAGGCACCCACCCACCCACCTACTTCGACCCTGGGGAAGAAAAGATACTTGCTGTCTGCTGGAGGGTGGAGAATTTGAGGTTAACGAAACACCTCCATCAAAATGGAATTACGGAAAATTCCTTGAAGCTTTAGAATGAGAGGGGACCAAAAATTGTTCACACACAAAATTGCTATTTGTAGCTATCAAGCGTCGCATTGACCAAGCAGTTTTGTGATTATCAAATTTTTCAGGTTTTAATAGATCCACAGTATGTAAATTACAATTCACTTTTTTAAAAGAAACACATTCTACTTGTCAGTTTTCGGTTCCTTCTTCATTGTGCATTCTTAGTGCAAGGGCACAGCTGCAAATTGTATTTTGTGACAAGCTTCACACCCTTCTCTGCATCAGAGTAAACCTTAAAAAAGCAGCTTGGTGCTTAGTAAATCTTGTTTAATATTAATGCAACTTTGTGTATTAGATCAAGGGATCAACACTGGAAAGGGTGAGCAGCTTCAAGCTCCTGGGGGCCAACATCTAAGAGGATGCATTTTGGGCCCAACATGTTGATGTGGCTAAGCTCTATCAGGAGTTTGAGGAGATTTGATGTGTCACCAAAGACTAGCAGTTTTCTGCAGATGTGCTGTGGAGAGCATTGCGTGGTTGCATCACTGCTTGTTATGGAGGCTCCAGTGCAGAAGGTTGTAGACCCAGCCAGCTCCATCATGGGCACCACCCTCCCCACCAACGAGGGCTTGTTAAAAAGATGATGCCTCATGAAGCTTGTACCCATCATTGCAGACCCTCACCATCCATGCCATGCCCTCATCTCATTACTGCCATCAGGGAAGATGTACAGGAGTCTGAAGATGAACACTCGGTGTTTTAAGAGCATCTTCTTCCCATCTGCCGTTAGATTTCTGAACGGTCCATGAGCACCATCATGCCATTTGGCTCTTTTTGCATTAGTTATTTTCATATTTTTTTATTGTAGCTTGTAGTGTTTTTCATGTATTGCACAGTGCTACTGCTGCAAGATGACAAATTTTACAATATATCAGTGATAATAAACCTGGTTCTGATTTTTTTTTTAGCTGTTTAATTAACATTAAAGTAACTGGTCAATTGCCTAAGTTGAAATCTTTCAGCTGCTGCATTCTTTATTTAATGTTTGAATTGAAAGGCATGGATGAGCCTTTGTCAGTCACGATTGCCTTTTTGGGGTTACTTCTGACAGTTAAGTGTCACTTTAAAACCGTACTTAAATGATGGAATATAATGCTCCACTTCATTTTCCAACGTAATCTGCATCAAATACTGTTTGTATATTGAGTGTATTTGTGAAAATTGTAAAGTCCCTTTGGATTTAATTTGCACTTTCCATTGAAAGTGCTGATGATAAGCAGGGATGAGGCACATTGATGCCAATCATGAGGCAGAAACCACTATTTTAGTTGCTATTCATGATGAAATTCATAGACTTGCGTCAGTGCCATGTGAAAACACCAATGCAATGTTTCCCTCCCTCAACTATCCCTGCACATTGTTGTTTAAATTGAATTTAAAGCTTTAAACATCAAATTTATTTTTAGATTAACAATTATTTTTGATGTATAAGCTGGTCTTGGGCCTCCAGCTGGGTCCAGGTGTTCATTTTAACCGATGTTTCAATGACAGACTCTGCCATCTTCATCAGGGATGATGCCTAGGACTATCCTGGTGAAATACTTAACTGTCATCTGTCCCTCGTAATTGGTTGAGGACTAGCCAGTCAGGTTTATGCTGTCTCACTTTGTTTAAAATTGTAGTCCACTTAGAGTGAGACCTTTGCCTTTGAAATTATTATTCTTTAGCCTTATTTCAATGGTTTCCTTCACCAGGCAGTCCCAAAAACCATTGGCATGCTATAGTAGTTATTTTTCAAAAATTTGATAGTGATAGCTATCTTCATTATATCTTGTGGTTCTCATTTCTGCATCAATTGCCTCTCGTGCCCTATAGTTGGTTAAACTATTTTTAACATGTTTTGTTTTCAAATCATCCTCCACATCTAGTTTAGAAATACTCTCTCTGTATTGGTTTGGGGTGGGAAGGTAGTGGATATCAAATCTATAATGAACATACTGAGTGTGGAATTCTAGACTTGGGCAAATAGACGAGTTACTGGTTATGTTCGTGTGAATACTCCTGCTTTAATTATTGTTTAAGATGTAACTTTAAGGTTTTGGTCCCAATAAGATGACGTGCTTTGGTGTGCAGTTAGATTAGTGTTGTCTTTGTCCCTCAGTCAAAGATAATTTTCATCGACTCCGGTTCTGAGGAGTGGAAGGTATATTTAGTGGCCACTTTAGGTATGGAAGTGGAACCCAGTGTGGTCTTCTGCTGTAGCCCATCTACTTCACGTTTCAACATGTGCATTCAGAGATGCTGTTCTGCACACCACTGTTGTAAGTCATGGTTATTTGAGTTGCCTATCGGTCAGCTTTAAACAGTCTGACCATTCTCCTTTGACCTCTGTCTTTAACAAGTCACTTTCACCCACAGAGATGCTATTCACTAGATATTTTTGTTTCTTATGTCTGTAAACTCTACAGACTGTTGTGAAAATTCCAGGAAATCAGCAGTTTCTGAGATGCTCAAACCTCTCCGTCTAGTACAGTCAAAGTCATTTAAATCACATCTCTTTACCATTCTGATGTTTGGTTGAACAACTGAGCCTCTGACCATGTATGTATGCTTTTATGCATTGAATTGCTGCCACATGATTGACTAAGTAGATATTTGCCTGAACAAGTAGGTGTACCAAATAAAATGGCCACTTAGTGTAGTTGTCCATGAGTTCTTCAAATGTCGGCTGGCTGTAGCTACAGATTTAACAGAATGGTCCAATTGGAAGGAAGAGCAAAATGATTGGAGACTAAGCTCTGACATAGACAAGGTTCATATTTTGTATTATAGAAATTGAATATATATTTAGGCTTGAAGTAGTGTTCATTTGTTTAGTGTGTGTGTTTTAGCTGCCTTTTGAAAGTAGCTGGCTATCATGTTGGAGGTGGTTAGATTGATTTCATTTAAAGCATTATCCAAGAAATTTCTGGTGCAATTTTTTTTTGTCCTGCAACTTATGATTACCTCCCCAACACTAAAGCTAGAGTTTTATCTACTATTAATATCATGCTTCATTCAACTGGAAAGTAGCATTTTGCTCTTAACTGTGGAGCTTTAAGGTATGCTATCAATCATTAATGGAAGAGGTGGCATAAAACAGTATTTTTATTTAATTCATAAAGCATAAGCAGGTAATCAGTGTTTTAAGTGCTATGTTGCTTTGACAATAGAAATTGTCTCCAACTTCCTTTTCTGGGAGAAACAATTTCAGGTTTAGTCTAATTTGGCTTTGACAAATTTCATTATAGAGTGACTTAATGCTCAAATCAACTTCTATAAATCTTGGGGCATTACTCGTATATATCTGTCTCAATATCTATCTGTCTCTAAGCTATTATTGTTGTAATTGCAGTGCATAGGTAGTCTAAAAATTCTTGAGAAAACAGATTCTGTAGATGTTTTGTTTGAAGATCAGTTTGTGGTCTGATGTTAAACTGTATGCCAAATGACAAGGTGCACTGATTCCTCTAGTGCAGGAGTTCCCAACCCTTTTATGTTGTGGATCAAAGTTCATTTGTTAAATCACCTTGGGGCCCCGACACCCTGACCTTTTCAATCTAGCCTGCAGCCTAAATTGTCGCCCAAGCATTGGGTTCAGTTCCATCGATATGCTCTGGTGCCTGAACCAATGCCATGAAGGAAGAAGTCTGTGGATCCCAAGTTGAGAACCCCTGCTCTAATGTCATGTGGATAGGATAACTCTAGTTGTTTTGATTCTGAAGTCACTTCCCAATCAGGGTATAAAAGAGAAACATGTACAGTATTTCATCTTTTAAAGAAAAGGATTAAATGCTATTGAGCATCACTTCAGTGGAGGCACCTGAAATGTGTGTTGGGCTGTATTGGCAAGTATGGTTTTTAATTCAATTAGCAGCTGCTTAAATTTGCCTAAATTTGTGGGAGACTAAAAGCTCGAACACTGTTTTATTGACTAGAAGTCCTAATGCCTTATTGATTTATGGTTTTGCCATCATACACTGTTTGGGGCTATCAATATGCATGGTGATAAATATGCAGCTTATGAATGCTAGAACAAGGATGCTCAAGGTTTTATGAAAGTTGACCTTTCAAATGTTACTGCAGTCAGCTTTGTAATGAAATTTGCTCAATTCAAATTTAACTGAATATGAAATTATTTTTCCTTCAGAAAAGGTGCTGGTTAGTCTGAGGGAAATTCTCATTGTAAGCCTACAGAGTTTTTAATGCTGATTGGTTGTCTTTCAAATAAAAAATGAAACTTCATACCATATCTTCCACTAAGTACAGACAGGACTCCTCCAAAATCTCCCATATAGATTGAACAGAGATGTGGAGGAATTTCTTTAGCCAGAGATTGCTGAATCTGTGGAATTTGTAGCCACAGTTGGCTGTGAGGCTAAGACATTGAATATATTTAAGGAAGAAATTGATAGATTCTTGATTAGTCAGGGCATGAAAGGATATGGGGACAGGAGACTGGGGCTGAAGGGGGAATGGATCAGCTA
Organism: Hypanus sabinus; assembly: GCF_030144855.1. NCBI lineage: Eukaryota > Metazoa > Chordata > Chondrichthyes > Myliobatiformes > Dasyatidae > Hypanus > Hypanus sabinus. The sequence goes on from NC_082726.1 coordinate 56,011,227, forward strand.
TGATAAAATGTTAGAACAGACTTGATGGGCCAAATGGTCTTATGTCTTATAGTCTTATGGATAATGAGATGTTTCCAATTGACTACACTGTTATTGTAATTATACAAGATAGTAATTGTAATTAGACTAATAATAATTGCAAAAAGATTAATAAATGAAGCACAATAATTGGATAAAGCTGTTGCTTGGGGAGTGAGTGGGTTTCATAATGCAGGTGCAAATTAGAGCAGGATTTATAGCATAGTTTAAATGAAGAGGCTAGATCAGTTGAGGACATAGCCAAGGTTGAAGTGTAAAAGAAAACTAGATATATTGATGTAGTAGCAAGGTGCCGCCTTGTCTCAGTGTTTGATGCCTGTAAATGCTTAGTTATAGGAGAGCAGAGAAGGGTACAAATATTCAAAAGAAACTGTTCTTGTAATGGAATTTAAGTGGTAATTTGATATCTAGGGCTTGCAACTTGAAAGATTAAAAGTCATTGAAAGCATTTTTAGTATAATTAAATATTGAAAGCTTATTTCTTCAGCCAAAGCTGAATACATTGACATCTCATTACTTGCAAGCTGCTAGCAATGATACATTTCATCCCTGACACCCCTGCCCCCACCCCATTCCTCCCCCCAACACGAACAGATGATTAGATTGTTTTTTTTTGCCAAGGGCTTTAGTGAAATCTGCATTGCAATAAAGTAGTGTACGAATAAAAATTATTGCCTGAATAATTGTTTCTTGTCATAAGTACATAATCTGTTTAATTTATCTCGTGTGATACAAGGAATATTTTTGCACCTGAGCAATGTTGTGCTTCAGTTGTTTTGATGCTATTAACTTGTCAAATGCAATTTAAAGTACAATAGTTATCAAGTGTGCATCCTCCACATGATGCATGGAAATAGCATTTTGTAATCGGTGCTCTTCATCTGAGGGCTTGTAATGATGGTGTCTCTTTTATTAGTTTCACTGACAGTCCCTTAGAAACCATGTTTTAAATAGTAGTAGAGTTATAATATCAAATATATTTCCTGGAAAGTGCTTATCAGTAAAATTTTTTTATCAAAGTTGTTCTGGAATTTTCTCAACTGAGTTGCCATGTTCATCTTTCCAGGAAGATGGGAGGAGGAAGGATACTGATAGCAGAAGCAGTGAGTTTTATGAAACATTTTTAGCTCTTATGCCTGCATAATAACAGTAAGGTCAGAGTTCATTCATCTTCATTACAACGGTATACATGTATACGCCACTGAATGTGTCTCCTCGTATGATGACAGAATGTTTGCAAGTGAATTGCCTAGATTGGAGAACAACTCAATCTAACAACAGAGTAATATTACCACAAACGTAAAGAACAAAAAAATTACACCACTAGTTACAGCTAGAGTGGCGTCTGTATCTTGGAAGTGACAGAGGGCGATGAAGTTGCAAAGATTAAAAAGATTTCTATTAAACTTTTTCTTTGGATTTCTCATCATTGGGTATACTGTGTTTACTTTATTATTATCAATTTATTATATTGATGCAGGAAATGGTGCTAATTTATAACCATAGTACCAAAAACCTCTGGTTTATCTGTCAGTTCTTGCCTGCTGGTGCAGCACCCTTAACAAAACTTAATGTTATGAAGGTTATTGAGGTACAGTCAGCCCTCCTTATCAGCAAATCGCGAAAACCCGGAAGTGCTCTTCCAGCACTTATTATTTGAGTATGTACAGACTTTTTTTTTCTTCTTGTCGTTATTCCCTAAACAATGCAGTATAACAACTATTTTATGTAGCATTTACATTGTATTAGGTATAAGTAATCTAGAGATGATTTAAAGTATATGGGAGGACGTGCGTGGGTTATCGTGGATTGGGATTGAAAAAAATCGGAAGCTCTTACTAAGTAAGTTGGAACAGGTACATGTGGTACTATTTAGTGTCAGTTAGTCAAATGTTTGTCTTAGTATATTTTAACTTTCTATGCATATAAAACACTTAAGGACGTATGTTTCAGCGTCGGGCTCGGGAACGGAAGTTCCTGAGTTCGATCCAGTGACAGACTGCTCCCGAGTGCGCTCTGCTCCGTGCCGGGTTGATGTGGAAGATCAAAAACCCAAAACCCAATAACTAAACCACTGTGTTGCTTAGTAATAATTGTAGCTTTCATCAGGGCAGAACCTTTCTCACTTTATCCTTTAAAATTGTTCCGATCGATGACCAACATAGCCTAACACTTTTCCAATGACCAATGTCGTTTCACCTCTATCCGATCGCTTTATTACTTTCAATCGTGATTATTTTCGTGAACAGAAACACTGCGGATTCAGAGTTCTGCCGCCGGGTCCTAATGTCCACTGCGCTGAGACAGGTTAAATAAGGTCTGGGGTTGCGCTGGGTCCTAAGATCCACTGCATTGTGACAGGTTGAATAAGGGACTTGAGCATCAGCGAATTTTGGTATCCGCGTTTTGGTACTGGAACCAATCCCTCATGGATAAGGAGGGCTGACTGTATGTTTAAAATGATGCAAAGAATATTTGCAGTAAGTAGAAAGAAATCTTGCCGATTCTAACATAAGAACCTAACAAATTATCTTACTAGGATATTGGGTAAAATCTAGGGGCAATTTTTGTTACACAAAGGATAGTAGGAATACACCCCTACAATGTTCTGTCAATTGACAGAACATTTGATTAGGAGACTTGTACAGAAGGTGATAAGCCAGATTGATCAATATTGGGGAAATGGAGCTGATCTAATAGAATGATGGAACAGGCTCAGTACAGGTCTTGTGAGCAAGGTGACTTGCACTAAATTAAATGTTTGCATTTTTTGCTGTGCCTTTGCAACATAAGCTTTGTTACTGAAGCAATAAGAATTTACCAGTATCTTATCTTATCCTTGGATGTTTTTTTTTGATAATGTTCTGTGAAAGAAATGCCTTAGAATAAAAGATTAAACATGAGATTCTACCAATGCTGGAA